>NC_073628.1:56546379-56856637 GCF_029407905.1 Bubalus kerabau
TGGGCAGCTGGCACCTGCTCAACCTTTGCCCCAGTGTATCCTAGAATCCTCCATGGTACCGATGGAAAACTGCGGGCTCTGTGAGTGCGTGTGCATGCGTGTGTGTGTGTGTGTGTGCGCGCGCGTGAGTGGAGAGAGAGGGAGAGGATGGGTGTGTGTGTGGGTGTCCATGCGTGTGTGTGTGTGTGCATGTGTGCATGAATGGAGAGGGAGGGAGAGGATGGGTGTGTGTGTGCGCGAGTGGAGGGGGAAGGAGAGGATGGCTGTGTGCGTGCGTGCGTATGTGTGCTGTGTGCGTGCGTGTGTGTGTGTGCGTGAGTGGAGGGGAAGGGAGAGGATGGGTGTGTGTGTGCGTGAGTGGAGAGGGAGGGAGAGGGGTGTGTGTGTGTGTGCGCGCGTGAGTGGAGAGGGAGGGAGAGGATGGGTGTGTGTGTGCGTGCATGTGCATGTGTGTGTGTGCGCGAGTGGAAGGGGAGGGAGAGGATGGGTGTGTGTGTGTGCGTGAGTGGGAGAGGGACAGAGAGGATGGGTAAGGAAGGTCTTAAGCCTCCTGAAAAGCAGACCTCTTTCTTTACTGGGGGTTCCTCTGGGTGGAGGTAACTCAGAGCTGATACGTGACTGTCAGGAACCCGTGTGGTTTTCTTCTTGCAGATGTGGTACACTGACCTTGGTTATCTGCCTGACCCCCAGTGGGAGGACAGGAAGGGTGCCGTGGTCATGAGTCCTAGGCATTAGTGGCCTGTGACCCTCCCCACACCGCCCCCACCCCCCGTTGTTGTCATAGAAGCAGCAGTAGTAACAATAGGAAGAGTGAGGTTAGAATGATGGCAGTTTCCAGATATTCAGAGCTTACCATAGGCTAAGGGCTTTCAGTCAGTGTCTCCACACTCAGGAAGTAGTATTCTCAGTGGCCCTGCTTTACAGGAGGGTGAAGGGAAGTACAGGGAGCTTGATGGCTTTTTTCTGAGGTTCCTCGGCTAGTAAGCTGTGCACCTGGGGCTTCGATTCAGATCCTTCTGATTCCAGTCAGATTCCATCTAATTGAGCTCGCAACCTCCGGTGCTCTCCTGAAGGCTGAGGAGGTCCTTTCCCACTAGAGAGTCCACTGTTGCCTGGACCACCCCCCCGTTCCCTCCTGGTGGAGTAAGAAAAGGCACCCATCTGACAGCTCATGGGTTCCTTGGTTGTGTATCTCACAAGAGCCTTAGCCATCTGAGCTGGGAGGCCCTCACTCTGGGTGGGAGGAGGACGAAGCCTGGGGAAGGGACTCGCTCAAAGCTGGCAGCAACCTAGTGGCAAAGTAAGGGGTAGAACCCCCCCACCGTCTGATTGTCGAGCACCTTTCTGGCCCACGTCCCACACCCCAGATGCCAGTGTGAGACGGTGGGGAGGAGGAGGGCCAGGCCAGCTCTCTTTTCCCTACTGGGCTGTCAGCTTGCGTGGGCAGCGGAGATTCCGCCAGCTTCTTTTCCTTGTGTTGGTTACCCACTGGTGCACTTGGGAAGTTGGGGGGCTGTAGAGGACTTGACTCTTTCCTGACATTCCCCAACCCTCCTATTTTTTCTTTCCAGAAAATTTCACAAACCGAGTAGGTTCTGAGAGGCTCCTCCCTGGGTGACGGACGGGTGCGCCTCCATCTCCATCTGGAGGCAGGCCACTTTGCATTTTCACCTTCCCCTGGAGCATAGGCCCTGGGGGGCTGGCGTGATGGTGGGGGTTGTCAGGCTTGCCTCTTTCTGAGATGAAAGCCCACAGGATCCCTCCAGAGCCAGAGGAGCACAGTTGCGTTAGTCTCAGCTGTGATGTCGATAAAACGGTGAATACACAGACAGGCGGGGGCAATATGGGCTTTGGGGATTCATTTCTGACTCTGCGTCTGTCTTCCTGTCAACCCACTGGAAACAGTTATTTCCCCGTTTCCCAGAGGGACACAGTGAGACTCAGGGACCCAGAGCCCAACCAGGGAAATCTGGAGAGCTCATTCTGTCCATTTCACCCATCCTACCTGGAAACCAATGCTGCCTTGTAGCAGGGGTCAGCAGGACTCAGTGGGTTGGATGCAGTCCCCTTTGTCACTATTATTTTTAATAACTTGTATTAAAATAAAACATATATAAAGTATAGAAATCCACATTTTATTTCTTAAATGTAAGTTTCCTGGTTATAAAGGTAAAATTATAAAATTTGAAAAGCGTTAACAAGCCAAAAACCCCAAGCACTTAGAAATCACAACCATTAAGATGTGATGTGTGTATTTTCAGTCGCTCTTCTCCTGGTTTGAGAGTTATTGCCAGAAGTCGGCTGCTGGGAACAGAGGACACGGACAGGGTCGTGGCGGATCCTTTGCCCCTTCTCAGGATGTCTCACTGCTGGTCCCAGCTGCAGCCTAGCTTCTACTCTGCACCTGCAACTTATAGACACGATCACCCCAGCCCCAGCTGTTAATAAATCAAATAATTAGTAGTGAACCATGCAAGCCATTATTTGAATTTTCCTGCATTGTTCAAAGTACAGAAGTCAGATGTGATGAGTTGGAAAGAGAGTCCCAGAGCACTGAGGGCAGGTGCGGCTCAGGGAGACCAGTTGGCCTGGGTAAAGGCTGCTGCTTAGGTCTCCCACTGGCGCCTGTGGACAAGGCTTGGAGGGCAGCAGCCCCTGAGTGGGAGGATGTGGCCCCACTCTCGGGCATGTCAGCGGCAGCTACTTGCAGCTGCGCCTCCCTACAGAGACCGCCTTCCGCTGGGGCACGAGTCATTTTACGTGGAGTGTTCAGAAAGTACTTGGGGCTGCGACAGCCCTGCCAGTGTTTGCGGATACCGTCGTCATCCATATCACCATCTCATTACTCAGGCTGGGATAGAAGCTGCCAGAGCTGCAAGGGACCGTAAACACAGGCTAGTCTGTGATTCTCAGACCAGCCTGCGCCGCTGTGCCCTGGATGGCCTCTTAGAACACTGGCTGCTGGGCCCCGCCCCCACAGCGTCTGAGTCAGGCATCCTGGGGTGGGGCCCAAAATGTGCGTTTCTAGCAAGCTAGCGGCTGATCTGCTACTGCTGGTTCAGGGACCGAACTCGGAGGATGGCTAGTCCAGTTGTTTCATTTTCGGAAGTGTGGACCTGCTGTGGTCTGAAAGTGTGTGTGTCCCCGCCCCCTGCCCCTGCCAAATTACCTGTGTTGAAAACCTAATGCTTAAGGTGATTGTACTAGGAGGTAGGGCCTTTGGGAGGTGATTAGTTCAGGAGGGTGGCACCCTCGTGAATGGGATTAGTGCCCTTATTTATAAAAGATCCCTGAGCTAGCTCTTCCCTTCCACTACTTGAGGATGCAGTGAGAAGGCAGACGTCTGTCCCGAGAGAGGCTGCTCACCAGAACCTGACCACGCTGGCACCCTGACCTAAAACTCCCAGCCTCCAGCACCGTGAGAAGGAAGTATCTGTTGTTTGTAAACCGGCCAGCCTGTGGTATTTTGTTGCAGCAGCCGAAGGGGCTGAGACAGCATGGTGGACCATTCTGTGTCCTGGTCTGCTTATGCTCCAGGAAGTGCTGGCGGCTGGGTCTTCACAAGCTGCTTTCTTGAGATGGAAACTGTCCCAACTCTGGAAAGGGGACAAGAATAGGTGCCCCTTGACTCAGGGGAGAGATAGAAGCAGGACCTGCTGCAGTTTCATTCATAACCCAGGAAACGATGGTCGAGTACTTCCTGTGGGGAGGGGGCTGTGCCCGGCTGTGGGGTGGCCCGCAGACGGGACGGCCTGCGTGCTGTGCAGCTGTTTCCTGCTCCCCCGTCTGGCCCCCTGACAGGGCCTCGCCCTCAGATGGCTTTGCAGCCACTCTGGCACTGCCAGGCACACAGGGAGAGCAGAGGACTCAGAGTCAGGAGCTGGGTCCCGAGCCGCCTCTGCCCCGACTCTCAGGTGACCTCAGCTAAAGCCTTGCCTGGAGACCTCAGTTTCTTCACTAAAAAATTCAGTGTAGCAATAGATGAGGTTATGGTTGAACAAGACCTTTTCCTACCTTGTGATTCTGAAGCTCTGGAGACTCTCAAGTAGTTAAAGTGTCGTCTGGCTTCATTTCTGCTTTTAATCAGTTAATAGCTCTATTTTTTCCTCCTTAATATGAGACAGACTGGGGCTCTGCTGGTATGTGAGGGGTGAGGATTTGGAGGAGATTAGGGCTGGATTGTATTGTCTGCTGAACACTGCTGGCTGCAGGGTGCTTCTGCTCTCAGAGTTTTACTTTGCTTTTCTTCATAGTCATCTATGGTTTCTTTTATCCATAATGAACCATGAGTGGAGACAGGAAGCATATGGAACGTGACAGAGCTAATGGGGAACACAATAATAATTCTACAAAATTCCTAGAATTTTTATATAGCACATCAAGATGTTTTTAGTACTCAGAAAAAGTGATAATTATACTTAAAGTGGATTTTCATTCACTGGGAATAAACACTATTTACACCTATAAAAGAGAAATGCATGTAAATTAGTCTGAACACTTTTCTCTTACAGAAACAAAATTTCAAACTTACAGAGCAACCAAGAATAAGAAGTTCCAACTTCAGGATGTGAGAGCAGGTTTTGATTATTTTTATAGGCTGCAGTCCATGGGGTCGCTAAGAGTCTGACACAACTGAGCGACTTCACTTTCACTTTTCACTTTCATGCACTGGAGAAGGAAATGGCAACCCACTCCAGTATTCTTGCCTGGAGAATCCCAGGGACAGAGGAGCCTACTGGGCTGCCGTCTATGGGGTCACACAGAGTTGGACACGACTGAAGTGACTTAGCAGCAGCAGCAGCAGCAACATTTGATTAAATTACTATAATTTGATCACCAAGCCCAACATGATATAATATGCCATCTAAAAATGTGTCAGCAGGGAATTCCCTGATGGTCCAGTGGTTAGCAATGTGACCTCTCACTGCCAAGGGCCCAGGTTCAGTCTCTTCTCAGGGAACTAAGATCCTGTGCATGGCAGGGCCAAAATATAAATTTTAAAAAATGTGTTAACAAATTGTGCTTTTTTTAATCTAGTTAACCTAAACTAAATTGGGCAACTTGTCAAGTTGGGAAGGTAGAGAGTTTAATTTATTCCTACAATAACCATTATTAAGGATTGTGTTACAACTGCAGTTTATAATATTTTTGATGGTAATCTGACCTAAGAAAAGGCAGAGGAACCAGAGATCAAATCGCCAACATCTGCTGGATCATCAGAAAAGCAAGAGAGTTCCAGAAAAAATATCTATTTCTGCTTTATTGACTATGCCAAAGCCTTGACTGTGTGGATCACAATAAACTGTGGAAAATTCTTCAAGAGATGGGAATACCAGACCGCCTGACCTGCCTCTTGAGAAACCTATATGCAGGTCAGGAAGCAACAGTTAGAACTGGACATGGAACAACAGACTGGTTCCAAATAGGAAAAGGAGTACGTCAAGGCTGTATATTGTCACCCTGCTTATTTAACTTATGTGCAGAGTACATCATGAGAAACGCTGGGCTGGATGAAGCACAAGCCAGAATCAAGATTGCTGGGAGAAATATCAATAACCTCAGATATGCAGATGACACCACCCTTATGGCAGAAAGTGAAGAGGAACTCAAAAGCCTCTTGATGAAAGTGAAAGAGGAGAGTAAAAAAGTTGGCTTAAACCTCAACATTCAGAAAACGAAGATCATGGCATGTGGTCCCATCACTTCATGTGAAATAGATGGGGAAACAGTAGAAAGTGTCAGACTTTATTTTTTTGGGCTCCAAAATCACGCAGATGGTGACTGCAGCCATGAAATTAAAAGACGCTTACTCCTTGGAAGGAAAGTTGTGACCAACCTAGACAGCATATTAAAAAGCAGAGACATTACTTTGCCAACAAAGGTCCATCTAGTCAAAGCTATGGTTTTTCCAGAGTTGTACTATAAACAAAGCTGAGTGCCGAAGAATTGATGCTTTTGAACTGTGGTGTTGGAGAAAACTCCTGAGAGTCCCTTGGATTGCAAGGAGATCCAACCAGTTCATCCTAAAGGAAATCCTTCCTGGGTGTTCCTTAGAAGGACTGATGTTGAAGCAGTAACTCCAGTATTTTGGCCACCTGATGTGAAGAGCTGACTCATTGGAAAAGACCCTGATGCTGGGAAAGATTGAAGGCGGGAGGAGAAGGGGATGACAGAGGATGAGATGGTTGGATGGCATCCCCAGCACAATGGACATGTATGTGTTTGAGTAAACTCCAGGAGTTGGTGATGGACAGGGGGGCCTGGCGTGCTACAGTCCATGGAGTTTCAAAGACTCAGACGTGACTGAGCGACTGAACTGACTGACTGACTGAATCTGATCTAAAATAGCATACTTTTAAACTTAAAAGTATGCAAAAACAAACATATTAGCATTTCCTTGACATGATTACATGCTAGAAAGAGGAGAAACATTAACAAGAACAACCTCTAAGGTTCCTTCTGGTTCCACTGGGATTCTAGGATGGTGTGGGGTCTGAAAACCATGATGAATGTGACAGTTCTTCAAATGCTAGATCGCGGGTGGTGAACAGTGTGGCCCCTTCCTCCTAGGTTGTTTTTGGAGATAGGATTGGATGCGGTCTTTGAGAGTCCAGATATCAGAACTACAGCAAGCAACATTCTGTCCAACTTACTTAAGAACTTCAGATTGGATTAGAGAATATGAGGGGATCTTAGATATCATCTAACCCTTTAAGAGCTGCCCCCAAATAAGAAGTGGAGTGAGAAGCCTTGCAAGAAGTGAACTCTGTGTCTTAGCAAGTGTTTTAAGTAGAGGCCAGTTGACCCCAGGCCTGGGATGACGGCCTGCTCTGCTGGCCTGCATGGCTGGAGCATGCCAGTGGGGCTCAGAAATGAGTGTGGCCAAACGGTCACTGCTCTCTCTCTTTCTCTCCCACCAGCTAAAAGCTGGCTTTGGCAAAGGTCAGTCCAGGGATCATGAGTTTGGGGCCTGGTCTTGGAAGTCCTGGGAACACTGCTGCAGTGCTCCCTCTCACCAGTCTCCTAGGCATGCCTCTGCTGGGTGAGCTGGTTGGTGTGTCTTCAGTGGCATCAGAATTTTAGCTGCATGTTTGAAAGAGGCACCAATGATGTGGTCTGGTGGCCATTAGGTATGGAGGCCTGATGTAATGGCCCTTGGCCTTGGGACGCGTCTGAGGCCTCACGTCGCCTACAGCATCCTCTGCTGGGTCAGTAGACATTGTCTCCACGCCATTTCCTCCCAGCCTGGCTTGCTGCTTTTCTGACCACATTAACAGATGGGAAGCAATGTCACAGAAAGCCCAAACCCTAGATAATCTACGGTCCACATTAGGTTTATGAATGACTGATTGCATGTCGTTTTTGCACAGATTATCTTCCTTAACTTTTCTTTCATTGAGGCTGAAAATGAATGCTTTTGTATATACTTGGAACCCATGTTAGAAGTGGGGTACCCACTGAATTCATTCAGGCTCAGAAGTAAGCTGTTTGCTGCAGATAATCGATTGCTTTTAGTTTCCCACAGTCACATTAGCTTATATTTTTATATGTTAATCCTCTTCAACTTTGGTCATTTCCTGTGTGTGTGTGTGTCTCCTCATACCCATTTAGACTTGACCAGCCTCTCCGAGCCCAGTCTAGAGCATCTTTCTGCGTCTTTCTATAGTCAAGACTCCGTAGCCGGCTCCCCTACTTTGGGGAGTGCAGTTAAAATGAAGCCAGCTGAAGCACAGGGGGTGTAACCCTCAGCCAGTCCTTTGTGTTCTGTCCCTGTCCATGGGAGGCATCTGCTGTGTGTGTGTGTGTGTGTGTGTGTGCTGAACGCAGCTGTTCACACAGTGCGTACCTCCTGGTATGATGTCAAACCCAGCCAGCCCCTCCATATCTCACTGACATGTTGAGAGAAGTCTCTGATGTTCTTGACCTGCCCACTTGGAGAGTGAGAAGGACTCCCCATGGTGAAGGTGTGAATGAGTTTCTCAGTGGGGTTCTCAGGACACACCCTTTCTGCCTGCTACTCTGCTGGATGTCTGCTGCCCTAGGAAATGGGAGGGCGGGGAGACTGCAGACATATGGACCACAGGAGAGCTGATTGGCTTCTTTCCTGCTTTTCTGGGTGGGTTAGCAACCTTCCTGACAGTCTCTCACACCTAGACTTGACCATTAGCATGATCTTGCTGCTGGACTGTTCCCTGACTGCCATGAGGCTGCTGGCTCCTCTCCACCTGGTCATAGCCTCTCAGCAGGAGCCCAGATCCTCCCACTTCTCTTTCTCTCGTTCATTCTGACCCTTGGGCGAGGACCATCCCACTGTGACTGGGGGTTGCGTGTAAGTGGCCCCAACTGCTTCCACTTTTTGAGCCAGGCCCCTTCATTCTGTGGCAGACCCTCCACCTGGGAGGTGCCAGACCCTCCACCCCAGAGGTGAGCACCCGTCTTGGGGGAAGGGGCCGGCTCAGCAGGGATCATGGCCTGGGACTATGGGGCTCCATTGGGTTGCCTCCCCAACCCTCTAGACGGGAAATCCTCTAAGCTGACCTAATTACCTGCAGTGAGGAACAGTTTGAGAGGGCAGGGACCCTTGGACTGGGGGTGTGCGCCACTCTGAGATTAACTCTTTGGTTGCTGCTGCCCAAGGACAAGAATCTTCTTTCGGTTTGCAATCCTTGTGGAGGTGAACCCCTTTGGAGTCCTTCCAGCCTGGTCAGTCCGCCCCTGGTCATTTATTCATCTCAGGGATGCAGGAACCACAGTCCCAGCTTAGCATAGATCTGCTTTGAAAGTGAATGTGGTAAAGTGTTAGTCACTCAGTCGTGTCTGATTCTCTGCAAGCCCATGGACTGCAGCCCACCAGGCTCCTCTGTTCCATGGTTATCTCCAGGCAAGAATACTGGAGTGAAGAAGCCATTCTTTTCTCCAGGGGATCTTCCCAACCCAGGGATCGAACCCAGGTCTCCTGCATTGCAGGCAGATTCGTTACTGTCTGAGCCACCAGGGGAGCCCGTAACTGGGCGTATCTCTGCTCCTCTTTCTCAGCGGGGACCCTCAGGAGATGGTGTGTTTAGCCAGAAGCCCCAGTCTGTCCTCCTGCAGGGTCCCCTTCCACCCCGGTCCAGGCAGAGCCGTTCAGTCCCGTGGGGAGTCCCTGGAGAGACACAGGTTTCTGATGGATCCTCTCCAGGCCTGGCTGTGCTGACACCTGCTTCTCTAGACCCGCCACCTTCAGGGATGCTGGAACCCGGGGGTTTGCTGTGTGGGCAGCTCTCCGTGCTCATCAAGCAGTTATGGAGTGTGTGCTTTATGACGAGTGCCTTCTGTGGCCTCATGCTTCCCAGTGTGCAGGATTCTTTACCTGTAAGGCTGCTGCATTTGACCTTCCTTACAGCGCTTGGAGAACTCTGACTGGGAGCCTAGAAGAGGACCCCTGGGACTCAGGCTTAGTCAGTGAGGGAGGCATGGAGCCAGAATCAGCTTTCAGCCCGCCTGACTCCAGGAATGGGCTTCTGCAGCACGGCAGAAGCTGTGTTAGGGCTCTGCAGACAGAGCACATGTGTGCAGCTCAGGGTCTTCCTCAAGGTTATAATCTTAATGTGGGAACAGGATTTACACACACAGAAGGAGGCTCAAGAAGGCCATTCCAGGCACGAACATAATTGACTCTGGCAACTGATAAACCGCAGTGGGATTAGTGGGGAGGAAGTCCACTGCTGACTGGAGTCGTTGAGGAAAGCTTTGCGGAAAAGTCAGGTTTTGCGCTCGACGTGAAAAGATCAGTAGTATTTTGATGCGTGGAGAAAAGGAGAGAGGATGATTAATAGAGAGGCAGAGGGAGAGGGACGAGTGAGGAAACCTGTAGCTGCAGGGCAGGATGTGTGTGTGGAGCAGGAGGCCGAGCAGTCTCTGCTCGTGCTGTGTGTGTGCACGCACGAGTGGAAATGTCGGGGAAGCACCCACCAAGGTAGGGAGACTAGACTAACTACCCATGTACCTAGGGCTTAACTTAAAAAAGTAATTTATTGAGAGGCAATTTGCGTGACATAACTTTAACAGTTTTAAAGTGGACCGTTCCGTGGCATTTAGTAGATTCACCATGTTGCCACCACCTCTTTCTAGCTTCAGAACTTTCCCATCACCCCAGAAGAGCAGCCCATACCACTGAGCACTTGCTCTCCGTTTCCCCCTCCCTCTCCCCCATCCCCTGGCAACCATTCATCTGCTTTCTGTCTGTATGGATTTGCCTGTCCTGGACATTTCATATCAGAGAAACCATACAATGTGTAGCCTTTTGGGTCTGGCTTCTTTTACTTGGCTTTCGCTAATCCACAGTGTAGCATGTATCAGGATTTCATCCCTTTTTATGGCTAAGTAATATTCCATCATATGTATATATCATAACCTGTTTATCCATTCATGCGCTGATGGACTTTTGCACTGTTTCACCTTTTGGCTCTTGTGAATGGCCACTGTGAAACTGTGCATGTTGTTTGGGTACCTGTTTTCAATTCTGGAGGTGTCTGCCTAGGAGTAGAATTGTGGGTCATGTAATTTATGGTTAAGTTGTGGAGGAACCACCAAACGGTTGTTTCCACCGGTCGCACCATTTTGCGCTCCTGCAGTGATGCCCTGGGGGTCCCGTGTCTCACGTCCCCACCTGGTGCTTGTCCTTTGACCTGATCGCCCTGCACAGTTTTACACCCTGGACTCCGTGGAACCGGTCCTTCTTTCTCCCGGTAGGACCTTAAGCCTGCTCAGTGCAGGCAGGAGGCCCCAGCCGCTTCTGGCTCTTGTCATTCCTTGTTGTGCACTGGTTCTGCCCACGGGGCAGCCTTGTGTTCTTCAGGTTAGGGTAGCCCAGGAGGTGGGGTGACTCTGCTGTGCTCAGCCCAAGCCGAGGAGCCCGGGATGCCTGCCGCAGCCTGGCTTCCCGGCACTGAGTCTGCCGGCCGCTTTCCGGGCTGGGCCATCCCGTCTCCCAGCCTCAGGCCCCTGGAAACCCACTGTGTGGACACGTGGCACCTCTGAGTTCTCTGACTCTGCTGCTGAGATGATGTTTCCATTTTGGTTGGCACCCCAGAATGACAGCTGGCTTTGAGGGGGTCCTATTTGGGTGGTGTATTGCTGGGACAGCCATAACGAAGTACCACAGACTGGTGACTTGAGCAGCAGAAGCTTGTTTCCTCCCAGTTCTGAAGCCTGGAAGTCCAAGGTCAGAGCAGCTGCAGGACCGGCCTCTTGCGCGCCTCCCCCTTGGCTTGTAGACGGCCCCTTTCACCCTGTGTCCTTGCTTGCGTTTCCCTCTGCTCATGCCTGTGTCCCACCTTCTGTTCTTATAAGAACACCAGTCATGCTGGGTTTGAGCCTGCACTAAGGACCTCATTTTACTGTAATTATCTCTTCAGGAGGCCTGAATTCTGTCCCATTCTGAGGTTCTTCAGGATAAGAGTTTTAGGGGCCATGGTTCAGCCTGTGACGGGTGAAGAGGGCAGCCAGGGTGAGAAGGACAGGGAGGCAGAGAGGTGAGGGGAGGAGCTTGGGGGCCTGTGATGTCTCTGGGTTCCTGTTTGGTTCCTCTTTCAGCCAAATACAGAACAGGTGGAGGAGGGGAGATGAATGGCAGCGGCCAAGAGGGCACTGGGGGCTTTGGGCAGGCGGGAAAGCAGTGTCTGCGATCAATCATTTATTCCTGGATGCCACGCAGGAAGGCGTCGTCATGGCAACGGGCTGCCCGCTGCGGCTGGCCTGACAGTTGCCTCTCTGAGCTGCCTCTCCCCTCTCAGGTCCTCCGGCCCTCCCTCGCCTTCCCTTCGTTTTTCTTGTGTCTCGGAGCCTTCTTGTGGGGCGCAGCCTGCCTGCCGTCAGCGTGGGGATGTTGTCCTCACAGGAGCTGTAGCAGCCCCGTCTCCATCCCCGCGTGGCCGCGGTTAGGGGGGATGATCAGGGCCTGACTCCTTTCTCAGAGGTCATCCCACTGCCTTTTCAGCTGCCGGGCCCCTTGCCTTAGTGCAGGCGCCCTGCAGGCTGCTTTTTCTGCTGCCTGTTTCATGCCACACCTTGCCGTCTCCCAGCAAGTGGAATGAATCAGCTCCTTGTCACTCTCGCTGTGCTTGGAGCTGCCGTCCGTGGGGAGGTCCCTTCAAGCCTGGCCGCTGGGCAGCGCCTCCCCTGCCTTAGGCATCCTTGCGCTGAGGTCACCGGCGACAGAAGTTGCCCCTTCGTGCCTTCCTCCCAACCTCAGGGGACTGGAAGACGCCAGAAGCATGCAGGAGGTCTGTAGTCCCCCCTGGTGCTGAGTGTGCAAGGTGTGAAGGTGGCCTCTGGTAATCCCTGAGTCAGGAGCAGGCCTCGCGTGCCTGGGTCACTCTCCTGCCTTTCCCAGAGCCTGGGTCTCAGGTCCAGCAGCTGCACTGAGCCTTAGCCAGAGAAACAATTGAATTTTTTTTTTTTTTTTTTTTTTTTTAATTTAATTTTATTTTTAAACTTTACATAACTGTATTAGATTTGCCAAATATCAAAATGAATCCGCCACAGGTATACATGTGTTCCCCATCCTGAACCCTCCTCCCTCCTCCCTCCCCATTCCATCCCTCTGGGTCGTCCCAGTGCACCAGCCCCAAGCATCCAGTATCGTGCATCGAACCTGGACTGGCAACTCATTTCATACATGATATTTACATGTTTCAATGCCATTCTCCCAAATCTTCCCACCCTCTCCCTCTCCCACAGAGTCCATAAGACTGTTCTATACATCAGTGTCTCTTTTGCTGTCTCGTACACAGGGTTATTGTTACCATCTTTCTAAATTCCATATATATGCGTTAGTATACTGTATTGGTGTTTTTCTTTCTGGCTTACTTCACTCTGTATAATAGGCTCCAGTTTCATCCACCTCATTAGAACTGATTCAAATGTATTCTTTTTAATGGCTGAATAATACTCCATTGTGTATATGTACCACAGCTTTCTTATCCATTCATCTGCTGATGGACATCTAGGTTGCTTCCATGTCCTGGCTATTATAAACAGTGCTGCGATGAACATTGGGGTACTCGTGTCTCTTTCCCTTCTGGTTTTCTCAGTGTGTATGCCCAGCAGTGGGATTGCTGGATCATAAGGCATGTCTATTTCCAGTTTTTTAAGGAATCTCCACACTGTTCTCCATAGTGGCTGCACTAGTTTGCATTCCCACCAACAGTGTAAGAGGGTTCCCTTTTCTCCACACCCTCTCCAGCATTTATTACTTGTAGACTTTTGGATCGCAGCCATTCTGACTGGTGTGAAATGGTACCTCATAGTGGTTTTGATTTGCATTTCTCTGATAATGAGTGATGTTGAGCATCTTTTCATGTGTTTGTTAGCCATCTTTATGTCTTCTTTGGAGAAATGTCTATTTAGTTCTTTGGCCCATTTTTTGATTGGGTCATTTATTTTTCTGGAGTTGAGCTGTAGGAGTTGCTTGTATATTCTCGAGATTAGTTGTTTGTCAGTTGCTTCATTTGCTATTATCTTCTCCCATTCTGAAGGCTGTCTTTTCACCTTGCTAATAGTTTCCTTTGATGTGCAGAAGCTTTTAAGGTTAATTAGGTCCCATTTGTTTATTGAAACAATTGAATTTTAAAGTTATTTTTCATACGCACTACAATTCACTGCTTCCCCAATTCACTGGCTGTCACAACTAATAAGGGATCTGGGTTGGTAATAACCATTTAAGACTTAATGTTATTAGTCTTGTAATTGCTGCTAAGGGTCTTGTCTGTTCTCTGGATTTGTAGATCCTCACACATGAAGATTAGGAAAACATACCCCTAAGCTGGAGGCTGCTGGGGGCCGGTGGTTGGAGAGCAGCCTCAGCTGCCTGACTGGTGTGTGAGTTTCCTGCTCGAGCCTGGAGCTGGCCATTCAGAGAGGCGCCGGGAGCATCTGTGAGCCCCTCAGGGAGCTGGGGGAGGAAAGGAGGGTGCCTTGCAGAGCAGTGTGGCCTGGGTTGCCCTCCTGACAAGCAGCTGCTGGTGGAGGGAAGAATCTTATCTGCAGGGAAGGACAGCTCCTTCCCTGCCCCCGGCCCAGCCCCCAGGTTCCCAGCGCTGGTGACCCAGAGGAGACAGGAGTGCTGTCCTAGGCAGCCGGTCAGGATGCTGCAGGCAGAGATGAGAGTTGACAGGGAAACCAGCTGAATTAGAAACGCTCTCCTCTGGCTTTGTCTCAGGAAATGTCCCTGCTTCTCACCACAGGGGATCTTTTGTCACACATGGCTTGAGTTGCATTTCCTGTGGGCTGGCTGGTGTCCGTGGTGGTCGCTGGTGTGGGCCGGCGTCCCCGCACCCCTCTCCTCTCGCACCTGTGAGGCTCTCAGCCCCGCTGCCTGTGCGCTCCGCCAGGTCTCGCCAGCACCGCTGCCCGCTGCAGGCTGCTTTCCTGCCAGAGGTGAGTGTAGAAACCCTGCCCGCTTACTTCTTTTGTCTTTTTCTCCTTTTCGTAGAATACCCACAACATAAAGTTGACCATTTTAAAATATACAGTTCCGTGGCATTTCGTTTCTTCACACTGCTGGGTACCATCACCACTGTCTAGTCCAGACCCCTTCCGTCCCCCCATCGCCCCTGGCCATCTCTTCTCCGCACACACCTCTCCTGGACATTTCACAGAAACGGAACCATGTGCTCTGCGGCCTGCTGTGACTGGTCTTTCACTTAGCATGATGTTATTAAGGTCCTGTTTGTGGCTCTGTAATATTTCATCTGTATACACCACATTTTGTTTGTCCATTGATCTGTTGGTAGGCTTTTTGTTTCTTGTGAATAGTGCTGTCGTGAACATTTCTGTCCACGTTTTTGTGTGAGCACTTGTTTTCAGTATTCCGGCATGTACACCTAGGAGTGGAGTTTCTAGTCCACGTGTAATTCAATGTTTAACTTAACGAGGACCTGCCAGACTTTGCCCGCATCTCTGCATGTCCCAGTCTCTGTCTTCTTTAGAGAGCAGGCAGCCTGCCCCCTGTGCCCACTCTAGGCCACTGTCTTTGGCAGCCACTTCTGGAAAGTTTCTAGTTCCTAGCACCTGGCCAGACACAGTGACATGAGTGGATACAGCAAAGGAGTCTATGGTGACAATAGAGTGATTTCAAATTGTTTTTAATGGTATAACCAGATCTTACTCATTCACACGTGTGTTATCCTCCAAAACTGCACCATTTGAGGGCTGTGTATTTATCCCTATAAGGGGGCCAGTGCTCAGAATCTTGCTTCATCCTCCTAGGAATAGTCTTCAGAGATCTATCCTCGATAATAGTAATCCTTCGCTTTTAACATTCAGTAGTATTCCCAACTGCATCACCAGCTGTCTTTCCCATTCTTAGCCCTATCTTTCAAGCTAAGAAAAAAAAAATCGAATCTACCCACATAGGATAAACATTTGCTACCTTGGGGGCCCATCAAAAGTTATGCTATAGGCTTTGAAAGCAGTTCCAAAGAGAAGCTTCAGGAATGTTCTAAGAACAGGCAAGTGCATTGTTAGAATATGTATGCTATGCTAAGTCACTTCAGTCGTGTCCGACTCTGTGTGACCCCATAGACAGCAGCCCACCAGGCTCCCCCATCCCTGGGATTATAGCCTCCCAAGGGGACTCCTTGGAAGGAGTCAGCAGTCATCCGAATGTATAAACTCTGGTGTGTTCATTTAAAAGATCAGTCAGAAAGCCTTATGCTGCTAAGTCGCTTCAGTCGTGTCCGACTCTGTGCGACCCCATAGACAGCAGCCCACCAGGCTCCGCCGTCCCTGGGATTCTCCAGGCAAGAATACTGGAGTGGGTTGCCATTTCCATACACTAAAAAAGATGATGTGAACAGTTATTGAATTATGTACACCTCCAAGATACCAAGAAAGATATGCATTTTAGGAGTTTTAGAGAGACCAAGTCCAAAATATAACTTGGGAATGTTGTGGGCTGCTTAACACAAAATAGCATTGCCTAACTGCTGGGGAGGAGGGCGTCAGTGGGGAGCCCCATCTTCATGAGGGTCGGTGGGGCAGCTAGGTTGTTGCAGTCATCGGTCTGGCTGGGAAGTGAACTACACACAGATCATTCTCCCTCTTTAGGGGCAGTGTGAGAAGGGAGACTGCTGATGAGTACAGGTGAACTGGTACCTTGGCAAGTGGAGTTTTAAAAATTTTAAAATAGCACATCTCTTGCCGTCTATCTTCCCTATCTTCCCTGGTGGCTCAGACGGTAAAGCGTCTGCCTACAATGCAGGAGATCCAGGTTCAATCCCTGGGTCGGCAAGATCTCCTGATGACAACCCACTCCAGTATTCTTGCCTGGAAAATCCCATGGATGGAGGAGCCTGGTGGGCTACAGTCCATGGAGTCGCAAAGAGTCGGACATGACTAGCGACTTTACTTTTCACTTTCACTTGCCGTGGCCTGAACAATCCATGGCTTCTCTTTAAAGATTAAATATTTCAGCCAGCTTTGGAAGTCTGGCAGAGAACTCAGGGCAAAGGCCCCAGGCCAGTGTGCTGGATATATTTTACCTACTGGGTGACAAAAGCTGAAGGCAGCAGTGAAGAGGGTGGAACTAAAGACGTCTAGAGAGGGGCCTGGAGGGAAGGTGCTGGGTCAGAGACACGTAGTCTGGTTCTCAGGAGATTTCAGACGCACGTTGGAGGCTGGAGACGTTGTCCCAGTTCTACAGCCAGGCCCAGGAAGTGAGTGACAAGGTCGGTGGAATTTCAAGAATAGATCCCTCCACCACTGCAGCATCACAGCAACTCACTCAAAGGTTTGAAGTATCGGCCTCTGGGGAAATAGCGCTTCTGAAACCTTCTGTCTTAGTCGCATTTGTCCTGACAGGCATTTATTTGTAGTCGGGTATTGATGGGTTTGGCAGCAAAGCAGGGGAGGATGCTGCAGTGCTTTTTAAACAAATCTCTTTTGTTGCTGTAACTGTGTGTGTGTGGCACGAGATTTGCCACTTTAACCATTTTAAGTGCACTGTTCCTGGCATTCGGGTATTAGCACAGTGCGGTACACCTGTCACTGCTCTATTTCCAAAACTTTTCATTACTCCAGTGGAAACTCTGCAAACATTAAGCAGCAACTCCCCATTCTCTGCTCCCCTGGGCCCTGGCAACCTTAATCTACTTTCTGTTTCTATGAATTGGACCACATCAGTTCAGTTCAGTTCAGTCCAGTCGCTCAGTCGTGTCTGACTCTTTGCGACCCCATGAATTGCAGCACGCCAGGCCTCCCTGTCCATCACCAACTCCCGGAGTTCACTCAGACTCACAGTACAGCCACTGTGGAGAACCATATGGAGGCTCCTTAAAACACTAAAAACAGGGCTACCGTACTTCCCTGCCGTCCCACTCCTGGGCATCTGTCCAGAGAAGAACATGATCTGAAGGGATACGTGCACCCCAGTGTTCATTGCAGCACTGTGTACAGTAGCCAGGATGAGGAAGCAGCCTAAATGCCCATCGACAGAGGAATGCATAAAGAAGTTGTGGTGCATGTATCCAGTGGGATGTTACTCAGCCATAAAAAGAATGAAATAAAGCCGTTTCAGCAACGTGGACGGACCTAGACAGTGTCATACTGAGTGAAGTCAGACAGAGAAGGAGAAATACTTATGACATCCCTTCTATGTCTAAAAAGAAATGATACAAATGTACTTACAAAACAGAGACTCACAGACTTAGAAAACGAACTTATGGTTGCCAGGGGTAAAGGATAGTTCGGGAGTTTGGGAAGGTCCTGTACACACTGCTGTATTCAAAATGGGTAACCAACAAGGACATCTTGTACAGCACATGGAACTCTGCTCAATGCTATGTGCCAGCCTGGATAGCAGTGGGGTTTGGGGAAGAATGGATGCATGTATATGTATGGCTGAGTCCCTTCGCTGTTCATCTGAAACTGCTGCAACATCATTAATCAGCAGGCGGATCCTTTACCAGCTGAGCCACGAGGGAAGCCTCTCCCTTCTCCAGCGGATCTTCCCAACGCAGGAATTGAAGTGGGGTCTCCTGCATTGCAGGCGGATTCTTTACCAGCTGAGCTATGAGGGAAGCCCAATCAGCTATATCCCAATACAAAATAAAAAGTTTATAAAGTTTGAAAAAAGATCAGTTGGCCATAGATGTATGAGTTCATTTCTGAACTCTAAATTCTGTTTCGTTGGTCTGTCTATCCTTGTGCCAATACAGCACTGATTTGATTGCTGTAGTTTTATAGTGTTGGTGGTGGTGGTGGTTCAGTCACTAAGTCGTGTCCGACTCTCGCGACGCTATGGACTGTAGCCTACCAGGCTCATCCATGGGAATCCATGGGATTCTCCAGGCAAGAATACTGGAGTGCATTGCCATTTCCTTCTCCGGGAGTTTTACAGTAAGTTTTGCAGTTCAGAAATGTGAGCCTCTGCTTTGTTGTTCTTCAAAATTGTTTTGGCTCTTCAGGTCCTCTCGCAAGTCTGTATGGATTTGAGTACAGTCAGTCACTGCTGAAGAAACCTGCGTGTGGATGTAAGTCTGACTTCCGCTGGGTGAGCGCCCAGAGGTGGCACTGTGGCTGTCAGCGTGCCTGGCTTTAGCGCGCCCTGCCCGGCAGTCTTCCAAACTGACTGTACCCGTTTCTTCTTCTGCCAGCAGTGTACATGTTCCAGTTATACCACATCTTTACCAACGTTTTGTATTGTCAATTTTTTAGTAAAATTTTAGCCACTCTGGTATATTGGCCCAAAGTATGAGTCAAACATCGCTCTTATTCTTGAATTCTTTGCTCAGGGGCTCTTTCTCCTGGCACCAGGCCTTGAAGAGTACTCCTTGCTCCCTTCCCCATCACCGTGAGCCAGGGTCTTCCTCTGGATGCTGGAGGTCTGGCTGGTGGGCAGGCAGAGTGGGCTGCAGAAGCTCAGCCTCCATGGGGAAACCTTGGGATTGGGAGTGTGCGTGTAGGGTTGCTGAAGGAAATGTGTAACTGGACTCTATCCTGGCTGCAGCAGCAGATGGTGTGTATTCCAGTGTGGATAGGGCTTTGGAGCTGTGCCCAGCTGCTGAGAGAGGTCAGTTGTTAGGTAACCGTGCTTCACAAGAATGAAGAAGCTGGCATAACTGTCCCACCTGACCTTGGGCATTGGCTCCCAGAGGAGGCTCCTTTAGGCACAGAACCTGAGACCACAGAGGCTAATAATAGGCTTTACTAGCCCTGCAGCTCACCAGGGCTAGAGACTTGCAGGCCTTTTTCATGTACTTGCCCAGTTCTAAAGGCTCCAAGACAGTAAACGTCATCTCCATTTTCAGCTTGCTGGGTAGCTAAGCCCAGTGAATGTTAGCTGCAGGCTCTGTGTGCCAGATATTGAACCAGGCACTTAGGGAGCTGCAGAGAACTGGGTGGAGTTCCTGACTCTGAATTCATCATCCAGTAGAGGAAGAAATGCGTGTGCCCATCATTGCAGTGAAAGGAGGACGGGATCTGTGCTTAGTGAGGGATATAAGTGATTTGCTTGGAAGCCGGAGGCAGGAATGGTCACATCTTGCTAGAGGATAGGTCTGGTGGCTTCCTGGAGCAGGTGGCATTGGCTCTAGGCCTTAGAGGATGGGTAGGATTTTGTTGGGCGGAGACAGACAGGGTAAGGGACCTCCAGGCAAAGAAGCAGAAAAAGCAGAGGTAGAGATGGTCTATCTCAGACATTTGGAGAAAAGCAAGTGTAGCAGATTACTGGATGTTGATGTCAGCCTGGGTGTCAGCCTGGGAGAGGTGGGTTTTGTTCTTCAGAAGCAGGAGCCCCCCCAGGGTTTGCAGGTGGCGGATTCATGCATTCTCTCCCGACTAGAGAGCAGCAGGGAGACCATGGGACTGCCCCACCCTCTCCTGACCCTTCTCCTCCACACCCATGCACATGCATGTGCAGACACACACACAGAGATGGTACACACATCAGGATAGACACACATACCCATAAACATGCACAGAGGAACCAGAACACATGTGAGATTAACAGACCCACACATCAAAACACACATCCTTCTATTGTAACTCACACACACATGTTTGCACTCACATACCTACACGATGCTACCAACCTTTAAACCCAAGGAGCACACACGCCATACCATGTATGTGTGTTGGAACACCTGTGCACATGCCCAAATACCCACACATATTGAGTCACACTAAAGTTGCACGCACAGACCACTAGACAGACATTCTGGGACAGTCACACGCACAAGCTCACCAAGCCGGGCGTGTAGGTATGCACTAAAATGTACATACACTGAGACATCTTCGTGCAGCAAAGTGTGCTCACACTCACGGGGCACACACATGGGAGTCAAAGCCCTCCGCCAGGTGTGTGCCTTCACGCAGACTCACAAATGCAATGCATGCTCACACATAGGCACAGCCGCAGACAGATCCAGGTGGCACAGTCCTGGGCTGGCTGCTCTGGGAACCTGTCCTCCTCACCCCAGCCTCACTTCGGAATGACCGGCTTCCTGCCGGCCGCCTGCAGCCGCATGCACTCCTGGCAGCTCGGCCCTGGATGAGCCCTCAGAGGCTCTCCTAGCCCATCTCCCACTCCCTGTGGGCATTTTTCAACTGTCGTTGGGTGTCACCCAGCTATTCCTTAACCACTTTAGGTGAAGTACTTCTTGACAGCAAGTTTCTGGCTTTAGTAGAATTTGCTTTTCTTTCTAGAAAATGAGGATTCTGTGCCTGGAGGTGAGGCTGAACCCTTCAGCACAGCAGTTAACAAATGTGATGTGAGGACCTCAGGCAGGGACTCAGACCCGCCCCAAGCCCGCAATTCCTATGGGACATGGGTCACGCTCTGGCCGAGTTGCCAGTCCCCAGATGGTTTCATTGCTGACGGTCCTGGGGTGACAGAGTGGCATTCCAGTCCTGCCAGCAGGGGCTGCGGGTGGCAGAGGGGTGCTCCTGACTGGTGGGGGCGAGGGGCTGCCCTCCCAGAACGGGAGGGACTTCTCCCCCAGGCCCAGCGGCACAGCTGTTGTTCCAGCCTCTGCGGACGTGACCCACATTCCAGCCAGCCGCCCCACAGCTCTCTGCCCTCTTCTGCCTTCCCCGCTCTGGCTGCCCACCTGCCCCACCCCTGCTCTGCCCTGGGCCATCACCCTGCATCCAGAAAGGGGCTGCCGTCGGCAGGGGCACCGAGGGGTCGGCCAGCGTGGCTACCCCTGTGAGAAGAGCCACAGACGCCCAAGAGCAGCAGAGGTGGGGCAGGAGGCGCTGCCCTCTGGGGGCACCCCCGACTGGATGCTTGTCTGGCTTTCTCAGTCTTTCCCTTTATTCCTCTTCAACGTGGGATGAATCTGGTCTCTCCAGTCGCCCCTCCCTACCTTACCAATATGCAGGGGGAGTTGCTTCTGCCCCTCATCTGAGAGGTGCCCCTTTTCCAGCTCTGAACCTGAGGCCACACCTTCCACTCTGGCCAGGCCTTTCTCAACGATCCTTTCCAGACTTTCCCACACTCCACTAGCCCCGTGTTCGTCATTGGCAAGAGAAAGGGCCCTAAGAAGCCCCTGGGGAATGGGCAAACGGGAGGCAAGGTGTGGGGCTGAGGGAGCCGGGCCTGGGGCTGGGTTGCCACCTTGCCGCTCAGTGTGGGGCAGCCGTGGGAAGAGAAGGTCCAGGGTACAGAGGGGCTTCCCTGAAGATGGTCGCGGCAGGGACCAGGGCTGCCCTGTCTCTGGGCTGGGGGTAGGACCATCCTGTTACACATACTTCTTGTCCACCAGAGTAATTTATGTTCTTTGCAGAAAATTTTAAAAATGTAAATAAGCACAAAGCAAAAATGCAAATTATCTATAATTGCACTATTCAAAGATAGCCATTCTTACCCTATTTTTGTAATCTGCCTTTTTTTCACTTTTTCATATTATTAAGATGCCCTGCATTATTTCATCATTTTAACAATTATGTAATATTCTGTGGCCTGCAGTAATAGTAAGAATCGAAGCTTTTTTATTTTAAGCATTTACCTTATTTATCAGGTACTGTCGTCATTGAATTGATTGATTGTTTTATTATGCCAATTATACAAATAGTGAGGCATAGAGAGGCTCAGTAACTCGCCTGAAGTAACACAGCCAGTAAATGGCAGAGTCAGAACCCTTGTTTCCACACTCCACAGCCTGTCAAACCATGGACTCGCCATAGTGTGGTTAACATTTCCCCGAGTGATGGCTGTCTAGGGGTCTTCTAATTTTTTACCTTTATAAACAATACTCTGATAAACATGTGTGTGACATATATTCTAATTATCCTTGATTATTTACTTAAGATCTACTCCCAGAATGGTATTTACGGAACAAAGGGCATAAACGTTTTAAAGACATTTGAATGTTTTTCTAAGCTTTCCCCGGGGAAGAATGTTATAAGGCACTGTCTCACCAGCAGGATAGGAGAGCTTGAGGGAAAGCCTGACCTTGTGAAGTCTGGCCCTCTTAGGGGAAGCAGGCTGGAGCAGGAGCCTGGAGATAGCTTCCTGCGGGGTGGTTGGAGAGACTGGAGATATTTAGCCCAGAGAAGACTGAAGTGTTGGCAGAGGCTGCACGCATGGCTGCCATCAGATGTGCGATGGACTGTCGAGAGGAAGAGAGACAGTTTGTCCTGGAGCCCTGAAGCAGAGGTGGGCCAGTGGGCTGAGCCAAGGTGTGTGGAGAGCTGCCCCCTCGTGTGGGCAACACCTGGCTGCGATGGGCAGGGGTAGGGGTTGAGTAAATGCTCCGTGACCTGCTGCCGTCCTGACTTGCGTGGGGGGCTGGTACCACCCACAACACACTGTGCTCCCCCATAACCGTGACGTCTCCAGGTCTTAGCTGGGGGGTCTGCGCCCCATCCGCCCCTGCCTTGGGGAGCCTGGCTCGGCCTGGCACTTGTCTGCGTCTGTCCCCCTCGAAGCCTGAGCGGCACAGCCTGGCCTGTGTCACGGGTGGCACAACCCCTCCATTATGCAGGAGGGGACCCGGCGGGGAGAGAGCGAGCAGGCCGGCTGGGGGTGGGGACCCGAGTGCTTATTAATAAACAAGAGCATTGTGTGGCGTCCCATTCACAGCCTTCTCAGGGGACATGGTGGGCTTGCGATAACAGAGCCCTGTTTGTGCCAGGAGGGCTGGGGAGGTGGCACGTGGGAGGTGGCGAGGAGCAGGGAAGCTGCGAGCTATTTTGACTCCACCGAGGGCCGGGCTGCCGTGTTTGCTCTGCGGCAGAGGGCCAAGGGGAAGGCCTAGCTAGGAATTCGCTCAGGCCTGCGTCTGCCCCCCGGGGTGGCTGAAAGCGTGCCTTGCTTTCCGTCCCACCTGTCCCCATGGAGGGAGACTGAGCAGGCTCTGGGTGGACTGGCCGCCTCCCCCCGGATGGCTGGGATGCTTGCCTCTGCCCTGTCCCTTGGCCTCCTGTACCCGTCCGCTGCCTCCTTCCAGGTGAGTCCCGCTTCGGCCTGTGTGGGATTCTGCATAATTCCCTGACACTGCTAGAGCTTTGCTTGTGTGCAAGGTCTGCAAAAAGCTTCCACGCCAGAGAGTGGACCTGTTTGGTGTTAGGATCAGGAGCATGAAGCAGGTGGGTTAGAAGGGAGAGTTGCGATTGTGATGAATGAACTGAAACGTAGGAGGGAGGCAGGCAGGGGCGAGGGTGGCTGGGGCGCTTTGGGCTGAGGAACAGGGGTGTCAGGGAAGGGCGGTGCTGAAGCTCGTTTCAGCCCAGGGAGGACTCGGTGCTGCGGACCTCACTGCACGGCTCTCTGCATGAACTCTGTGACCTGGCCCTCCCCTCTGTTTCCTGTCTTTCCTGGCCTCTCCCTTTCTCTCCTCCAGCTCCTTTCTCTGGCTTCCACCAGCCCACATGAGCCCCTTGCCTTTCAGGCCCACCAGGAAGGCTCAGTGTTGGCATCTCCGGGTCTCAGGTCAGAAGGCAGAAGCTGCTGCTTGCAGAGAAGTGAGAACAGGCCGTTTCCCTCTCGGCTGGCTTCCAGGGATGAGAGCAGGTCCTAGTTCAGGGGAGTCCCGGTTCCCTGTCCCTCAGTGCTGAACCAGAGCAAGCGGGAAGTCAGATGCCTGGGTCAGCTGGCTCTCCCAGGAACTGATGGTGCCTCCCTTTCAGCTTTGGAAGTGAGTCTGGCCAGGAGCTACCTTGAATTAGGAAACCCTTCCATCATAAGACAGCTCTGAGAGATGCATGCTGATCTGGTTGTGAGTTGGGAGGGAGAAGGAAGGGGCTCCTTCTTCTGGTGCACAGAGCAGACAGGGCAGGCTCTGAGCCCAGTGCGCCCCTGGTGTCTCCTGCCCAGGCCCCAGCCTCAGTACGACAGGTGATGAGCAGGCCCTGCAGAAAACGCTGCCCTTCCGGGCTCGCCACTGCTGCCCGTGCCGGGCATTCACCTCCCTCCCTCCCCCACAGTCTGAAGCAGCAGTGACTATTTTTAGAAACATCTGCATGCTCTTGGGAGCACTGTTTCTGTGATTTATCTGCTGGGCTGGATCCTCGTCTGCTTAGTACGTGAGCCCTGGAGAAACAGCTGGACGTAGGGTGTGGGAGTGTGTGCATGTGGAGAGTCCAATGGGAGTAAGCCTCCCGGAGGGATGACCCAGCGTCCTCCCGAGCTTTTGGGGTTTCCTTCTGGCTCTGTCTGACTGTCAGTTGCTCTGGGAGGTTCCTGAAAGGTCCAGGAGCAGAGACAAGGGCCTTCCTCAGGAGGGCGGCATGCTGAGTCAATGTGGGCACACCACCTTCCAAGGCTTCCTTGCACATGGGGTTCCAAGAGGAACTGGCCAGGTGGCCTCCCCAGTGATGGGGACACCATCAACAGCCGTAACACTGGTGAATGTTCATGGAGAGCTTGCCCTGGGATCCACGCTGCTGGAGCCTTGAGCTCTGTCATCTCCTGGAACTGTCCCAGTAACTGTGCCGCTCTGCGCTGGGCTCAAGGAGGGAGCACGTCCAGTGTCACGCTGTCTGCCCCGTCCGGAGCCCGCGCCCTCCAGCCCGAGTGCCAGTAGACGGAAACAGTGCGTGTGGCCTTGGCGGCCAGGAGGACTGAGGTCAGATGCAAGGATACTTCCTGACGGTGACAGGGGACTGGGTGGGATGTTCTTCCTTAGAGATCTTTGAGAAGAACCCAGAGCTTCAGAAGGGGGAGGGGGCCTTCCTGCAGGCCGGACTCCGGGTTCATGACTACTTTCGAGGGATTTTCTTTCTTGGAGTCTTGGCAGCTTTGTTTCCTGGACCCCTGACCATCCCTGAAAGATGCCAGACCATGTGTCAGTAACACAGGGTGCCCACCGCCAGCGGCTTCTGGGCGCACCAAGGACTCACCTGGGATCTAGCCTGCGGAAAGCTGGGAGACTGGACTGTTCAGGAGGCCCCAGGAGGAAGGCTGAGAGAGGGGAACTACTCCTGGGAACTCTGGAGCGCCCGAGGGTTAGTGGCCTTCCGGGCAGATGTGCCTTGCTCCCCCAGCAAGCAGCGCCCGGCGTTGCCAGGGCCTCTGGCCCTGGGCCTCCGCACACAGGACGCAGGCGTCTGTGGTGGATGCGTGCTCAGCGAGAGCTGCTGGAAGCTCTCCAAGCGGACACCGTGTAGGCGCCAGAGCAAAGGGCCCCTCGGTGAGACCCGTGAGCTGTCGGGGAGGGGCAGGAGGCTCCTTGTGTCAACTGCTCAAGCAGTTTCTGCCCCCGTCACCCTGCCGGTACCATGGAGCAGCCTCAGAAGGATGGGGAGTCTGTCCTCCCCCGATGGGCTCTGTGAGCAGCGGATGCAGCATCCTGGAGGCAGTGTGGCAGGGCGGTCATACGTGGGTGGTGGGGCCAGACTGGAGTCCGGTCCCAGTTCCACCTCTGCTGCGTGACCTCCTGGTCTCCTCAGCTCTTGATATTGATAGCAGGTGTGTCTTGGTTTTTGTGAAGGTGAATGAATGAACCAGAAAACCATTTAGCACAGGCTAAATGTGGGGCCCCTCTGTTGAGGGCTACACGGGTCTCTGTCCTGCGTGGGGGCTGTCCTTCCACGTGCTGGTGCCCCTGCCGCTCACCTGGGCTCAGTGAAGGGGCCAAGCGGACCCTGGCTGCCTCCTGCCCCCTTGAGCTCTGGGAGCCAGCACCAGGCTGAAAACGAGAGGTAACTGTCCACTTTGCTGTGGACTGAGCAGGGTCAGGATGAGGGAGCTGGGGGGAGGAAGGCGGTGGATGCCCTCTGGCTGCCCCCAGGCACTGCCCAGGCTTCTGACACATGTCCTCATTCAGTTACGTCAGTAATCGGAGGAGGCAGGCGCTACAATCCCCATTTCACTGACAGGGAGACAGAAAGGTTAAGTGACTTACCTAAGGTCACACAGCGATTAAGCGAGAGAGTCAGAATTTGAGTGTGGGTCTGTTTATTTCTCCTGGAATCCTGCAGCTTCTAGAAGGAGGTGGGTCAAATAGGGGATGAGGGGGTGACAGAGGATGAGATGCTAGGACGGCATCATCAATTCAATGGATATGAGTTTGAGCGAGCTCCGGGAGGTAGTGAAGGACAGGGAAGCCTGGCTTGCTGCAGTCCATGAGGTCGCAAAGAATCAGACACAACTGAGCGACTGAACAACAGATATATCAGAATTTTGATTACCCGGGAGCTGGATTTTTGACCCTGAGCAGATCCAAGCATCCTGTTCATGTCCCTTCCTTGCAACTCTCATCTCTTCGCCATGGACCTCCCTGAAGGCAAGATGGGAGACCCCAGCGTCCCATTGCTCTGTCAGCCTCTGGTTAGACCAGGCATGGGGGGCACCGCTGATGTCAGCCCCCCAGAAGTCATACGTGCCTGAGAGTGGATGATATTTTGCCAGAAGAAGGGAAAGGAAAACAGATCTGGAAGTGCCTGAATGATACAGCATTAGGAAGTTGAAGTGCTTTCCTCCCTAAGAACAGGCTGGGTAGGCACATTCCGCAAAGTTCTGGCAGACTGTCCAGGAGGCTTGAGTGCTGGGCACTTGAATGCTGCTCAGTCTGTGGGGATCACTGCTCCTGTTGCCATCTCGGGGCTCTCCTCAGAGCTTTCTTGGTCCCCAAGCCCTCAGCTCCCCTGCTGGGGGCTTTTGTAAGGGAAGATATAAGTGGCAGGGTAATGGTCCTGAGCACACACCAAGAGCTGGTGACAGGGACCAGCCACCCGGTTCCCCCTCCTCAAATCCCCAACCAAGACAGGATGTTACTAACTGGTTCTGAGGGAGCATCTGAAGTTCGGCCTGCACAGTCTGATTGGGTCTTTGTCTGCCTGACTCTGAAATCCTGGGGTTAGTGAGGGGAGGCAGAGGCAGGAGGGGCCTGTGGGTCTCTTAGACTCAGCACAGAACAGCCTGGCCTACACACAGTCATTTGGGATGTATCGTCTTCCTTCTTGAGCTCTTTAGGTTTGCCTTCTAAATTACTACCAAAGCGTGTGACTTTATCACCCGTGCTCTTTTTTTTTTTTAACTTTTGAAATAAACTGTATTGAGGTATAATTTTCATTCAATAAAGTGTACTCGTTTTAAAGGTATCGTCAGATGAGTTTTGATAGATGTGTATGCCCATGTGACCACCTCTGCAGTCAGGATAAAGGTTATTTCATCTCCCCTAAAACTGCCCTCATCGCACTGCAGTGAGTTTGCCCTCAGGCGCCGGCCCAGGCAGCCTCCCGGGGCCCTCTGTCACTGAGGCTGTCTCTGCCGCTCTGGAGACGTGTGTGTACAACTGGCCTCTTCGTGCCGCTTCCGGGGTCTGATGAGACGCGGGGGAGAGAGGGTGACTGGACTCCCCAGGCCTCTGTGCCCTTCCCCGGCCTCCCACCTGTGCGCCCGTCTGCAGCTCACCCGGCCCTCAGGCAGGCAGGGGGACAGCTGTGCCCACCCTGGCTCTCATGGCAGAGCCGTCCCAGGTGGCGCCTGCCGGAGGACATCGCTAACGACTTGCTGCAGTTTACCTGGCCTTTCTGGGATCCAGTTCACCTGTGCTTCAAGCGGGCCTATTTGGGGATATATTGAGGTTGCTTTCAGCCTTTGGGAAAAAGGGATACAAGCTAAAACCAAGAAGATGCTGTCAGTATGGCACTTTTCCCTCTCTTTGTCATCATCACCATTATTGTTTAATTGTGGTTAAACATATACAACATAAAACTTGCCATTTTAAGCATTTTTAAATGTTTGGTTCAGGGGCATGAAGTCCATTCACTTTGGGTGCAGACACCATCTCCAGAACTTTCCGTCCTGCCCAACCGGAACTCTGTACCCGTTAGACACTAACTCCCTGTGGGCCCCCCTTCTCTGGTAACCACCATCCTACTTCCTGTCTCTATGAATCTGGCTACTCTAGTAACCTCATGTTAGGGAATCAGTGTTTGTGTATCTGGTTTATTTCATTTAGCATAATGTCTTCCAGGGTTATCCATGTTGTAGCAAGTATCAGAATTCCATTCCTTTAAAAAACTGAACGTTATTTCATTGTATAAATACATTTTGTTTATCCATCTGTCAGTGGCTATCTGGGTTGTTTCTGCATTTTGGCTATTGTGGATAATGCTAATGTTATGAACATTTGTGTACAAATATCGGTCTGGTCTTCATGGTATTTAAATGCTCAGCAAACCCTTCTAGCATCTCCTCTTCCTTAAACCTGCTGCTGCCCGAGGCCTGGGAGAGGAATGCCCTTCTCCTTCTTAGCCTGCCGCCCTATCCCTTCTGGCTTAGTGCCTGTGACAAGTGACGCTATTCACACACTTCAGTCTTGGATGGGTATTGGGAGCTCAGGTTTCCCAGGCAGTAGAGTTGAGTTCCTTTCTTTAGAAGCATTCTTTTGTGTCTTAGTTACTCTTGGCCACCAGCTAACTTCTGGAGCTTGATTCCATAAGCTTCTTAAGAATACAATACAACAGCTTTGTTTCATTAAGAGAAGAAACTAAATTTTATCCAGCATCTAGTATGTGCTCGGTGCCTTTCGAGGTGCTTTCACAGTACTGGAAGCTGCCTCACTGGGTGGCCCTGTGGCGTAGGGACAAAGCCTAAGTTTTAAGGGTAAGGAAACGGAGGAGAGGCTCAGAGGGCTTGGGTTACTTGCCCAAGCTCAGAGGCCAACGCTCTTTCTATATACCACCTAAATACCATACTGATCTTTCGAATGTCAGAGATATTTTCCAGATCTTTTCTTTTACAATATAAATCCAGGCCTGGTGTTCCACCTGTGATTTGGAAAGAGTAACCCTTTGGACTTCTTTGCCCTGCTGCTGCTGCTGCTGCTAAGTCGCTTCAGTCGTGTCCGACTCTGTGCGGCCCCATAGACGGCAGCCCACCAGGCTCCCCCATCCCTGGGATTCTCTAGGCAAGAATACTGGAGTGGGTTGCCATTCCCTTCTCCAATGCATGCATGCATGCTAAGTCGCTTCAGTCGTGTCTGACTCTGTGCGACCCTATGGACAGCAGCCCACCAGGCTCCTCTGTCCATGATATTCTCCAGGCAAGAATACTAGAGTGAGTTGCCATTTCCTTCTCCCTAGTTCTGCAAAAGAAGGAATTATTAATCAGGGTTTTGTTTATTTTTCAAAATATACAAGAGTAGAGAGAACAGTCTCATGGACCCCATGTCTCCATCACCAGTCTTGTTTCATTGACCAGGTTCTTCTTTTTGATCTGTGGGGTCCTCCCATGTGGAGTGGTAGCAGTTGGCGTTTTCTGGAAGAGGGAAGGGGAGTCGGCAGATCTGGGCTCCATAAAGTTAAATCTCTTCCCAGCTGGAAGAGTGTTAATTGCCATCAGTTGGAATCCCCTCTGATGGTTCATTATTCAGCTGGTTACTGAACAGCATCCAGGAGGCAGGGGGAGGGGACCGATCTTTTGAGAGGTCTGGTGAGTCCTGGCGAGGTGATGTGCAGAGAGACTTCCCGCTCTTAAAGCGTTTTCCTCCTTCCATTTGATTTTACTGGAATTTTTCTGAGTAGGAGGAGAAGTTATGTGAGGATAACCATCCCCTTAGGGGAACAGCCAAGGCAGTCTAATATGGAGTGGGAACCAATAGGAAATAAGCTTATGGCCTCTTCAACTAGATTTATTTAACAGACATTTTAATTTTTTTTTTTTTTAATATCCACCATGCGCCAGACACTGAGCTGGGAATCCAACTATGTAATGTTGATATCTGCTCTGGAAAAATTTGTGGCCCACAAAAATAGCAGCTATTATTAGCAACTAATGTAACAGCTGATAATAACAACTCACATATGTATGTGCTAGACGCTTGACATACTTGTCTGATTATACCCCCCAAAGCAATCTGTAAGATGGGTGCAGTTTGTGTCTATTTTGTAGAAGGGGACACTGGGACCACGCGTCCCGCCGCTGGCAGAGGTGTGGGGCTGGGTGTGTTCTTGCTGTCCTGTCTGAGCAGAACAAGTGTCGGGAGGGGAGACCACAGGTGATGGAGGGTGGAGGGGACCAGGGGCCACCTCTGGGGCTGCAGGAACGGGCTCACGTAAGCGCCACCAGATGTGCCTTCTCAAAGGATTGGGGCAGCCAAACGGTACATTTTTTCTCTCAACTTTACAGAGGATTGTGGGATTCCTTGTATTTCAAAGCCAGGGTAGTTCTTTGGGAGGAGGGAAAGAGTCAAGACTGGAATTTAAGAGTGCGTTTTAGAGGCTGCAGAAAGCGATAGAGAAAAGACAGCAGGCTAGGTTTGTGTGTTTTGAAAGAAAAAAAAGATTTGCCATCTTTCAAGGGACAAGAGTTGGGGAATGAGAGACGTGGTTTTTAGTGTGAGGAAGGGGCAGTTTCTGCCCCGGCTGACATAGTCCAGCTGTCAGGTGGCTGGGACTCTTGTGGTGGGCTGCGACCCCTGTTCACGGGAGCTGGTGGCGACGTCACTCTCTTTCTGGGGTGAAGGTGGCTTGGTGTGCCCAGTTTCTTTCACATGGAAGCCTGCTTTCTGAGTTTGAATATATTTTCTAGGATCAGATCGGTTAGTATCTCTGTAAAAAGGGGCACCAAATTATTTAAATATTTTAAAAGAAAACCTGTGACTGTCTTTTGCATTCATCCCACGAAGCCCCTCACCCCTACTCATGTTTAACCTGTAACCTATGGTGTAAGATAAACGTAGAACCTCTGCCTGCCTGACCGAAAAGGAATATGAGACATTGAAATGAGAGTCCCAGGCTGGAATACCTTTTAAGCAAAGCATTTATTATGAGTGTTTTAATTTTTTCATTTTAATTTTTAATTCATTTAAAAAGAAGATGTGTTTTTGATTTTGCCATGAGATCAGGTGAGGTGCCATCTGGCTCAGAGGCAGGGGGGCGGGACATCTCAGGTTCCTACCAGCTGTGTGATTTGTTTTTTTCTAGTTGTCCCTACTCTGAGCTCCCAGGTAACATAGAAGCAAGATTTTATGCAGGATCAGCTTCAAGTAGAAACCGGGAGAACATCCTACCTTTGAATCAGTATATCATCTCCACTACACCTTGCTGACAGAGAGGGGAAACAGACCGAAGTGTGTGAGGATACCTCTGTCAGGAATGGAGCGCTTCCCAAACCAGCAGGAGAAAAGCCTGTCTCCACTCAGAATAAACAGCAAGACTGATGCTGCCTGCCCTCCCTCCAGGGACGGCAACTCACAAATGCTGGTTGCTATGGATACGGGCTCCCCTGGGGCAGCCTTACGGTGGCGGTCTCAAGGCTCGGGTGGTGTGTTACCCACGATGGTGCCACAGCACAGGGCAGGGGCCAGCCTTGCCTGCGCTGCCACCTGGGCTCCTCTGAGGGGCTCCGGTGGCCAAGCCTGCAGGGCGGTCGGGGCAGCTGGAGTCGGCCACACTGCGTGGAGCCGCTGCGCCTTAGGTGACAGGTAGGGGTTCAGGATTGGGCCCTGAGGGGAGACATCAGAAGGAAGGGGAAGCATGGTCTGTGCCATCAGGGAGCTCTTGTATGCGAGGCTCAGTGGGCTCCCGGTCTGATGGGGACAACCAGATGCACAGGAAGAGCCAGGGTAGGGGCAGAGACGGAAGGAAACAGCCATCATTTCCTGTTTCGAGCCCTCCAGCGGCCTCCTTTCCGGCTCCCCATGAGGTCGGACTCCCCGGTGTGGTGTACACGTTCCTCCCCCAGGCTTCCACCGTCCTGGGCTCTGGGCTCATCTTCAGGATTCCAGCTGGCTCCTGTCTTGGGGCCCTTCCCTGCTGTGGCCCAGCCTAGAGCTGTTCTCCCATCACCTCCTCTGCCTTCACTTCATTCAGGCCTCTGCTTTGGTGTCCTTTCCTGACCACCCTGTGTCAAATCAGGACTTCCTTTCTCCCTACACCCTTCACTTACCCTGTTTCCCTGCCTTGCTTTTCTTCACAGCCTTTGTGTACTCTCACGTTCACTGTGTGATTGCCTGCCTCCCCTTCTGGAAGGTCCGCTCCTCCAGTGCTGGGACAGTGTCTTATTCATCCCGGAATCCCGTTGCTAAAAGCATCGCCTGGCACATGTGAAACACTCAGTAAATATTGGATGACTAAGTGCCAAACTGTGTAGCTCAGAGAATTGCGTTTGATCATGTGAGATTCTGTGAGAACGTTTACAATATGCTTTTGTATTACTCTAACAGCAGTAAAGAGAAAACTTCTCTAAGTCAAGGAGAAAGACAAATACCACATGATATTGCTTATATATGGACTCTAAACGATGATACAAATGAATTTATCTACAAAGCAGACTTATAGATAGAGGGAACAGATTTGTGGTTGCCACGGGGGTGGGTGGGGGAGTGATGCATTGGAGTTTGAGGTTAGCAGATCCGAACTATAATATAGAGGATGAGCAGACAACAGGGCCCTACTGTGTGACACAGGGAACTGTATTCACTATCCTGTGATAAACCATGATGAAAAGGAACATGAAGAAGGGTGTGTATATATGTATGTGTGTGTGTGTGTGTGTGTGTATAACCGAATCACTTGCCGTGACAGCAGAAATTAACACAACACTGTAAATCAACTATACTTCAATAAAATAAATTTTTTTAACATTTAAAAAGAGAAAAAATCTCTTGTGCAATTCTAAGTTGCAATTAAGAGACAGTGTTTATAAAATTAGATTTGGTTTTTTAAAGACAGTACCTCTTAGGCTGGGATATACAGACCCCTTGGGGGGGTTGGTTCTTAGATATGCCCATTAGAGTTTGGGGATTGTTTTTTTCTTTGCGAGATGCTGTATGTTCGTCAGTTTTGGGAAATCCATGTGAATCATGCACAAAACGGCTCATGAGGTAGAGTACATTGGAGGTGGACTCTGGAGGACTTGCTGGAAAACAGATCTTAATCAGTAGTTATAAGAAAAAGGCAGGTCTTCATACAGGACAGAAGAGCTTTGGGGTGACTCACTCTGAGGGCCTGGTTTGTAATGCTGAGAAGCCACACGGGCCACAGAGAGCAAGTGTGCCTGGCCGACATGGAGTGTGAACTTGGGTAGAGCAGGGCGAAGCAGTGACGTTGAGGGTCCTTCCTGCTCTGAAAGCCTGAGTGGGAGTGACAGGTGTGCAGTGAGCAGTGACCCATGAACTCTGCTTTCTGGCCCCTTCCTCATCACGCACGTCTTACTGGAGTCCTGTTGGCATGATGCCCCCCATGGCCTGTGCAGCTGGGGCATGGAGAGTGTGCTGGGCCCGCCCCCTCCCCGCGGCCTGTGCAGCTGGGGCATGGAGCGTGTGCGAGAGTCAGCTGGCAGGTGGAAGATGGGCCGCCCTGGGGAAGGCGGCCCCCAGCTCAGCAACGTGCAGTCCTTTGTTTAACTGGGAGTCAGCCAGGCCAGAGGTCAGCTTTTTCCTTGGGAGACCGTCAGAGCTGGCCTGAGGTTGAAGGGGAGTGAGGTCAGGTTCCCAGGGAGCGGGCCAGGGTGTGACCCCACCTCCTGCATCAGCCCTCCACGTTTGCAGCCTGGCTGCATGTGGCATGTGGTTGGCAAGCCTGGTCACAGGCCGCAGACCTGAGGGGCCGGAAGGCCGTCTGCAAGCCTTGCGATGGTACCTGGGGCCCAGAGAGTTACAGAAGAGCCGGGACGGCTGTCCCCACTCCCAGCTCGGTGCTCTCTGTACCGTCTCCTGGTTAGGACCGCAGCGCAGGCGGGAGAAACGTGGGCAACGGTGCATCAGCACCTCGGTTTTCAGCCCTGTGTCCCACCCGAAGCGCTGAGGTTTGCTTTGGGAAGTTAGGATAAATGGATCCTGCTCTCTGCTGGAGTGACAGTTATTCTCCTTGGACACTGGGCTGTGATGCGGCTTCCTACCCTGTCGGGTTCCAGGCAGGGTCAGCCCTGTGGATAGAGTGGCCTCCGGATGGAAAGGCCGTTGGCCTGCGGAAGGTGTCTTTGCCCTGCAGTGCCCTCCCCTTCTCTGTCCGGTTTCCTGTCTGCCTCCAGCTGCTGCTGCTTCCGGGGTCAATCGTCTTGGTGTGTGCGTGCTTAGTTACTCAGTCCTCTCCGACCTTTTGCGACCTTTTGGACCATAGCCCACCAGGCTCCTCTGTCCATGGGATTTTTCAGGCAAGAATACTGGAGTGGGTTGCCATTTCTTCCTCCAGGGGATCTTCCCCACCCAGGGATCAAACCTGATTCTCCTGTGTCTCCTGCATTGCAGGCAGATTCTTTACCCGCTGAGCCATCAGGGAAGTCCAGTCATCTTGAAAGTGGTTCCTAAAACCACCACGTGGGCTGTGCAGTCCCTTCTTCCTAACCCCTTAGCCTGGAGGGGGAGAGTGTGGAGATTAGGAAGGATCAGGTAGAGCCTTTGGGGCTGAAATGCCTGAAGGTCAAGTCAGGAGTGTTTTAACCCCTTAATTTGGGATCTTGAGAAATAAGCCATATCAAAGAGCTGAGAGCTCTGCTTTTGGAGTCCAGGAGGCACAGATTTGCACCCCTGCCTCTCACCTTGACCTTGAATAGGCTACTTAACCTCCTTGACCTTGAATAGGCTACTTAAGTTTGAGTCTTGGTTTTCTTATCTGAAAAGTGAATTGAATGGCCCCTGGCACCTTGCACTGTGTGGGGATTCACCAGCAGAGCATTTACCCAGGAACCCAGCACCTCGTGGGCACAGGTGATAAGGTAACAGCATCGCCATCAGCACCACTTGATGTGCTGTGCCTATGTGGTGCCCAGTGCCATGCTGGACGCTGAAAAATACAGAGAATCACAGGTCAGCCACCCAGGACATAAGTCGGCTGGAAAGAGAAATACACATAAGACAAAGGACAGTGCACAACATACATAGAAATCTAAAATGAGGTTTAGACCATAAGGGTGTTGGGGAGAGACCCTCGGAGGGAAGAAGCCTTTTGAGGAGTTAAGTAAGGGTGGGATTAGGAAAAAACTTGATATATATTCAAAGTAATACTCTACTTTTAGCATCTCCCTGCCCCTGCAAGTGAACACTTTATAATAACACGTGGAGCAAGGAGGAAGCCCTCTGGCTGAGGGGCCACGTGGAAGGTCCAAGTGGCCAGAGCCCTCTAGCCTCACCCTCGCCATGATCTCCCAGGGGCTCGTCCATGGGCGCCTCCTTCCCAAAGAGCAGAAGGTCTGTGTGGCTAGATAGAGGAGGAATCTTCCACCCTCTTCGCTCTCACTGGACTCTGTGGGATGCTAGAAATATTTTCCAACCCACCGAAGGAGAAAGAATCGACCAGGGCGGGTGCCAAAATATTCAGTAAATTCGAAAGAGTCTTTTGTTTGCTGAAGAAAGCGACTGGGCTGGAGCCTCCTCTTCTGATCGGACATCACAGCCTGGGGGGTTGGGCCTCCCGTTCTGGCCCAGCCCCCACTCCCAGGCTCCAGGGTCTTAGCCTGTGCAGGGTGTATTTCGGGAAGCGCAGTTCTGGTTCTACCTGTTAGTTCCGTCGCCTTCAGCAAACTCATCAGCCCCTCTGGCCTTAGTGGCTTCACTTGTGACAGGGTGATGGCGGTTCCGCTCGCTTTGAAGGGGGTTTGGGAGGGCGGGGTGATCTTTCACTCCCCTCCAGCTCTGATGCAGCGAGTGTTGCCCCTTTCCAGATAGGCACTCTGAGATGCCAGACACACGGCTGTTACCGTTTGCAACACGTGAGAGCTGTGCTTTGGATCTGCCTTTGAGCCTCCAGCACAGGCACATTCATGCTTCCTCAGGGATGGGTACTCTTCTTTCTCTTAGAGGGAATCTGATTTGGGGGAGTAGCTTAATCAGGAAAATAAGTATAAGATCAAGCTGAATGGAGATTCTTTTAGTTGCAAACAAATAAAGCTGATTTCATCCAACTTCTAACTGACCCAGAAATGGATTCCAAATAAAATTTCAAAAATGTTTTGTGCAGACTCATCCTTAGAAAACAGGTGGTAGGTTCTTATTATTTTAAAGACAGGACTCATGTGGGCATATTAATTCTGATTTTTTAATGGAGTTTGCTGTTTACATTTATATCTCATGTTTTTAAAAAGTGATCCTCTTCATTCCTGTTCATTTCCTAATGCATTTGTTTTATGTGGGTGGATACTTGTGCTTTTTATTTTATTAAAAATGTGGCTTACTGAGTTCATTATCAATTATAAAAACATAAAATGTTTTATGTCAGTGGTTCTCAAACCTTTTAGCTTGTTCAAACCCAAGTGGCTGGGCTCATGCACAGAGCTTCTAATTCAGTAAGTTTGGGGTGAGGCTCAGTAATTTGCATTTTAATATACTCCCAGGGGATGCTGTTGCTCCTGGTCCATATCTTGAGACACCTCCTGAGCTAACTTAAAGGGGCTTTGGTCAGCAAATCCAACCCCATTATTTTACATGTTGGTTAACTGAAGTATAGGAAGAAGTGATTCCTTTACCAAGTATTGTGTAATTAGATTAGTAACAAAGCTGGATCTGAAACCCAGGCGTTCGATCAGATCAGATCAGATCAGTCGCTCAGTCGTGTCCGACTCTTTGCGACCCCATGAATTGCAGCACGCCAGGCCTCCCTGTCCATCACCAACTCCTGGAGTTCACTGAGACTCACGTCCATCAAGTCAGTGATGCCATCCAGCCATCTCATCCTCTGTCGTCCCCTTCTCCTCCTGCCCCCAATCCCTCCCAGCATCAGAGTCCTTTCCAATGAGTCAACTCTTCGCATGAGGTGGTCAAAGTACTGGAGTTTCAGCTTCAGCATCATTCCTTCCAAAGAAATCCCAGGGTTGATCTCCTTCAGAATGGACTGGTTGGATCTCCTTGCAGTCCACAGGACTCTCAAGAGTCTTCTCCAACACGCCCAGTCTTCTCCAACTGGGCGTTCAATATGCCCAGTCTAATGCTTTGCAAATTATTATTTCTTGGTTGGAGGCTAGTTAACATGAGTGTAAGTTTTTAAGATTTTGTAAGACCTTCCTGGTTTCAAATAATCTGGCCTGTTAGCCCCTTTAATACAACTAGGCCTTGATTTTTATTTCACCACAGGAATAACTTGTGTTTGATTTGCTTTTTAAAAATTTGTGATAAAATACACACAACACAAAATCTAAAATTTTGACCATTTTTAAGTGTACTCAGTAACACGTTGTTATGCTCCATCACCACCACCATCTGCCTCCAGGACATTTCTTATCCTCCCCAACTGAAACTCTGTACCCAGGAAACAACTCCCCATTTCTTTGTCCTCCAGCCCCTGATAACCACCATTCTACTTTCTGTCTCTATGAATTTAACTACTCTAGGTATCTCATGTAAGTGTAATCATCTTTGTATTTGTCCTTGTGTGTCTGGCTTATTTCACTTAGCACAGTGTCTTCAGGATTCATCCATGTTGAAGCATGTGTCAGAATGTGGTTCCTTTTTAAGGCTGAATAATATTCCATTGTGTGTATACACCATATTCTATTCATCCATCCGTTGATGGACACTTGGGTTGCTTCTACCTCTTGGTTATTATGAATAATGCTGCTTTGAACCTGGATGTGCAAATATCCCTTCAAGCCCCTGCTTTCAGTTCTTTGGGGTATATACCCAGAAGTGGAATTGCTGGATCACACTTGGAGGTACTTGATCTTCTTTTGATTCTGTGAGCTTGTGGCTAGAAATATGGATCTGCTATTAACAAATTAGTGAGTAGAGTGGGAACAATCACTGGCTCTTACTCATCTGGTGCTCGTTTTGGAAGGTGAATTGACTGCCCTGAGGCCTTGTGACAAAGAGACCCTGTTATTTTCAGTTTACTACCAGAGATTGCAAGTGGTCTCCTACGTTTTCTCTCTTCTGCTCCTTGACTCTGCCCTGACTTTACTACCACCAGTCTTCATTCATATTTGCCTCCTTCTTTGTCGTTGAGCATTTATCTGATGGTTGGTATTCCTGCCCATCAAATCTTGCCAGCCCCAAGCACTCCCACTGCATTGCAGAATGAAGTCTGGAACCAGCAGCCCAACCCCATTACACTGCACCTTCCGTTTTCTAAATGGAATATGATTGTGATCAGGGAGGCAGCGTGCCACGTGGTGGCCTGGGAAGACCTTACATGTAGTAGAGAGTTTTAAAAAATACTTGTAGAATTAATGAATGTGACAAGAGAACGAGAATGCTATCAGACAGGGTTCCAAAGCTGGGCATTTTGCAAGAAATAACCAGTTACTTGGATTGGATTTTTGCCACCACCCAACTACCTCTTGTGCTACTCTGCAATTAGTGAGGCATGGCACCCCACTCCAGTACTCTTGCCTGGAAAATCCCATGGATGGAGAAGCCTGGTAGGTTGCAGTCCATGGGGCTGCTGAGGGTCGGACATGATTGAGCGACTTCACTTTCACTTTTCACTTTCATGCATTGGAGAAGGAAATGGCAACCCACTCCAGTGTTCTTGCCTGGAGAATCCCAGGGACGGGGGAGCCTGGTGGGCTGCCGTCTCTGGGGTCGCACAGAGTCGGACACGACTGAAATGACTTAGCAGCAGTAGCAGCAGTTGGGAAGTCTAGCGCTTTCTGCTTACAAATGGGTGTCAGCTTGAGGGCTGAAGAAGGTGTTTTCCTTGGGATCCACTCCTGTCTGGAGGGATCTAGAACAGCTGTTTTTAGCTGTTTTTGGGGGGGCTGAAGGGGAAGAAACAACAGGCCCTAGACTTGCCAGCTCACAGTCCCAACCCAGCATGCGGAACCCAGATGTCTCTTTAGCTGACTCGGGAGGATGTTGTGAAACTTAATGAAAATCATAATATTTTTAAGGGAAGTTGAGACTATATAGCATTCTCTTTCTGGTTGACTTATAAAATTCTTCTATCAGTAAAGTTAAACCAATAGCATCCAGGTGTAGGACTCCTGAAAGGTGTGTATCACCTTCACTTTCCCACCTACCCAGGATCAGGGAATCAAGCAGCCAGACTACTTACTCTTCTCCAGTTTTGAATTCTAAAGCAGCAGGATGCCCATTATTGAGTTCATCAGAAATGAGTCTTTTGGTCTAGTTCTAGTGCTCCATTATCCAGGTTAACTGAGGGGAACGGTGAAGCAGATGGGGCCGTTAATCCACAGAATCCCTGTGGGCCCAGAATAGCATCGTTTTTACTGACTTTGTTTCAGCAGACGGTGCTGCCTTTCTGTATAGAGTTCCCTGGTTACAGTTCCCTTTACCCGCTTCGCTCCATCTCTCCACAGTGGTAAATGTCTTGGCAGGTTCCAGGGCATTTTCCCAGGGGCAGTAGTCCAGCCATCCACCTCTGAATGTCAGTCATCTTCATTTCCTTTCACTCACGTTAGGATGGAGACTTGTAAGAGTTCCCAGATCCCAGGAACATCGTGGAAGGTAAATGTCCTGGATGGTAATTGGTGATCTCTCTGGCTGTTCAGGTCTTCAGAGTACAAATTTGTAGAATTCATTAACATCAGTGGCTGGCTCCTAATTGTAACCAGACCCTACCTTACCTCAGCATCCTGCTGCAGCTTAAAGGGTAATTCCCCTCCAGCAACTGACTACCTTCTCCTCTCGCGCTATAACAGAGATCACAGGAGACCAGCAGGTGGGCCTCCTCTGTGTCTGGGAGCTCCCTCGTGCGTCTGCTTAGGGTGCTACAGAGCACAGAGGCAGATGTGGCTGACTCTGGGCGTTAGACCCATGCAAGAGTTAGTGCTTTGAGTCCCCTGAGCTGCCTCCTTGGTAACATCCGTCTCTTCATCCATTCATTCGGATAGTGTTTGCTTGTGCTGGGAGTGGCCTGGGGGCCAGAGCTGAGTGAGACCTGGCACATGCCTTCACAGGGCTTCCAGGATGCTTGGGAAAATCAGACTGCTCTGTGTGAGACTGTTGGCAGACTAAGAGCACCCAACCCTGGCATCTCACAGGTAAGTCAAGGGAGCAGGTGAAACTCAAGCTCTTGTTCCTGAACTCGGCAAAGAATAGTATCGAAAGAAGGGGAGAAGTGAAGTGTTTTAAGCATCCTGAGTAAACGTGCTTAAGAAAAACAGCGTCTGTGTCTTTGGAAAGTGAGGGGCTCTTTTCCAGGAGGGGTGTAGAGGGGAAGGATGGTGCACGCATGCCCTCGTGTTTGCCCAGTGGCCCAGGGCTCTGGCGGTGGGCTGGGCCCTCTCGGGCAAGCAGAGTGGGATGGCAGGGGTCCTCAGTTGGGAGCCAAAGAAATGTCGATCTCCCTTGAAGCCCCTAGACACAAGGTGTTTAGAATCATATTTGAGAGTGGGATCTACCCCCTGGAAGAATTCTAGATGACTTGGCCTCTGGCCCAGAGTCCCGAGAACACAGCCTCAGGCAAAGGCTTGTGTGCTCCACCTCTGTCAGCGAGAGCAACCCCAGACAGAAGTGAAGCAGCAGGTGGCTCAGGGAAAGAGGGCGTGCCAACACGCGGACGCGTCACTGCTCCGGCCTCTGAGTATCAAGGCCAGCCAGTGGTTCCGTGTTTCAGGCTTGTAAGAGCTGATGCTCCTCAGTTGGGAGCAGAGGGTATCCCTCCTTCCATGGGTCAGTAGCTCGTCCCACTGGACCTCATTCCCCGGCATTTCTGGGTCGCACTTGCCTGGCCTCCCTGAGTAGGCCCTGCCATGTCTCAGCCCACAGGGTCAATAGGGAGCCCTTGGGCTGGAAGCAGGAGGTGCCGGAAGCGGGCATAAGTCTAGGCACAGCTGGGTGGTGCCCATGTGACGTGGGCAGTTCTGTACAGCTGGTCACTGAAGCAGTGTCTGGGGCTGGAGGGAAAGGCTGAAGGCCCAGGCGACAGATGTGGCTGAGGGGGAGCCAGACCACACACTCGCACGCCATAGTGGACAAGAGGCAAGATAAATTTGCTTTCAATATTGGCAAGAATGTAGGGCATAGGGTGGGGCTGGGGGTGGTGCCAGGAAGGATTGGTTTTCCTTTGCATGAAGATAAAGAGGAAAGATACCCAGGTAAGCAGCAACAGCTTCCATTCAGTCTGCTGTGGACCAACCTCTGGTCACACGAACCTAGTCTACAAGGAAACCATTAACCTCTCCAGTCCTCCTCCATGGAGCCTGCACCTAACCCAGCCCAGATAAAAGACTTCTGTGGACTCCTCAGTTAGTACTGAGTGCCAAGGATGTGCCTGGCATCTGTGTAGGCATGTGATACTTTAGCAAGCAATATACAAGCATTAAAGGGGGCTCAGGGTTGGCAAAACTGAATCTCTGACACTGACTATCCATTTGCACATTTCTTTGACTAGGTTACATTCACACTTCTTCCATAGTTAACCCCTTCCTCCCTTGAACTCTTAAAACCTTCATTTCTTTAGTAAAGGCAGCAACATTATCTTCTGCTGTATCAGTTTTTTACTGCTTCATAACAAGCCACCCCCAAAATTTAAGAGCTTAAAACAACCACCATATCATTTATTCACAATCCTCTGCTCAATAGTTTAAGCACAGTGTGGTTCAGACGTTCTTCTGATGGCCATGCCTGGAGTCATGTGGTTGAACTTACCAGGTGGCCCAAAGGGACGGTGTCAGACAGCCTTGCACATCTGGCATGTGCTGTTGCCAGCTGCCTGGCTGAGGGCTGGGCTGTCCCGTATGGTAGCAACTAGCCATGTATGGCTGTTGAAATGTGGCTGGCTCAATTTAAGATGTGCGGTAAATATAGAATACACTGGAGTTTGAAGACTTAGCAACTATATCTAATGTAATATATCTCATTAATCATTGTGATATATTAATTTTGTGTTTTTTAAATGTTGAGTTTTAAGCCAGCTTTTTCACTCTCCTCTTTCATCAAGAGGCTTTTTAGTTCCTCTTCGCTTTCTGCCATAAGAGTGGTGTCATCTGCATATCTGAAGCTATTGATATTTCTCCCTGCAATCTTGACTCCAGCTTGTGGCTTCATCCAGCCTGGCATTTCTCATGATGTATTCTGCATAGAAGTTAAATAAGCAGACTGACAATATACAGCCTTGATGTACTCCTTTCCCAATTTTAAACTAGTCCATTGTTCCATGTCTGGTTCTAACTGTTGCTTCTTGACCTGCATACAGGTTTCCTAGGAGATAGATAAGGTGGTCTGGTATGCCCGTCTCTTTAAGAATTTTCCACTGTTTGTTGTGATCCACACAGTCAAAGGCTTTAGTGTAGTCAATGAAGCAGAAGTAGCTGTTTTTCTGGAATTGTCTTGCTTTCTCTATGATCCAAAGGATGTTGGCAATTTGATCTCTGGTTCCTCTGCTTTTTCTAAATCCATTTTGAACATCTGGAAGTTCTCAGTTCATGTATTGTAGAAGCCTGGCTTGGAGAATTTTGAGCATTACTTTGCCAGCGTGTGAGATGAGTGCAATTGTGCAGTAGTTTGAGCATTCTTTGGCATTGCCCTTCTTTGGGACTGGAATGAAAACTGACCTTTTCCAGTCCTGTGGCCACTGCTGAGTTTTCCAAATTTGTTGGCATATTGAGTGCAGCACTTTCACAGAATCATCTTTTAGGGTTTGAAATAGCTCAGCTGAAATTCCATCACCTCCACTAGCTTTATTCGTAGTGATGCTTCATAAGGCTCACTTGACTTCTCACTCCAAGATGTCTGGCTCTAGGTCAGTGACCACACCATCATGGTTATCTGGGTCATTCAGATCTTTTTTGTATAGTTCTTCTGTGTATTCTTGCCACCTCTTCTTAATATCTTCTGCTTCTGTTAGGTCCATACCATTTCTGTCCTTTCTTGTGCCCATCTTTGCTTGAAATGTCCCCTTGGAATCTCTAATTTTATTGAAGAGATCTCTAATCTTTCCCATTCTGTTGTTTTCCTCTATTTCTTTGGATTGTTCAGTTAGGAAGGCTTTCTTTTTTTTCTTTTTTTTTTTTTTAGGAAGGCTTTCTTATCTTTCCTTGCTGTCCTTTGGAACTCTGCATTCAGATGGGTGTGTCTTTCCTGTTTTACTTTGCCTTTCACTTCTCTTCTTTTCTCAGCTATTTGTAAGGCCTCCTCAGACAACCATTTTGCCCTTTTGCATTTCTTTTTCTTGGGGATCGTCTTGATCACCGCCTCCTGTAAAATGTTATGAACCTCTGTCCATAGTTCTTCAGGCACTCTGTCTATCAGATCTAATCCCTTGAATCTATTTGTCACTTTCACTGTATAATAGTAAGGGATTTGATTTAGGTCATACCTGAATGGCCTAGTGGTTTTCCCTACTTTTCTTCAATTTAAGTCTGAATTTGGCAATAAGGAGTTCATGATCTGAGCCACAGTCAGCTCCTATTCTTGCTTTTGCTGACTGTATAGAGCGTCTGCATCTTCAAACTCAACATTCAGAAAATGAAGATCTTGGCATCCAGTCCCATCACTTCATAGCAAATAGATGGGGAAACAATGGAAACGGTGAGAGACTTTATTTTCTTGGGGTCCAAAATCACTGCAGCTGGTGACTGCAGCCATGAAATTAAAAGACACTTGCTCCTTGGAGGAAAAGCTATAACAAACCTAGACAGCATGTTAAAGAAGCATGTAAAGAAGGCTGAGCACTAAAGAATTGATGCTTTTGAACTGTGGTGTTGGTGAAGACTCTTGAGAGTCCCTTGGACAGCAAGGAGATCAAACCAGTCAATCCTAAAGGAAGTCAACCCTGAATATTCATTGGAAGGACTGATACTGAAGCTGAAGTTCACGTACTTTGGCCACCTGATGCGAAGCACTGACTCATTAGAAAAGACCCTGATGCTGGGAAAGATTGAGCGCAGGAGGAGAAGGGGATGACAGAGGACGAGATGGTTGGATGGCATCACTGACTCAATGAACATGAGTTTGAACAAGCTCTGGGAGATGGTAAAGAACAGGGAAGCCTGGTGTGCTTCAGTCCATGGGGTTGCAAAGAGTTAGACATGACTGGGTGACTGAACAACAACAATTATGTGTTGAAATGATAGTTTGTAATATTGGATTAAATAAAATATTAATTCTATTTGTCTCTATTTATCAGTTTCTTTTTAGTATTTTAATAACTATTAGAAAAATTTTAACCATATATGTGGTTTATATTTCATTGGACAGCATTATACTATATGAATGAAATATGTAGTTGTGTTACAAATGAAACTATGATTTCACAGTTTATACACATAAATGATGAAATAGATAAATGGTCCTACCTTTCACCTCTGTCCCATACATTTCACTTCTGGTAGAAGGATCCAGAATTATTTAAGGTTGGGGAGCTTGGGCTAGCGTGCAGTCTTGCTTTGTAACACCTCTGTTTGAAGGAAGGAAGCAAAGGTCCAGAGGGTTAAATGACTTGGTGAGACCTAGAGACTAGGACTGCTCCAGTCCGGCCCTGGGCTGTGCTGCTCAGGCCCCTCACTGACATGTTGATGAATGCCAGGCTTCTCCGTGGACCACCTGCTTCTCCAGCTTTGGTGCTTTCCTCCTGCTGGACACCTCCATACCCTTCCCCACCCCCATTACACCCTGTGCCTTCATGCCACAGACAGCCCAAGTCAATCCCAAGCACCAGACGCAGACACAGTAGCTCAGTCCTATAGTTTGACATTCTGCTGTAGTCAGTTGATGTCCACTCATGTTGCTGGACCACATGGGACAGTATGGGGGACAGTCATCAAACCAACCAAAGGACGAAAAGTAGACACTGCAGTTGGTGACAGTCATTGAGCTTGACTGAAGGACATCCACCTAGGCTTTTGAGCCAAATGCTCTAGGTCCTGAGGAAGTCTGCAACTTCTGTGGCCACCGTAACGCAGAACTCTGTACCATTTACCTTGCTGAAACTCAGAGATAAATATTATTAGACAGCAGGAAAAACAATTATCAGGTTTTATAGTGATCTTGTTGAGACTTGAACTAAAGCACAGCAGGAAGCATGAATGATAAGGGACAGAGTAACTAGATACTTTGAAGCCAAAATTGATAGAACTTGATTGTGGAAGACTTAGTGAAACAGAGGGCTTCCCTTGTGGCTCAGCTGGTAAAGAATCTACCTGCAGTGTGGGAGACCTGGGTTTGGTCCCCAGAGAAGGGAAAGGCTACCCACTCCAGTATTCTGGCCTGGAGAATTCCACAGACTGTATAACCCATGGGGTCGCAAGGAGTCGGACCCAACTGAATGACTTTCACTTTTCACTTTAGAGAAAGACAGGAGTCTGGTTCTCAAGTCTAGGTAGGTGGATAATTGTGTCCTTCACTGATAATGTGACTACAAGGAAGAGGAATAGGTTTGATAGAGCAGATCATATGTCTTGTTTAATTATGTTGTTTTTAAGGAACCTATAGGAGACCCGAGTAGAGATGGTCAGTAAACAACTGTAAATATGAATTTAATTGTGGCAGGGAAGGAGGGACAGGAGAAATTGACTAGGAATCTTATCTAGTAGGAGATGATTAAAACCATTGCAGAGATAGGATTCTCCAGAGCGGTGCTGGGTAAACTAAGAAGATATTGCTTGGGACTGAGACCCTGGGAAATAGCCATGTTTGAAGTACAAGGAAGGTAAACAGAACCTTCAAAGTAGGCCAAAAAGTGATCTAGTAACAGGATCTTGTACTTAATCTATAATTGCTAAAGAAAAGGAAAAAGATACCTGGAACACAGTGGGCCATGTAGTCAGCATTTTATTCTTCCCAGAGCTTTGTATACAGAAAGTGAAAGTGAAAATGAAGTTGCTCAGTCGTGCCTGACTCTTTGCGACCCCATGGACTGTAGCCTACCAGGCTCCTCCATCCATGGAATTTTCCAGGCAAGAGTACTGGAGTGGGTTGCCATTTCCTTCTCCAGGGGATCTTCCTGACCCAGGGATTGAACCTGGGTCTTGTGTATTATATGCACACACTTTACCGTTGAGCCACCAGGGAAGCCCTTGTACACAGAAGACACATCATAATATTTGTTGAATTCTATTAAGTTGCATTGTATCATACTGCAGTTGTTGGAACTGAATTGAGCTTACTACTTCCTGGGATACTCTAGCTATTTTAGACTTTTTCCCTCCTCTGTTCGGCTTCTCCCCCTTTCCTCCTCTTGTTCACTAAGTCCAGTATACAGCAAGAACTTTGCTTCCCAATTAAACATTTCAGGGTCTTAGTAAAAGCTGTTAACACGTTAATTTGCCAGCCTTCAGATGACTGTGAACAGAATAACCAGACAACAGAGGCTTAAGTAAAAGGACACTTAATTACCTCTCTAAGCCGTCTGACGGAGAAGGCAATGGCACCCCACTCGAGTACTGTTGCCCGGAAAATCCCATGGATGGAGGAGCCTGGTGGGCTGCAGTCCATGGGCTCGCTAAGAGTTGGACACGACTGAGCAACTTCACTTTGACTTATCACTTTCATGCATTGGAGAAGGAAATGGCAACCCGCTCCAGTGTTCTTGCCTGGAGAATCCCAGGGACGGGGGAGCCTGGTGGGCTGCCGTCTCTGGGGTCACACAGAGTCGGACACAACTACAGCGACTTAGCAGCAGCAGCAGCAGCAGCAACAAGCCGTCTGAAGTTAGGTAGCCTCAGGTTTGGGGCAGGACTTATAGAGGACTCAGCTTTTGTTTCTCTCCTCTTTTGTGTCTTAAGTTTGTTGATCCTTAGTCTCCAGGTTTAGCGCCTCATGATTATGGGATGGTTGCCATACTTCCAAGCATCATATTCTAAAATAGTCAAGTTCTTGGAAGGAATAAAATGTCATGCCTGTGCTGTATCTTTGTCAGACATAAAAAATCTTTGTCAGAAGTTTCCCTAGCCAGCTTCCTCTTATGTCTCATTGGCCAACTTGGCCATTTCTAAACCAAGCAAAGGGAGATGGCATTACTGTGCTGACTTAACCAAATCATGGCTCATACCTGGAGCAAAAGGATGATCCGCCTTCTCTGAGCCTGGCACTAACATGGAAAAAAAAAAGGGATCCTAAGAACCAGGGAAGAAGGAGGGATGACTTTTGAATGGGAAACCAATGGTGTCTTCCATACCCATATTTTTGGCCCTTGCAATTTAGGCTTGAAAACATTCAACCCAACATTTATTAAGGGGCTACTATGTACTCTTGTCTGGAAAATCCCATGGACAGAGGAGCCTGGTGGGCTGCAGTCCATGGGGTCGCTAAGAGTCGGACACGACTGAGCAACTTCACTTTCACTTTTCACTTTCATGCATTGGAGAAGGAAATGGCAGCCCACTCCAGTGTTCTTGCCTGGAGAATCCAAGGGACGGGAGAGCCTGGTGGGCTGCCGTCTATGGGGTCGCGTAGCGTCGGACACGACGGAAGCGACTTAGCAGCAGCATGTAGCAAAACAGTTATTTCACCTACTTCACCTCTGAGGCAGGTACCAGGTCAAATTTTAAAATCCTTTTGTTGGCCTCTGTTATTCCTGGGAGGTCTTTAGTGCTTGGGATACTGAGTCGGCCAGCTGGTTCTGCTCAGTTCTAAATCAGTGATGCAGCCAAGTTCCTCACCATCTTGGTTGGTGCAGCCAGGCCTGACTTTGCAAATCCTGTGTTCCTATTACAGTCACTCTCTTCTACCTCCTGCCTTGCATTACTCCATTCTTGAGGAGTCACCTGCTCACCTCTGCTTCTGTTCTGATTCTAACACAGTTCCTGACTTAGAATGTTCCAGTGAGTCCATTGCCTGTCCATGAAGTCTCTAGCCCGACAGAAGGGTTGCCACCGAGCCAATAACAGTGTTGTCTATGTAGGAGAGACTTGAGAGGTGTTAAGGAGTTTGTTAACTTCATCTGTATTACATCTCTTACTGAAAGAATGTATTGTGTTACTTGAAGAATTTAAAAAGAAAAAACCTCTAGCCTAGCTTTCAAAGCTTCCCATATTCTGTCCAGCCCCTCTCCCATTGTGCTTCTGCATGAACTTCCCTCTCCATTCAAATTGGCATCCTTCCTGCCCTCAAGACCAGCCTTGAGTCTTTCATTCCACAAACACAGCCCAGTATCGAATGATGCATGCATTCCCTGCCTGACTTGCTTACTTCCTACCCCGTCTTTAAGCTTCCAAGAACTAGACTGTCTGATAGTTTGCTCAGCAGCCCCCATGCCACCTCCTTAGCAGCTGCCACTCCTCCCCATGAGTCTCCCACAGTCCCTTCCTTCTCTGAACTCTGATACACTTTTGCTGTGGTATATACATCAGTGTTCCAAACACATCTGCCCCTTGGTGTCATTGATCTCAGCTCTTTCTTCTTGTTCTTCAGTTGCTAAGTCCTGTCTGACTCTGTGATCCCATGGGCTGCACTACACCAGGCTTCGCTGTCCTTCAGTGTCTCCCAGAGTTTGCTCAGATTCGTGTCCATTGAGTCAGTGATGCCATCTAACCATCTCATCCTCTGTCATCTCCTTCTCCTCTTGCCCTCAGTCTTTCCCAGCATCAGGATTTTTCCCAAAGAGTCAGCTTTTCATGTCAGATGGCCAGGGTATGGGAGCTTCAGTTTCAGCATCAGTCCTTCCAGTGAGTTTTCAGGGTTGATTTTCTTTATGATTGACTGGCTTGATCTCCTTGCTGTCCAAGGGACTCTCAAAAGTCTTCTCTAGCACCACAGTTTGAAAGCATCAATTCTTCAGCTCTCAGCCTACTTTACAGTCCAGCTCCACATCTGTACATGACTATTGGAAAAACCATAGCCTTGACTAGACAGACTTTTGTCAGCAAAGTGATGTCTCTGCTTTTGAATATGCTGTCTAGGTTTGTCATACCTTTTCTTCCAAGGAACGAGCATCTTTGAATTTCATGGCAGCAGTCACTGTCTGCAGTGATTTTGGAGCTCAAGAAAATAAAATCTGTCACTGCTTCTCCTTTTTCCCCTTCTATTTGCCATGAACTGATGGCACCAGATGCCATGATCTTAGTTTTGTGAATGTTGAAGGTTTTTTGGTAATTTAAACTTTTTATTTTGTATTGGGGTGTAGCTGACTGCTGTGTGGTAGTTTCAGGTGAAGAGAGAAGGGGCTCTGTATCCACTGAATGTTGAGTTTTAAGCCAGCTTTTTCACTTCCCTCTTTCACCGTCATCAAGAGGTTCTTTAGTTCCTCTTTACTTACTGCCAGTGGTATCATCTACATATCTGAGGTTGATATTTCTCCCAGCAATCTTGATTCCGGCTTGTGATTCATCCAGCCTGGCATCTCACATGATGTACTCTGCATATAAGTTAAATAAATAGGGTGACAATGTATAGCCTTGATGTACTCCCTTCCCAGCTTTGAACCAGTTCATTGTTCCATGTCCAGTTCAAACTTGCTTATTGACCTGCACACAGGTTTTTTAGGACATACATAAGGTGGTCTGGTGTTCCCATCTCTTCACAAATTTTCCAGTTTGCCATGATCTACACAGACTTTAATGTGGTCCATGAAGCAGAAGTAGATGTTTTTCTGGAATTTCCTTGTTTTCTCTATGATCCAGTGAATGTTAGCAATTTGATCTCTGGCTCTTCTGCCTTTTCTAAACCCAGTTTGTACATCAGGAAGTTCTCAGTTCACATACTGCTGAAACCTAGCTTGAAGGATTATGAGCATACCCTTACTAGCATGCAAAATGAGCACAGTTGTCCAGTAGTTTGAATGTTCTTTGGCACTGCCTTCCTTGGGATTGGAAAGACAACTGACCTTTTCCAGTCCTGTGGCCACTGCTGAGGTTTCCCAATTTGCAGACATACTGACTGCAGCACTATAATAGGATCGTCTTTTGGTATTTTAAATATCTCAGCTGGGATTCCATCACCTCCATTAACTTTGTTCATAGTGATGCTTCTTCCTAAGGCCCACTTGACTTCACACTTTGGGATGTCTGGCTCTAGGTGAGTGATCACACCATCGCGGTTATCCCAGTCATTAACATCTTTTTTTGTATGGTTCTTCTGTGTATTCTTGCCACCTCTTCCTAATCTCTTCTGCTTCTGTTAAGTCCTTACCATTTCTATCCTTTATCATGTCCATCCTTGGATGAAATATTCCCTCGATAGCTCCAATGTTCTTAAAGAGATCTCTAGTCTTTCCCATTCTTTTGTTTTCCTCTACTTCTTTGCATTGTTCATTGGAAAAGGCCTTCTTATCCCTCCTTGCTGTTCTCTGAAACTGTGTTCATTTGGGTATGTCTTTCCCTTTCTCAGTCTTCCCTGGTGGCTCAGACGGTAAAGTGTCTGCCTGCAATGCAGGGGACCCGGGTTCATTTCCTGGGTCAGGAAGATCCCCTGGAGAAGGAAATGGCAATCCACTCCAGCACTCTTGCCTGGAAAATCCCATGGACAGAGGAGCCTGATAGGCTATACAGTCCATGGGGTCACAAAGAATCGGACACAACTGAGCGACTTCACTTTCCCTTTCTCTGTTGCTTTTTGCTTCTCTTCTCTCCTCAGCTATTTGCAAAGCCTCCTCAGACAACCACTTTGCTTTCTTACATTTCTTTTTCTTGGGGATAGTTTTGGTCAGTGCTTCCTATATAATGTTGTGAACCTCTGTCCATAGTTTTCCAGGCACTGTCTACCAGAGATCTAATCTCTTGAATCTATTCATCATCTCTACTGTACCAGAGATCAAATTGTGAACATCTGTTAAATCATAGAAAAAGCAAGAGAATTCCAGAAAGACATCTACTTCTGCTTCATTGACTACACTAAAGCCTTTGACTATGTGGGTCACAACAAACTGGAAAGTTCTTAAAGAGATGGGAATACCAGATCATCATCTTACCTGTCTTCTGAGAAACATGTATGCAGGTCAAGAAGCAACAGGTAGAACTGAACATGAAGCGAGGGACTGGTTCAAAATCAGGGAAGGAGTACATCAAGGCTGTATGTTGTCACCCTGCTTATTTAACTTCAGTGCAGAGCTCATCATGTGAAATGCCAGGCTAGATGAATCACAAGCTGGAATCAAGACTGCTGATAAAAATATCAATAACCTTAGATATGCAGATGACACCACCCTGATGGCAAAAAACAAAGAGGAACTGAAGAGCCTCTTGATGAAGGTGAAAGAGGAGAGTGAAAAAGCTGGCTTAAAATTCAACATTCAAAAAACTAAGATCAATATTACTCAGCCATAAAAAGAAATGCATTTGAGTCAGTTCTGATGAGGTGGATGAATCTAGAACCTGTTATACAGAGTCATGTGAGTCAGAAAGGGAGAGATAAATATCATATTCTAACACATATATGTGGAGTCTAGAAAAATGGTACTGAAGAATTTATTTACAGGGCCGTAATGGAGAAACAGACATAGAGAATAGACTTACGGACATGGGGAGAGGGAAGGAGAGGGTGAGATGTATGGAAAGAGTAACATGGAAACTTACATTACCATGTATAAAATAGATAGCCAACAGGAATTTTCTGTATGGCTCAGGAAACTCAAACAGGGGCTCTGTATCAACCTAGAGGGGTGGCATTGGGAGGGAGATGGGAGGGGAGGTTCAAAAGGGAGGGGATGTATACCTATGGCTGATTCATGTTGAGGTTTGACAGAAAACAGCAAAATTCTGTAAAGCTGTAATCTGTAATCCTTCAATTAAAAAAAAAAAACAAAAAAACTAAGATCATGACATCTGGTGCCATCACTTCATGGCAAATAGAAGGGGAAAAAGTAGAAGTGACAGATTTTATTTTCTTGAGCTCCAAAATTACTGCAGACAGTGACTGCAGCCATGGAATTGAAAGATGCTCACTCCTTTGAAGAAAAGCTATGACAAACCTAGACAGCATAATTAAAAAGTAGAGACATTACTTTGCCAACACAGGTCCACGTAGTCAAAGCTGTGGTTTTTCTAGTAGTCATGTATGGATATGAGAGTTGAACCATAAAGAAGGCTGAATGCTGAAGAACTGATGCTTTTGAGCTGTGGTGTTGGAGAAGACTCTTGAGAGTTCCTTAGACTGCAAAGAGATCAAACAAGTCCATCCTAAAGGAAATCAATCCTGAATATTTATTAGAAGTATTGTTATTAAAGATGAATTTTGGCCACCTGATGCGAAGAGCCAACTCATTAGAAAAGACCCTGATGCTGGGAAAGACTGAAGGCAGGAGGATAAGGGGACGGCAGAGGACAGATGGTTGGATGGCATCACTGACTCGATGGACATGAATTTGAGCAAGCTCTGGAAGATGGTGAAGGACAGGGAAGCCTGGCATGCTGCAGTCCATGGGGTCACAAGGAGTCAGACACAACTGAGTGACTGAACAACAACAACTGTATAAGGGATTTGATTTAGGCCATATCTGAATGGCCTAGTGGTTTTCCTTATTTTCTTCAATTTAAGCCTGCATTTTGCCATAAGGAGCTGATGATCTAAGCCACAATCAGCTCCAGGTTGTGTTTTTGCTGACTGTATAGAGCTTCTCCATCTTCAGCTGCAAAGAATATAATCAGTATGATTTTGATGTTGACCATCTGGTGATGTCCATGTGTAGAGCTGTCTCTTGTGTTGTTGGGAAGGGGTGTGTTCTATGACCGGTGTGTTCTTTTGACGAAACTCTGTTAGCCCTGCTTCAATTTGTACTCCAAGGCCAAACTTGCCTGTTACTCCAGGTATCTCTTAACTTTCTGCTTTTGCATTCCAGTTCCCTATGATGAAAAGGATGTCTTTTTTTGGTGTTAGGAAGGGCTTGTAGGTCTTCATAGAACCGGTCAACTTCAGTTTCTTTGGCATTAGTGGTTGGGGCATAGACTTGGCTTACTGTGGTGCTGAATGGTTTACCTTGAAACAAACACATCATTCTGTCATTTTTGAGATTGCACCCAAGTACTGCATTTGGGACTCTTTTGTTGACTATGAGGTCTACTCCGTTTCTTCTAAGGGATTCCTGCCCACAGTAGTAGATGTAATGGTCATCTGGGTTAAATTCCCCCATTCCTGTCCATTTTAGTTCACTGATTCCTAAGATGTCAGTGTTCACTCTTACCATCTCCTTCTTGACCATGTCCAGTTACTTTGATTCATGGACCTAACATTCCAGGTTCCTATGCAATATTGTTCTTTACAGCATCGGACTTTGCTTTCACCACTAGGTAGCCCCACATCCCAGTGTCATTTCTGCTTTGGCCCAGCCACTTCATTCTTACTGTCCCTATTAGTAATTGCCCTCTGCTTTTCCCCAGTAGCATATTGGACACCTTCTGACTTGGGGGGCTCATCTTCTGGTGTCGTATCGTTTTGCTTGTTCATGCTGTTCATGGGATCCTCATGGTGAGAATACTGGAGTGATTTGCCATTCCCTCCGCCGGTGACCACGTTTTGTCAGAACTCTGTACTATGACCTGTCCATCTTGGGTGGTCCTACCCGGCAAGACTCATAGCTTTGTTGAGTTACCCAAGCCCCTTCGCCGTGACAAGGCTGTGATCCATGAAGGGGTACTTTGGGGACTCACTCACAGATCATCCGTTCTCACTGCCTTTGTTTATTCACATTCGGATTTTAGCTGATAACACTGAATGTGGCAGGAGTGACTGAAACAGGAACAAACCTGACAAAGTGAATTTTAAGATGTGTTCTCCAGAAATGCCTTGCCAGTGAAGTGGAACACCTGAACTGTTCCTTCAGCTTTTAGGGGTTCACTTCATGGTAATGTCTCTGATGTTGTAGACTTGATGCATTACTTAAATGCCACATTGTTATTTACTATTCTCATTTATCTCATCCCCCTAACAAAATTGTAAGTATGGTCAATGTCCTATTTTATTTATTTCTATTTACCCCCACACACACAGTATCTTTCCTAGTAAATATTTGTTTTTTTGATTTCAGTCTTATTTCCTTACAACATTTTGTTCATATGAGGAAAATGCAAATCAGCATTCAAGACTATCTCCTCTTTTAATACTTAAGATCCCACATTTGAATTTGAGGGCTGATGTTTCCAACTCCCTTTGTCTAAGTAAGTGGCTCATCTAGTCCTATATTCATCTACTTGGAGGCACAAAGTCTTTCAGCACCTTTTCCAAGTTTCTACTTTCCTCCCTAGTCTGTAGGCGGTTGAGAATGAAGGGAATTGGTTTTGCCAATCGGTTAGGTTGCCTGGAGATGGCCTGATCTACTGGTTTCCTTGAGATTATTTTGTTTAGAAGCTTCTGAACTGCACACAGGTCTGCCCACTCTCTGGCCTGAAGGAGACAGCATGGAATTGACCAAAAGGAACAAGATGGAGGCGGGGGAGCCAGAGTGGGGTAATCAGAAAAGCTGAATGCCGAGAAATGAGGTTCACTGCCTGAAGTCCCTGTGAAATTGGTGGGAAGGGTAGCGTTGCAGCCTCCGCCTGTGGCTGACGCTTGCTGGGTTTAGTAATTGTATTCCGAGTAGCATTTAGGCTGGCATTTAGACAGGCCTAGAATGTGAATTCTTGCAGGGGAGGCAGCCAACACAATCCTGCTTTGTTCCAGCTCTTTGAGGACTAAGGAAATAATTTTTAAAACAATACTCTCCTTCCTGGGCTGTCACTTGTTTGTTCTGAGGATTTCTCAGTAACTCTTTGGTCTCTGTTGTGTGTTTTAAAATTGTATGCTCCTAACCACAAGCAGAAATTGGTAGAAGGGAGGGTTTGGGTTTATATGAATGGCTGGGGACATATTAATTATGACAGTCTATGTATGTTGGACACTCATAAAGGGGCCTGGATCAGAGCCTCTCATTCACTTGTTCCTTTAGGCATCCATTCAACAAACACATTCCAGGCCTTGGTTTTATGTCCCGGACCATCCAAAGAACTGTTTGGGTTGGGGGAGAAGTAAATGACATGAAGTTGTGGTGAGCATGAAATCATAATATTATTAATAACGATTGGTACCATTTGTTGAATCTCTTTTTCTCTGACCAGAGACCAGGCTAGAGATATCACAGATATTGCTCAGTTTAATCAGCCAGCATTTCTGGAGTGCTTCTGGTCTCGGCACTGTGCCTGGGCCTGGGGTACAGAGCTTGGTCTAGCAGGAAGACAGACACCATTAAACAAATGACTACGGGTGTGCGAAGCACTCTCAAGGGCGCTCCTCCCAGCAGCATTCAGACCACCTGCATGCAGCTTGTTACAGATAACAAATGTAGGGCCCCACCCAGGCATGCTGTATTCTAGTAAGATCACTGGGTGAGTCATTGATTGTACACTGACGTTTGGGAAGCACTGACCAGCAGACTGGGGTTATCTTGGTCTAAAGTAAGAGGTGAAGGAAGGCCTCTCCCAAGCAGAGACTTTTACACTGACATGTCACGAGGATGTTGCAGGAATGGCAACAGGTGAGGCTAGGGTGAAGCGAGCCCCAGGCGGCGGCAACAGCCTGTGAGCACATGGGGCTGTGAAGTCCAGCGTGGTCCAGAGCAGAGGGCTAGGCGGGGGCCTGGAAGGGGAGGCCTGGTAAGAGATTTAGATCAGTGAAAATGGATTGCAGAGATGCTGTCCCCAGTGTATCAGCGAGGCAGCCAAAGCTCAGACGGGTTGAATGAATGGCCCACAGCTACACAGTAATTCACTGGTAAACTAATAGAAGCTGTGGTGTGTGTCCAGGTCTCTAACTCCAAAGCCCATTTTATGAATCACTGCATAGTTCTGTCCTCTCAGGTCACTAATAAAACAAAATATATACACGATATAATTTTTAACGCATCTTTGAATAATTTAGGATTTAAAGACTCTTGTGATGGCTTAAGTAAAACAAGATGATTAAATTTGGAATAAAATAATGGAATCCATGAGCTGAGGGGAGATAGAAATTCCATCTGAGCACAGATTTTTTTCCCCCTAAGTCTCTTAGGAGATACAGAATAAAAGGAGACCCTGGAAGTTTAGTCACTCAGTTGTGTCCAACTCTTTGCGACCCCATGGACTGTAGCCTACTAGGCTCCTCTGCCCAGGGAAAGGCAAGAATACTGGAGTGGGTAGCCATGCCCTTCTCCAGGGGATCTTCCCGACCCAGGGATCGAATCTGGATCTCCTGCATTGTAGGTGGATTCTTTACCATCTGAGCTACCACGAAAGCCCTGTAAGTTATATAGCTAACCCTTATCATCTGAAAACCCTGAAGTAGACCTCTTCCTCAGGAAGCACGTGTTTCTTTTTCCTGTCATTAGACTGTGAGAGGAAGCATGAAACTATTAATCGTGAGGGCAAAGCGCTCTGTGATTAAACTAGGGTTGTGCTGCTAGGCTGAGAGAGCCCTTCCTTTCTGTCTGCTCTCAGGGCGGCCAGCAGGGCTCGTGGGGCTGGAATGTAGAAGGGAGAGACAGGGAGGGAGCAGAGAGACCAAGCAGGGTCAGTTGCTCCACATCTCAGTCCAGATAGGTGAGGCTCGGGCATCGAGGATGAGCTGAGTGCCTGATCCTCTCCCAAGAGTCTGATCCTCTCCCAGCTTCCCTCGTGTGGTTCATGGATTTCTGAGAGGTCAGATCGCAGGGGAGAAGAGAACACAGTCCCCTGTCCTTGGTGTTGCGGGGTTAAAAGAGGAGATCGGAGTCCTGGGGTTCAGGGCACTCTAAAGCTATTGGGAAATGTGACCTTTAATCTTAGGTAGCTTCCGATCTAATGGAAGAGACACAGCCCCTGCCTTCAGACAGCTCGCAGTGTGATGGGGGAGGCACAGTTCATGAAATCCAGACTGAAGGGGAGGGAAAACCTACCCCAGGGAGTCCCCAGGCTGATGGGAGAGACAGAAAGCCTAGATACAGGAGAATAAATAAGAGCACAGTGACCAAAGTTACCAAACCCACATTAAAAAGTCACATTACGTAGGTCTCCATGCTGCCACCAGCGGACTTTGAAATGTTCACTGCTTCTTGCCTTCTCCTGGCTGCGGCAAAAGCAGCAAGTGCTCATCATACCTGCAAAATGGGAAGCTGGTGAGGTCAGTCGTTTCCGAGATTGTGCCCATCTTAGCTGAGCCAGTCTCCTCTGCCTGTGGCTTATTTTAGGAGCCTCCTTAAGGCCCTGGCAGGATGTAGGGAGACAGGTAACTGGCAACACTCAGGCTGTCTTTCCACTCCCCTCATCCAAACCCCAACTTGGCTCACAACTCACATTCCACTGTGTGGGCCAGGCTCGTGCCTCTGGAGAACATCTGGGCCTCCAGCTGATGCTCTAGAGTGCTGTCCAGTATACAGTGTGTTTGTCTGGCCATCCTTGGTGAAATGGAGTCCTTCTGTCTCCCTGCCCTTCCTCCCTAGCACCTCCCCGGGAGCCCCTGACTGCTGATGTCAGGAAAGAGAGAAAAAAACTTGAGGTCTACTACAGGCAAAGTTGAATTGATCAGGAAGCTCTTGCTTTTGTCCCACAAATGACTTCATGTCACCTTGAGCAAATTGAGAGTTGGACTAAAAAGAAAGCTGACACCGAAGAATTGATGCTTTTGAACTGTGGTGTTGGAGAAGACTCTTGAGAGTCCCTTGGACTGCAAGGATCCTACCAGTCCATCCTAAAGGAAATCAGTCCTGGGTGTTCATTGGAAGGACTGATGTTGAAGCTGAAACTCCAGTATTTTGGCCACCTGATGCGAAAAGCTGACTCATTTGAAAAGACCCTGATGCTGGGAGAGATTGAGAGCAAGAGGAGAGGGGGGCAACAGAGGATGAGATGGCTGGATGGTATCAGTGACTCAATGGACGTGAGTTTGAGTGAACTCTGGGAGTTGGTGATGGACAGGGAGGCCTGGTGTGCTGTGGTTCATGGGATCGCAAAGAGTTGGACACGACTGAGCGACTGAACTGAACTGAGCAAATTCTCCTTCATTCCATTGCTCTGTTACCAGGGCCACTGTTTTCCCATCAGTATTAAACTGAGGAAGCATGGTGGACAGGAAAGACCATGTGATGTGAAATCATGGGCCTCAGATTCAATTGCTGGCTCTCGTGCTTCTAACTGTATGACCTTGGGTAAGGCAAATCTCTTTTCCCTCAGATAAAGGATTTTTAAAAATCATTTGAGCTTCAGTTTTCTTTTCTGTCAAATGGAAATAATGGGAATAATGTCTACCATACACAGAGGTTGTGAGGATTAGTTATATTGAAAATGCTGAAACACTTTGACAAGTTTAAAGCATTTAAAAGCCAGTGTTCTTTGTTGAAGGGAAGAGTGATACCCTTCCCTTTCCTTCTCACGTGGTTGTGGTGGTGGTAATATTGGGGGAAAAGGGTCTTAGTGAAAGCAAAAAGTGTATTAAAATATAAGAGTTCGTGCTTGTGCTTAATCGCTCAGTCGTGTCTGACTCTTTGCAACCCCACGGACTGCAGCCTACCAGGCTCCTCTGTCCATGGGGATTCTCCAGGCAAGAATACTAGAGTGGGTTGCCATGCCCTCCCCCAGGGAATCTTCCCAACCCAGGAATGGAACCCAGGTCTCCCACATTACAGGGGAATTATTTACTGTCTGAGCCACCAGGGAAGACAGGGAAGCCCAGAACACTGGCATGGGTAGCTGGTCCCTTCTCCAGGGATCTCCCTGGAGTGGGTAGCTGGTCCCTTCTCCAGGTGATCTTCCTACCCCAGGAATTGAACCAGCATCAACTGCATTGCAGGCAGATTCTTTACCAGTTAGAGATTTAAAATTGGGAGTTTTCAGCATATAGTGTTAAATGTTAGTCTCTCAGTTGTGTCTAATTCTGCAGCCCCGTGCACTATCCCTTTTCAGCATATACATGGTGTTTAGTGCTGTGAGACTGGGTAAGATCACAAGGCAAAGAGCCTAAGTAGAGAAGACCTCCTAGGGTGGGGCGTGGGGCCTTCCAGCCCTAGAAGATGAGCAGAAGAGGAGGATCCAGCAGAGGAGATGGAGAGGGAAGAGCAGGAAGGAGGGGGGAGGATGGTGCTGTTCCAGATGCCAAGTGAAGGAAGTGTTTTCAGGAACACACAGCGATCACTTGTGTTAGAGCAAGAAAAATGAGACTAGAATTTATTTACCACTGGACTTACACTGTTGAGGTGACCTTGATAAGACCAGTTTTGGTTGAGTTGTATGGGAAAATCTTGGTTGGTACAGGTTTACAAGGAGTTTGGAGAAGGGAAATTAAAGGATATAAGCATTGGCAGGCCTGTAAGGATTTTTCTTTTTCTTGTAAAGGGAAGAGAAGTAGGGCCACAGACAGAGGTGAAAGTTGGGCGAGAGAAGGCTAATCCTTGGGCTGGGATAAATTGCAGCATATTTGTAAACTGGTTGGAACGATCCAATAAGCAAGGAAAACCTGATGAGGCGGGAGGACAAGAAGCCTTGCTGGAGCTCGTTGCTGAGCCGGCAAGAGGAGACTGGGCCCAGAGCCAGACAGGTCACCCATGGGGAGGATGAGGAGGTGGGATGTGCAGGACATCAGCTGGCAGGTGGGGTGGTGGCTTCTGTGGAGCTTCCTGCTTGTTATCTCTGTTTTCTGTTGAGGAATAAACATGGCCATCAGCCAAGAGCAAAAGGATGGGAGAGTCCCAGTTTCTTTAAGATGTAGAGTGTCAGGCATTCTTCTCAAGTGTACATGGAACGTCTCCAGGATTGACCACATGCTGGGTCACAAGGTGGGCCTTGTGAAATCATGTCAAGCATCTTTTCTGATCACAAAGCTATGAGATTAGAAGTAAATGACAAGAAAAAAACTCTAGAAAAGACAAACACGTGGAGGCTAAATAGTATGCTACTAAACAACCAATGGACCACGGAGGAAATCAAAGAGGAAGTCGGAAAATACCCAGAGACAAGTGAAAATGAAAGAACGACAGTCCAAAACCAGTGGGATGCAGCAGAAGCAATTCTAAGAGGAACGTTTATAGCACTACAATCTTTCCTCAGAAAACGAGAAAAATCTCAAATGAACACGCTAACCTTACCCCTAAGACAACTAGAGAAAGAACAAACAAAATCGAAAGTTAATAGAAGAAAAGAAATCATAAAGATCAGAGCAGAAATAAATGAAACGGAAACAAAGAAAACAGTTGCAAAGATCAATGAAACTAAAAGCTGTTTCTTTGAAAAGATAAACAAAATTTATAAACCTTTAGCCAGACTCATCAAGAAAAAGAAAAGACTCAAATCAATAAAATTGGAAATAAGAAAGAAGTTAAAATTGACTCCACAGAAATACCAAGGGTCATAAGAGACTGTGAGTAACTGTATGCCGATAAAATGGACAACTTGGAAGAAATGGACAAATTCTTAGAAAGGTACAGTTTCCCGAGACTGAACCAGAAAGAAGTAGAAAATATGAACAAACCCATCACAAGCACTGAAATTGAAACTGTGATTAAAACCCTCCCAACAAACAAAAGTCCAGGACCGGATGGCTTCACAGGTGACTTTTATCAAACATTTAGAAGAGAGTTAACACCTATCCTTATGAAGCTGTTCCAAAAAATTGCAGGGGAAGGAAAACTTCCAAACTCATTTTACGAGGCCACCATCACCCTGAACCAAAACCAGACAAAGATACCAGAAAAAAGATAAAGTGATAAGCCAATACCACTGATGAACATAGATGCATAAATCCTCAACAAAATACTACCAATCTGTGTCCAGTAATACAAAAAAAAAAGATCAAGTGGGATTCATCCTAGGGATGCAAGGATTTTTCACCATCCACAAATCAATCAATGTGATACACCACATCAACAAATTGAAGAATAAAAATCATACAGTCATCTCAGTAGATGAAGAGAAAGCTTTTGACAAAATTCAGCACCCATTTATGATAAAAACTGTACAGAAAGTGGGCATAGAGGGAACATACCTGGACGTAATAAAGGCCATATATGACAAACCTACAATCATACCTGATGGTGAGAAGCTAAAGGCATTCCCTCTAAGATCAGGAACAAGACAAGGGTGTCCACTCTCACCACTTTTATTCAACATAGTTTTGGAAGTCCTAGCTACAGCAGTCAGAGAAGAAAAAGAAGTAAAAGGAATCCAAATTGGCAAAGAAGTTAGACTGTCACTGTTTACAGATGACATGATATTATACATAGAAGACATAAAGACACTACCAGAAAACTACTAGAACTCATCAATGAATTTGGTAAAGTTGCAGGTTACAAAATTAATACACAGAAATCTGTTGCATTTCTATTCACTAACAACAAAAGATCAGAAAGAAAAATTCAAGAAACACTCCCATTTACCAACACATCAAAAAGGATAAAATATTAGGAATAAGCCTACTCAAAGAGACAAAAGACTTGTACACCAAAAACTGTAAGATGTTAATGAAAGACATCAAAGAAGACATAAACAGATGGAAAGATATACCATGATCATTGATTGGAAGACTCAATATTGTCAAAATGACTGTACTACCCAAGGCAACCTACAGATTCAATGCAATTTGTGTGGAAATTAACAATGGCATTTTTCACAGAACTAGAACAAAAAAATCTCAAAACTTGTATGGAGGAACAAGAGACCCTGGATAGCCAAAGCAGTCTTGGAAAAGAAAGATGGATTTGGAGGAATCAGGCTCCCTGACTTCAGTGTATACTACAAAGCTACAGTCATCAAAACAGTCTGATATTGGCACAAAAATAGAAGCATAGATCATTGGAACAGAATAGAAAACCCGGAGTTAAGCCCAGGTACCTATGGACACTTGATCTATGACAAAGGGGGCAGGTCTTCACAATGCTGGAGAGACAGTCTCCTCAAATGGTGCTGGGAAAATGGACAGCTACATATAAAAAATGAAATTAAATCATTCTTTAACTCCATACACAAAAATAAGCTCAAAACGGATTCAAGACCTAAGTGTGAGACTAGACACTATAAAGCTTCTAGCAGAAAACATAGAACACTCTCTGACATAAATCACAGCAATATCTTTTTCAACTTATCTCCTAGAACAATGGAAATAAAAACAAAAATAAACAAATGAGACCTACTTAAACTCAAAAGCTTTTGGACAGCAAAAGAAACAAAAAAGAAAAAGACAACCCACAGATAGGGAGAAAATATTTGAAAATGATGTGACTGATAAGGGATTAGTCTTCAAAATTTACAGCGAATGACTCTTAACAGCATCAAAACAAAAAATCCACTCAAAATTGGGCAAAAGACCTAGATAGACATTTCTTCAAAGAACACATACAGATGGCCAATAGGCACATGAAAAGATGTTCAGCATCTTTAAGTATTAGAGAAATGCAAATCAGAACTACAATGAGATATCACATCACACCAACCAGAATAGCTATCGTCAAAAAAATCCACAAACAATAATTGCTGGAGAGGATGTGGAGAGAAGGGAAACCTTCCCATACACTGTTGATGGGAATGTAACTTGGTACAGTCACTACAGAGAACAGTACAGAGGTTCCTTAAAAGACTAAAAATAGAACTGCCATATGACCCTGCAATCCCACCCCCAGGCATATATCTGGAGAAAAACATAATCCAAAAAGAAATATGCACCCCAATGTTCATTGTATCAGTGTTTACAATAACAAAGACATCGAAGCAACCTAAATGTCCATCTACAAAGGAATGAATAAAGAAGATGTGGTACATATATATACAATGGAATATTACTCAGCCATTAAAAAGAACGAAATAATGCCGTTTGCAGCAACATGGATGGACCTAGAGAATGTCATACTGAGTACATCAGGCAGAGAAGGAGAAATGTCATATGACATCCCTTATATGTGGAATCTAAAAAGGTATGGTACAAATGTACTTACTACAAAATAGACTCATAGATTTCGAAAATGAAATTATGAGAGGGGAAGGGATAGGGAGTTTGGGAAGGACATGTACACATTGCTATATTTTAAATGGATTAACAACAAGGACCTGCTATATAGCACATGGAACTCTGCTCAGTGTTATGTGGCAGCCTGGATGGGAGAGGAGTTTGGGGGAGAATCTTGTAGTTGCTAAGTCGTTTCCAATTCTTTGCAGCCCCATGGACTGCTGCACAGCAGGCTTCCCTGTCCTTCACTATCCCCTGGAGTTTGCTCAGATTCATGTCCATTGAGCCTATGATGCTATCTAACCATCCCCAACTAACCACTGGGCGAGAATGGATGCATATATATGTATGGTTGAGTCCCTTCACTGTTCGCCTGAAACTATCACAACATTGTTTGTTAATCAGCCATACCCCAAAATAAAAAGTTAAAAAAATAAAATATAAAGGAAAAAAGAGAGAGAGAACTCCAGTTTATTAAAAAAAATGTATAAGGGAAAAAAAGAGATGAAACTTACAAGTTAAAAGAGATGTAATAATTATCAACTAGTTTGCGGATCTTTTTTGGGCTCTGATTCAATCAAACTGAATAAAATCGACATTTGCGAACCCATTGAAAATTTAAACAATGAGTGAATATTTGATAATAATAAAAGTTTTATTTCACTTTGTTTTATTTATTTTTATTTATTTTATATTTCTATTTTAAATAGTGCTGCAATGGACATTGGCATACACGTGCCTTTTTGAGTTGTGATTTTCTCAGGGCATGCCGGCAGGAAGCTACTACGTAGCACAGGGATCTCAGCTCTGTGCTCTGTGATGACCAAGAGAGGTGGAATGGGAAGGTGGGAGGGAGGCTTAAGAGGGATGGCATCTACATATACACATGGCTGATTCACGATGTTGTACAGTAGAAACTAACATAACATTGTAAGGCAGTTATGTTCCAATACAAATTTTTAGGTTATTGATCATTTTGGAGGTGTGATGTTATTGAGGTTATGTTTTGTAAAGTGTCGTCTTTTAGAGATAGATGCCAAAATATCCATAGATGAAATTATCCAGTGACAGGGGATTGCTTCAAAATAATCCAGTGGAGGAGAGTGGAGAAGCGTGCGTACGCGTGCGCACGCGTGTGTGTGTGTGTGTGTTAGATAATGTGCGATTGGCCTTGGGTCAGTAATTGTCAATGTTGGCAGATGTGCTCACAGAGATTCATTATGTTTTTTCCCACTTCATAATGAAATTAAAACAAGGGAGAAAAGAGTGGGGAAGGAGAGGTCGGGAGTTAAGAAGAGAGAAGGTATGAATTGCCATCTGGGAGAGCAGATGAGCAGGAGATGCGTTTGATTGGCGTGTGCCGTTAAGGACCCACTTGAGATTCAAGAGCGTGAATTAAAACGAGACCAGACTGCATGGACGTATATATTTCCCTAGCCGTGACCAGCTGCACATGTAGGGATCAGCATAGGTGGGGCACTGTGGGCTTAGGATGAATTAATATCATCCTCCCATCATAGTGATAAAGTCGTGGAGGATCAGAGTCCTGTTTTTGCTTCACAGATAATTTGACTGACTGATTCCCCAGCCTACTCACATGTTTTGACTAAACTCAATACTCTACTGCAGGTACTTTAAAATGGTTTATTTGCATGTGCTAAATAGAGGAGGGACTATGGGAATTTTTTGTTTACTGGCTGTGGAGTGTCAGTTTAGGGAGATGAAGCAGTTCTTAGGTGGAATGGTGATGATGGCTGCACAGCAGTGTGAATGTGCTTAATGCTGCTGAAGTGAAGTGAAGCCGCTCAGTCCTGTCTGACTCTCTGCGACCCCATGGACTGTAGCCTACTAGGCTCCACCGCCATGGGACTTTCCAGGCAGAATACTGGAGTGGGTTGCCATTTCCTTCTCCAGGAGATCTTCTTGACCCAGGGATTGAACCCGGGTCTCCCGCATTGTAGGCAGACGTTTTACCATCTGAGCCACCAGGGAAGTCCCAATGCTGCTGAACCATACACTTAACATGACCAGAATGGTAAATTTTATGTTGTGTATATTTTGTGGTTGTTCAGTCGCCTGGTCATGTCCAACTCTGTTCAATCCCATGGACTGCAGCACACCAGGCCTCCCTGTCCCTTACCATCTCCTAAAGTTTGCCCAAGTTCATGTCCGTTGCATCGGTGATGCCATCCAGCCATCTCATCCTCTGATGCCCTCTTCTCCTTCGGCCCTCAATCTTTTAAAGCAGCAGGGGCTTTTCCAGTGAGTCGGCTGTTTGTATCAGATGACCAAAATATTGGAGCTTCAGTTTCAGCATCAGTCCTTTCAATGAGTATTCAGGGTTGATTTCCCTTAAGATTGACTGGTTTGATCTTGCTGTCCAAGGGATTTTCCAGAGTCTTCTCCAGTACCCCACGGTTCGAAAGTATTGATTCTTCGGCATTCTGCCTTCTTTACAATCCAGCTTTCACAACCGTTGATGACCACTGGGAAGACCATAGCTTTGACTATGCAGACCTTTGTCGGCAGAATAACGTCTCTGCTTTTCAACACACTGTCCAGGTTTGTCATAGCTTTCCTGCCAAGAAGCAGTTGTCTTCTGTCATGGCTGCAGTCACCATCCACGGTGATTTTATAGCCCAAGAAGAGGAAATCTGCCACTACTTCCACTTTTCCCTTCTATTTGCCATGCAGTAATGGGCCCGGACACCCTGATCTTTGTTTTTCCAATAGTTTTAAGTCTGCTTTTTCACTCTCCTCCTTCACCCTCCCCAAGAAGCTTTTTAGTCCCTCTTTGCTTTCTGCCATTAGAGTCATATCATCCACATATCTGAGGTTGTTGATGTTTCTCCCACCTATCTTGATCCCAGCTTGTAACTCACCCAGCCTGGCATTTCTCATGATGTGCTCAGCATATAGGTTAAACAAACAGGCTGAGAGTAGACAGCCCTGTTACGCTACTTTCTCAATCTTGAACTAATCAGTTGTTCCATACAGGGTTCTAACTGTTGCTTCTTGACCCTCATACAGGTTTCTCAGGAGACAGGTAAGATGGTCTGGTATTCCCACTTCTCTAAGAGCTTTCCTCAGTTTGTTATGATCCACACATAGAAAAGGAAATGGCAACCCACTCCAGTGTCCTTGTCTGGAAAATCCAATGGACAGAGGAGCCTGGTGGGCTACAGTCCATGGGGTCGCAAAGAGTCGGGCACAGCTGAGCGACTAACACACACGTAGCGTAACCGAAGAAACAGAGGTAGACGTTTTTCTGGAATTCCCTTGCTTTCTCTATGATCCAGCAAATGTTGGCAATTTGATCTCTGGCTCCTCTTCCTTTTCGAAACCCAGCTTGGACATCTGGAATGTCTTGGTTCGCATAATGCTGAAGCCTAGCATGCAAGATTTTAAGCATGACCTTACTAGCATGGGAGATGAGTGCAATTGTCCGATGGTTAGCACATTCTTTAGTACTATTCTTCTTGGGAATTGGGATGAGGATTGACCTTTTCCAGTTTTGGGGCCACTGCTGGTCTTCCAGATTTACTAACATATTGAATGCAACACCTTGATGGTATCACCCTTTCGGGTTTTGAATCTATATTTTGCTAGTGTTTTGTTTTTTTTTTTAATATTTATTTGGTTGCATCTACAAGGAAAAAAAGCAGAAAAAGAAGTGATTGCAATTGCCTTGTGTCCCATGCTCCTCCTCTTTGGCCCTAATTAGGGGGTAATGTTTGGAGAAGGAAATGGCAACCCACTCCAGTATTCTTCCCTGGGGAATCCCATGGACAGAGGAGCCTGGTGGACTACAGTCTGTGGGGTTGCAAGAGTGGGATGTGACTTGGCAACTAAACCACCACCACCAGGGCGTAATGTTGGTTTGTAAGTCCTTTCCCCAGTGCGTGTGGCTGGTATGGGTGTGATATTATTGCCTCTTGTGAACGGTGTCAGATCCTCATTTTCACGTGTTAGCTGGTTCTGTGGAGGATGGCGCTGACGTCTAGTTGGGAATCAAAGCATCCTCTAAAGATGTAGGGAGTCCCCCAGCCCTGATAATGGCTCAGCACTCAGGTAGACTGCTGCCTTCACCCGCCCTGCCAGTTTGTGCACTTTCCCAGGCTCTTCCATCTGAACTGAGAGCCTGTCTTTCCTCGGAGCCTTTCTTCCTAAGTCCCAGTCACAGGAATAGGGCTTGCTGTGACATCATGTCTGTTCTCTGGCCAGTTCATGCTACCTTTACAAATTTGTCTCTCATTCATGGTGTATTTTAAAACCAAGACATATGGAATATATAAACTAAGTATAGTTATACCCTTTTTCACCATAGGGAAACAATTTTCTGATATAATCACTGTAACAGTTTGCTGATATAATTACAAAGAGAAAGCAAGGTTTTTCTCACATTTCTCAGAATGTGAGAAAATAATAGCAAATGAAACAACTGACAAAGGACTAATTTCCAAAACATACAAGCAGCTCATACAACTCACGGAGAAGGCAATGGCAACCCACTCCAGTACTCTTGCCTGGAAAATCCCATGGACAGAGGAGCCTGATAGGCTGCAGTCCATGGGGTCGCTAAGTTGGACACAACTGAGTGACTTCACTTTCATCCTTCACTTTCATGCATTGGAGAAGGAAATGGCAACCCACTCCAGTGTTCTTGCCTGGAGAATCCCAGGGACAGAGGAGCCTAGTGGGCTGCCGTCTATGGGGTCGCGCAGAGTCAGACACGACTGAAGTGACTTAGCAGCAGCAGCAGCATACAACTCAATACCAGAAAAACAAACAACCCAATCAAAAAGTGGGGGTAAGACCTAAACAGGCATTTCTCCAAAGAAGACATACAGGTGGCTAACAAACACATGAAAAGATTCTCAACATCGCTCATTATTAGAGAAATGCAAATCAAAAATACCATGAGATATCACCTCACACTGGTCAGAATGGCCATCATCAAAAAATCTACAAACAATAAATGCTGGAGAGGGTGTGGAGAAAAGGGAATGCTCTTGCACTGTTGGTGGGAATGTAAATTGATACAGCCACTATGGAAGATGGTAGAGAGAGTCCTTAAAAAACTAGAAAATAAAAGTGCATGTGACCCAGCAATCCCACTCCTAGGCATATACCCTGAGGAGACCAAAATTGAAAGAGACAGATGTATCCCATGGTTCATTGCAGCACTATTTACAACAGCTTAGAACATGGAAGCAACCTAGATGTCCATAGATAGATGAATGGATAAAGAAGTTACATACACACTGGAATATTACTCAGCCATAAACAGGAACGCATTTGAGTCAGTTCTAATGGGGTAGATGAACCTAGAGCCTATTATACAGAGTGAAGTGAGTCTGAAAGAGAAAGATAAATACCTTATTCTAACACATATATACGGAATCTAGAAAAATGGTACTGAAGAATTTATTTACAGGGTAACAGTGGAGAAACTGACATAGAAAATAGACTTATGGAGAGGGGAGGAGAGCGTGATATGTATGGAGAGAGGAACATGGAAACTTACATGACCATAGGTGAAATAGATAGCCAATGGGAATTTGCTGTATGGCTCAGGAAACTCAAACAGGGGCTCTGTATCAATCTACAGGGGTGGGATGGGGAGGGAGATGGGAGGGAGGTTCAAAAGGGAGAGGGTATATGTATACCTACGGCTGATTTATATTGAGGTTTGACAGAAAACAGCAAAATTCTGTAAAGCAATAAAATTCAATAATAAATAAATTTTAAAAATTACAAAGAGAACTTTTAAATGAAATCGAGGGCCCTTCACAAAGTAGCAGTAGGAATGTTGCCCTGTTGCTGTGAGCCAGGCTTCTGAGTGGCATCAAAGGAGTGCGGGTTCTGAAGACACCCACCAACATGGGTTTCAGTGTTGACTCTGCCTCTCACCAGCTGAGAAACCTTAGGCAAGTTTTTTTTAACATCATTAGGCTTCAAATTTTTCATGTAAATTTGAATAATAATGCCTTCCTTGTAGGACTGTTGTAAGAATTAAGAGGGATGTTTGTGAGAATGGATGTCCGTTCTTAATTTGCTGTCGTTGCTACTGTCTGTTTTAGCAAACGTGGCTGAGGAAGGATTAGAATGTGGGGATCTGTGTGACTTGAGAGAAATCACTGACTTCTCTGAGCATCAGTCACGTTTCTCATCTATTTCTGCATCACTTTTCTCATCACCTTGAATGATGGAATTCAGTTAGTGGTTTATTTTAGCTAATCTAGGATTCCTTTGACCCACTGGATATTTTTAGGGGAGGACCTCAGGAACACAGCATTGGATTAATCATGATCCTTGGCTTATGACTCATTCTCATCATTGGTCCAAGCATGCCCCCCTGTTTTTCTTTCTTTTATTCCTTCTCTCCCTCCCTCCTTATCTCTCCCTTCTTCCCCCCTTCCTTACTTTTTTTTTTCCTTCCTAATCATCCGTTTACTTATTTATTTATAACAATATTGTAAGTACCTGCAAATCCACCACGTACAATGAAATATAAGACTTTGAGAACTAGCAAATATCTAATCTTATGGTCCCATCACAACTAAGCTGTTCTTTCTGCCTCTCCCACTACCACAAGTGATCATTATCTTTCCTTTTTAATTGTAGTAAAATATGCATGACATAAAACTTACCATTTAAACCATTTTTAAAGTGTGTGGCTCTATAGTTTTAGTACATTTGCAGAGTTGTGCAACTCATCTTCAGAACTGTTTTCATCTTGCAAGACTCAAGCTCTGTACCCATTAAAGAACAGCTACTTATTCTCCCTGCCCTTGGCAAGCATCATTCTACTTTGTGTCTCTATGAAATCTGACTACTCTCAGTTCAGTTCAGTCACTCAGTCGTGTCTGACTCTTTGCGACCCCATGAATCGCAGCACGCCAGGCCTCCCTGTCCATCACCAACTCCCGGAGTTCTCTCAGACTCACATCCATCGAGTCGGTGATGCCATCCAACCATCTCATCCTCTGTCGTCCCCTTCTCCTCCTGCCCCCAATCCCTCCCAGCATCAGAGTCTTTTCCAATGAGTCAACTCTTCGCATGAGGTGGCCAAAGTATTGGAGTTTCAGCTTTAGCATCATTCCTTCCAAAGAAATCCCAGGGCTGATCTCCTTTAGAATGGACTGGTTGGATCTCCTTGCAGTCCAAGGGACTCTCAAGAGTCTTCTCCAACACCACAGTTCAAAAGCATCAATTCTTTGACGCTCAGCTTTCTTCACAGTCCAACACTCACATCCATACATGACCACTGGAAAAACCATAGCCTTGACTAGACGGACCTTTGTGGGCAAAGTAATGTCTCTGCTTTTCAATATGCTATCTAGGTTGGTCATAACTTTCCTTCCAAGGAGTGTCTTTTAATTTCATGGCTGCAGTCACCATCTGTAGTGATTTTGGAGCCCCAAAAAATAAAGTTTGACACTGTTTCCACTGTTTCTCCATCTATTTCCCATGAAGTGATGGGACCAGATGCCATGATCTTTGTTTTCTGAATGTTGAGCTTTAAGCCAACTTTTTCACTCTTCTCTTTCACTTTCATCAAGAGTTTTTTTAGTTCCTCTTCACTTTTTGCCATAAGGGTGCTGTCATCTGCATATCTGAGGTTATTGATATTTCTCCTGGCAATCTGACTACTCTAGGTATCGCATGTAAGTGAAATCATACAGTATTTGTCCTTTTGTGACTGACATTTTAATTTACATAGTATCCTCAGAGTTTATCCATGTTGTAGCACATGATAGAATTTCCTTCCTTTTTAAGGCTGGAGAATATTCCATTGTATGTTTACACCACATTTTGATTATCCTTTCATCTATTGATGAATACTTGAGTTACTTACACCTTTTGGCTATCTTGAATAATGCTACTATGAACATGGGTATGCAGATATTTCTTTGAAATTTTGCTTCCAATACTTTTTTTTTAATTTTAAAAATTTAAATAATTTTTTGGCTGCACTACACAGCACACGGGATCTTAGTTCCCCAACCAGGGATCAAACCCACACGTTGTGTAGTGGAACCATGGAATTTTAACCACTAGACCGCCAGGGAAGTCCCTCCATTCTTTTTTATATGTACCCAGGTCATGTATGGATGTGAGAGTTGGACTGTAAAGAAGGCTGAGCGCCAAAGAATTGATGCTTTTGAACTGTGGTGTTGGAGAAGACTCTTGAGAGTCCCTTGGACTGCAAGGAGATCCAACCAGTCCATTCTGAAGGAGATCAGCCCTGGGATTTCTTTGGAAGGAATGATGCTAAAGCTGAAACTCCAATACTTTGGCCACCTCATGCGAAGAGTTGACTCATTGGAAGAGACTCTGATGCTGGGAGGGATTGGGGGCTGGAGGAGAAGAGGATGACAGAGGATGGCTGGATGGCATCACTGACTCGATGGATGTGAGTCTGAGTGAACTCTGGGAGTTGGTGATGGACAGGGAGGCCTGGCGTGCTGCGATTCATGGGGTCGAAAAGAGTCGGACACGACTGAGTAATTGAACTGAACTGAACTGAGAATGGAATTGCTGGATCATATAGTAATTCTGTTTTTAATTTTTTGAGGCACCATCGTGCTGCTTTCTGTAAAGGCTGCACTGTACTCCCCCCAGCAATGTAGGAGGGTTCCAGTTTCTCCACATCCTTGGCAACACCTGTTATTTTCTGTTTGTTTGTTTTGGATAGCAGCCATCCTAATGGGTATATGATGATTTCCCATTGTGGTTTTGATTTGCATTTCCCTACTGAACATCTTTTTATATGCTTTTTGGTCATTTATGTATCTGCTTTGGAGAAGTGTCTATTCAAGTGCTTTGCCCATGTTTTAATTGTGTGTATTGTTGTTGTTGTTGAGTTGTAGTAATCATTATTTTGAATCCTGTTTTCTTTTATTTCCTCTTTATTATATCACTTTATTGCATAGCACTCTAATTCACTTATTTTGTCTGCTTTGTGTATTTCACTGTTTGACTCTAACACAATTTAATTTTCCATTTCTTTGTTGATGAACTTTTGGGCCATTTCTAGGTTTCTCCTATAGTGAACAATGCTGCCAAAGACATAGTTTTACATATACAAGAGTTTCTTATGGATCTATATCTAGGAGTAAATTTGCTAAATCATTGTGAATGTTCAACTTTAGGGGATGATGTTAAACTTTTTCTGAAGTGATTATACCCGTAGCAATGTATAAGAAACTTCGTATATTTTCAACCTCTTTCAGCAGTTGATATCAGCCGATTTAGTAATTTTTGCCAATTGAATGAGTTTGTAAATTGGTCCTAATTTGCATTTCCCAATTACCAATACTATGGTTATTAACCATATGCATTCTTGTCTCCTTCCTGTATTTCTATTGGATTAGTTATCGTCTTATTTACTTACGGAACTTCTTTATATATTCTTGATAGTAATCCTTTGTCAGATCTGTATGCCTGTTATCTTCCCCCAGGTTTTAATCTGCCTTTCATATACCTTAAAGGTTTTTTTTTTCCAAGTTCAGTCAATGGAGATATACCTCAGAATAAAATCCACTTTGTTAGGTGTTCAGTCCTATAAAGTTTGCAGATACAGTTATGTAACCACCACCATAATCAAAATACAGAGCATTTCCATCATTCCATAAAAGTTCTCATATACCCCCTTTTGGTTAATCCTCTCCCTGCAATCCCAGCTTCTGGTATCCACTGATCTGTATTATGTCCCTGGAGTATGCATTTCTTAAAATGTCATATAAATGAAATCATATGAAACAGGCTTCTTTTACTTAACAATGCATTGGAGATGCCTCTAATTTGCTGCTTATATCAGTAGATCTCTTTTTTTTTTGATAAGTAGTTTTCCATTGTATTATATATACAGTTTATTTATCCACTCACCTGTTGACAGATATTTGGCTTATTTCTAGTTTCTGGCAATTATGAATAAACTTGCTATGAATAATCATGTGTAGGTTTTTCTGTAGAAATATATATTCATTTCTCTTGGGTAAATACCCAGGAGTGGAATTACTGGGTCATATAGTAGCTATATATTTCATCTTTAAGGATCTGCCAAGTGGTTTTCCAAAGTAGATGTACTATTTCTATGTATGTAAGTTCCAGTGGCCTCACATCCTCACCAGCACATGGTATTGTGAGGTTTTCATTTGCTGGGGTTTTTGAGCTATTATTCTAACAGGTATATAATACTGTCTCATGGTATCTCATTGTGGTTTTAACTTGCACTTCCCTAATGACAAGTAGTGCTGAATATTTTTTGACTGCTTATTTGCCAAATGTATCTCCTTGGCTGAAGATCTATTTAGATCTTTTGCTTATTTTTTATTGGGTTGTTTATTGGCTTATTGTTCAGCTGAGAATTCATTGTGTATTCTGCAGCCAGCCCTTTACCAGATTTGTCTTTCAAACATTTTCTCTAAGTCTGCAGCTTCTCTTAGAAGTGTCTCTCTTAGTGGCTGTGCAGGCCCCTCTAGCCTCTCCTGGATATTCCTCCCCTTACTGTGCAGATGCAGCTTTTAAATACATCTGGGAAAATGTTTTAGTTTTTAAAAATAATGTCAAAATTCTGTAATCTGTGCTAGCCCATAATGAAAATATGTTAAAAAGATATTTCCATCCAGTTTGTATTACTTTATGTGGTAGCAGATTTTTCTTCCCAATTTGTTTTTCCAATGCCTAACATTAAGTTGAATCTGCCAAAAGAAGGAAATGAGGCATAAAAATTGGAAAGGAGAAAATAACATAATTATTTACAGATGATATTATTATGTGAAATACAAAGAGAATCAACTAAAAACTACTTTAATTATATTTTTTATTTGAGACAATGATAGGTTCATATGCAGTCAAAGCAAATAATACAGAGAGAACCTTTATATGCTTTGCCATGCGTGCTCAGTTGCTCAGTCATGTCCGACTCTTTGCAATCCTCTGAACTGAAGCCCGCCAGACCCTTCTGTCCATGTAATTCTCTCGGCAAGAATCTTGAGTGGGTTGCCATTCCCTTCTCCAGGGGATCTTCCTGACCCAGGGATCGAAGCCATGTCTCCTGTGTCTGGTGTATTGGCAGGCGGATTCTGGACCGTTGGGCCTCCTGGGAAGCCCCATGCTTTTCCCAGTTTCCCTCAATAGTAACACCTTGCAAAACTGTAGTATAATATCACACTAGGATATTGACAATGTGCTGTCAAGATAAACACATTTCTGTCAGTACAGAGATCTCTCTTGTTAACCTTTTATAGACACACCCATCTTTTCCTATCACGGACCCCCTTTCTTAACCCATGGCAACCAATAATCTGTTCTGTTTCTATAATTTTTGTCATTTCCAAAATGTTATATGAATGGAATTACACAATATTTAACCATTTGGGTCGCAAAGAGTCAGACACGACTGAGCGACTGAACTGAACCATTTGGGTGGACTTTTCTCACTCATCCATAGTGGAGATTTGTCCAAGTTATTGCATGTTTCAATAGTTCTTTCCTTTTTATTCTATGATGTGGACATGCTGCTATTTATTTAACCATTCATCCTTTAAAAGATACTGGAGTTACATTACCATATGTAAAATAGATAGCCAAGGGAGGAAAAAAAAGATTCTGGGGTTGTTTCCATCTGGGGGTTATTATGAATAAGGCCACTATAAACATACAGGTTTTGCTATGAATATCAGTCTTTATTTCTCTGGGATAAATGCCCAGAGGTGCGTTTGTGAATTACATTATTTTTTATTTGAGACAATGATAGGTTCATATGCAGTCAAAGCAAATAATACAGAGAGAACCTTTATATGCTTTGCCATGCGTGCTCAGTTACATGTTTTTCCTTTTTAAAGAAATTGTCAAACTGTGTTCTAGACTGTATGTATTATTCTGCATTTCCACCGGCAGTGGATAAGTAATCTAGTTTTTCTGCATCTTGTCAGCATTTGCTGTTGTCACCATTTCTTATTATTTTAGCCATTCTGATAGATGTGTAGTGATATCTCACTGGATTTTTTTCTTTTTATTGTGGATTTTAATTTGCTTTCCCCTGATGGTTAATTATGTTGAATATCTTTTCAATGCTTGTTTGCTGTCTGAATAGATATTTCACTGAATATTTCATTTCAAAACTTTGACCATGTCCTAACTGATGTTTGCATCTTTACTGTGACTTTTGAGGTTCTTTATTTTATATTCTAGAGCTAGTTCTTTGTTTTATGCATGGTTTCTCCTATTCTTATCTATCGCAAAACAAAGTTTTAAGTTTTGAAGTCCCGTTTATCAGTTTTTCCTCTTACAGACCTTGCTTTTGTCAGCATATCTAGTTTGCTTAGATTTTCTCTTGTGTTTATCCTACAAGTTTTACATTTTAAGTCCACCATCCATTTGAAGCCATTTTTGTATAAGGACTTGTGTTAAGAATATATATACACACACACACATATATATATATATATATATATTTTTTTTTTTTGGCCTGTGGATTCTATGGATGTCCAATTCCTCCAGCACCATTTGTTGAAAAGGCTATCTTCCTCCATTATCTTGGCTTCTTTGTAAAAAATCAGTTGAGCATATTTATGTTGGTCTATTTCTGGGTTCTCTGTTCTGTCCCACTGATTTGTGTGTCTTTTCCTCCACCAAATAGTTTTGATTATTGTAGCTATATAATGAGTCTTTCAGTTGGGTAGACTGATTCTTCCCGTTTTTCTTCTTTTTTAAAATTATTTTAGTTATTCTAGTTCCTTTGTATTTCTATATAAATTTTAGCACAGTCTGCCTATATCTATTAAAAATCTCGGTAGGATTTTGATAGAGTTTGTTTAAACCAGTATATAAATTTGTGGAGAGTTTGCATGCTTGCTTTGTTGAGTCTTCTAATCCATGAACATGCTATAGTCTCTCCATTTATGTAATTCTTTGATTTACTTTATCAGTAGTTGTCAGCATATAAGTCCTGTACATGTTTTATTCATTTTATGTATATATTCAGTACTTATGTATTGAATTTTTGAGGGATTGTAAAGGGGTACTGAAATTTTTTCCATGTGTTCATTGCTTACACACAAAAATACAAATGATTTGGGGGTATTTAATCTGATATCCTGAGACCTTGATGACTCTAGTTCTAAGAGGATCTTTTTGTAGTTTCCTTGGGATTTTCTGTATAGACCATCATGTTATTGGCACGTAGAAACAGTTTTATTTCTTCCATTCTGACTTGTATGCCATTTATTTCCTTTTCTTGCCTTATTCCAGTGGCTAAAACTTCTAGCACTATGTTGAAGACATTGCTGCAATGGATTTATTTCATTCTTTTTAATGGCTGGGTAATATTCCATTGTATATATGTACCATATCTTCTTATCCATTCCTCTAAAAGTATGTCACATTCTTAAGTAGATTCAACATCATAAATTTATCATTTCTAATACAATATTAATATGATTTTAAAATACCATCTGATTTTTAAAAACTAGAGAACCTGGTTTTGTAGTTCATGTGGAAAAAACAAGCAAGAATAAACAGGAAAATTCTTAAAAACCAAATTTAATCAATTGCAGTAATTAAAACTGTATGGTACCTGCATATGAAGAAATAAATAGATGAGTGAAAGAGAAAACCCAGAAACAGAGCCAAATGCATAAGGGGATTTAATATATGATAAAGATGGTATTTCCAACAAAGGAGTAAAATGTGAATTCTTCAGTAAATGAAGTTGGGAAATCCAGCTGGTATATTTATAAAATTACAGTCCTCCCTCCTATGAGGTCAAAATAATTTCCAGATGAATAGAAGATTGAAACAAAAATACTAAACCATAGAAATGCTAAGGAATATATGGGAATTTTAAAATATTCTTGAAAGTAGAGACCTACGTATGACAAAAAACAGTGATAAAAGATCTGTTTAACTATGAAAAAACTTTTTTTGTCATGGCAAAAATATCATAAATAATGTTAGGGCAAAAATATTGACATGGACAGTACAGCTCCTCTTATAATATAAAGAGGTAATTTTCCTAAAGAGTTCCTTTGTATAGATGTAGACATTCTCAACAAAATTTTAGCAAACAGAATACAACAACACACTTAAAGAATCATACACCATGATCAAGTGGAATTTATCCCAGGGATGCAAGGATTTTTCAACATCCACAAATCAATCAATATGATACACCATATAAGTCACTTCAGTCATGTCTGACTCTTTGTGACCCCATAGACAGAAGCCCACCAGGCTCCCCCGTCCCTGGGATTCTCCAGGCAAGAACACTGGAGTGGGCTGCCATTTCCTTCTCCAATGCATGAAAGTGAAAAGTGAAAGGAAGTCGCTCAGTCGTGTCCGACTCTTCGCAACCCCTTGGACTGCAGCCCACCAGGCTCCTCCGTCCGTGGGATTTTCCAGGCAAGAGTACTAGAGTGGGGTGCCATCGCCTTCTCCGATCAATAAACTGAAAGATAAAAACCATATAATCATCTCAATAGATACAGAGAAAGCTTCTGGCAAAATCAACACCTACTTATGATAAAATCTCTCCAGAAAGTAGGCATAGAATAAACCTCAGTTCAGTTCAGTTCAGTCGCTCAGTCGTGTCCCCTTTTGCGACCCCATCAACCACAGCACGCCAGGCCTCCCTGTCTATTACCCGCTCCTGGTTCACCCAAACTCATGTCCATTGTGTCGGTGATGCCAACCAACCATCTCATCCTCTGTCGTCCCCTTCTCCTCCTACCTTCAGTCTTTTCCAGAATCAGGGTCTTTTCAGATAAGTCAGCTCTTTGCATCAGTTGGCCAAAGTATTGGAGTTTCAGCTTCAGCATCAGTCCTTCCAATGAACACCCAGGACTGATCTCCTTTAGGATGGACTGGTTGGACCTCCTTGCAATCCAAGGGACTCTCAAGAGTCTTCTCCAACACCACAGTTCAAAAGCATCAATTCTTCGGCACTCAGCTTTCTTTATAGTCCAGCTCTCACATCTATACATGACTACTGGAAAAACCATAGCCTTGACTAGATGGACCTACCTCAACATAATGAAGGTATAACAAACTCACAGCAAACATTATTCTCAATGATGAAAAACTGAAAGCATTTCCTCTAAGATCAAGAACAAGATAAGGGTACCTACTCTCTCCAATATTACTCAATATAGTTTTGAAAGTCCTAGCCATAGCAATCAGAGAAGCAAAATATGAAATTAAAAGAATCCAGATTGTAAAAGAAAAGTAAAGCTCAGTGTTTGCAGATGACATAACTCTATACGTAGAAAACCGTAAAGATTCTGCCAGAAAATTACTAGAGCTAATCAATGAGTATAGTAAAGTCACAGGATATAAAATTAATACACAGAAATCCCTTGCATTCCTATACACTAACAATGAAAAATCAGAAACAGAATTAAAGAAACAATCCCATTCACCACTCACTTTCACTTTTCACTTTCATGCATTGGAGAAGGAAATGGCAACCCACTCCAGTGTTCTTGCCTGGAGAGTCCCAGGGACGGGGGAGCCTGGTGGGCTGCTGTCTATGGGGTCGCACAGAGTTAGACAGGACTGAAGCGACTTAGCAGCAGCAGGAATCAACCTACCTAAATATACAAAAGATCTATATGCAGAAAACTATAAGACACTGATAAATCCAAGATGGTGCAAACAGATGGAGAGATATTCCATGTTCTTGGATTGGAAGAATCAATATTGTGAAAATGACTGTACTACCCATAGCAATCACACAGACTCAGTGCAATCCCTATCAAACTACCAATGATATTTTTGTCTCATTGGTATCATTATCTATCAGAACTAGAACAAAAAATTTCACAATTTGTATGGAAACACAAAAGACCGCAAATAGCCACAGCAATCTTAAGAAGGAAAAATGGAGCTGGAGGAATCAACTTCCTGACTTCAGATTATCCTACAAAGCTAGAGTCATTAAGGCAGTATGGTACTAGCACAAAAACAGAAATATAGACCAGTGGAACAAGACAGAAAGCCCAGAGATAAAGCTACACACGTGTGGGCACCTTCTTTTTTACAAAGGAGACAAGAACATACAATGGAGAAAGGACAGCCTCTTCTGTAAGTGGTGCTAGGAAAACCCGACAGTTACATGTAAAAGAATGAAACTAGAACGCTTCCTAACATCATACACAGAAATAAAAGTGGATTAAAGACTGAAATCTAAGGCCAGAAACTATAAAACTGTCAGAGGAAAACATAGGTAGTACACTCTTTAACATAAATTGCAGCAAGGTCCTTTGACCCACCTGTTAGAGTAATGGAAATAAAAACAAACAAAAAAAAAATGGGACCTAACTAAACTTAAAAGCTTTTGCACAGCAAAGGAAACAATAAACAAGATTAAAAGACAACCCTCAGAATGGAAGAAAATAATAGCAATTGAAACTGACAAAGGATTAATCTCCAGAATATATAGGCAATTCATACAGTTCAATATTAGAAAAATGAACAACCCAGTCAAAAAATGTCTTATTCTCCAAAGAAGACATATAGATGGCCAATAAACACATGAAAAGATGCTGAACTAATTATTCAGTTCAGTTCAGTCGCTTAGTTCTGTCCAACTCTTTGCAACCCCATGAATTGCAGCACGCCAGGCCTCCCTGTCCATCACCCAACTCCTGGAGTTTACCTAAACCCATGTCCATCGAGTCGGTGATGCCATCCAGCCATCTCATCCTCTGTCGTCCCCTTGTCCTCCTGCCCCCAATCCCTCCCAGTATCAGGATCTTTTCCAGTGAGTCAGCTTTTCACATCAGGTGGCCAAAGTATTGGAGTTTCAGCTTCAGCATCAGTCCTTCCAATGAACACCCAGGACTGATCTCCTTTAGGATGGACTGGTTGGATCTCCTTGCAGTCCAAGGGACTCTCAAGAGTCTTCTCCAATACCATAGTTCAAAAGCATCAATTCTTCGGCACTCAGCTTTCTTTATAGTCCAACTCTCACATCCGTACATGACCACTGGAAAAACCATAGCGTTGACTAGACGGACCTTTGTTGGCAAAGTAATGTCTCTGCTTTTTAACATGCTATCTAGGTTGGCCATAACTTTCCTTACTAGAGAAATGCAAATCAAAACTACAATGAGGTATCACCTCACACCATTCAGAATGACCATCATCAAAAAATCTACAATCAATGCTGGAGAGGATGTGGAGAAAAGGGAACCCTCCTATACTGTTGGTGGGGATGTAAACTGATACAGCCATTACGGAGAACAGTATGGAGATTTCTTAAAAAAAACTAGAAATCTGCCATGTGACCCAGTCACCCCACTACTGGGCCTATACCCTGAGAAAACCATAAATTGGAAAAGACCTGTACCCCAGTGTTCACAGCAGCACCATTTACAGTAGCCAGGACATGGAAGCAACCTAGATGTCCATTGACAGATGAATGGATAAAGATGTGGTATATTTATACAATGGAATATTAACCATAAAAAAGAATGAATTTGAGTCAGTTCTAGTGAGGTGGACAGAGTGAAGTAAGTCAGAAAGAGAAAAACAAATAACATATATTCACACATATATGGAATCTAGAAAAATTGTATTGATTAGCCTATTTGCAGGGAAGGAATGGAGATGCAGGTGTAGAGAATGGGCTTGTGGACACAGTGGGGGAGGAAGAGAAGGGGACGAAAGGAGAAAGTAGTATCAGCATATATACACCATCAGGTGTAAGGCGGACAGCTGGTGAGAAGTTGCTGTGTAGCAGACGGAGCCCAGCCTGGCACTCTGGGGTGACCTGGAGGAATGGGCTGAGGAGGTGGGGAGGGGAGGGAGGAAGGGGATAGATGCATAATTATGGCTGATTCACGTTGCTGTATGACAGAAACCAACACCACACTGTGAAAGTTAAAAAAATATATACATAAACAGGCTACTGGCTGAAAATGTTATAGTAAATTTAACATACTAATATGGTGTTAAATAACCATTAATATGGTAATTATAAGAAAGGAATCTTTAATTTAAAAAAAATCTTTCTGTACAAGTAAACTCCTTATAATTTTGAATTTAAAAAATCTGTGTTCTAAGAAAAAAAGTGTAAAGAGTTCCTTCAGACTGACAAGAATAAACCAACTACCCAGTAAAGAAATGGGCAAAGAATATAATAATTCAAAGAAAAGAAAATTGCTCAACCTCACTTATAATAAAAGAACCACAAAGGGATGCCAATTTGTGGGCATCTGATGGTCAAAGGTTTTAAAAATAATAATAACATAGCATGTTGGAGAAGAAATGGGAAGCAGGAACTTTTATAAATTGCTCGTGGGAGTTTAAATTGTGCAAACTTTCATGGAGTAGCCACATTACCTTTGGCCTAGGAATTCTGCATCTGAGAATTTACCCTAAAAATAATCTTACAAATAAGAGAAATCATATTGATCCAAAGATAATGTATCACAGCAATTTTCCACGTTCAGTGATTACAAACATTCTAAATGTCTATCAGTAGAGGATTATTATATATATTTTTTTCATACAGTAGAATACTATACAGCTGCTAGAAGTAGTAAGGCAGTTTCATATGAACTAATATTGAAAGATACCTAAGATATTAACTGAAAAAGACAAGTTTGAAGAAAATATGTATAGTATGCTATAATTTTTAAAGTGTATCTATGTATACGTAGAAAGTCTACGGGAGGAATACAAAACACTGGTAAGAGTAGCTGGCAGGGGAGAGGCTCTCAGTGGGACTGGGAACCTGCAGGACAATCTCGGGAAGGAAGTTTCCTTATGTACGCTCTACTTTTACTGTGATCCCTTGTAACTTTTGGGTTTCATGTCATGTGAAAGGATTACCTATTCAAAGTACAAAGTAGTTTTTTAAATGTTTAAGAAAGAACCTCAAGCAAGAGACAGAGAAAGTCCTTGTTCTCTGAGCTCAGACTAAATATCTCAGGGAATTGTTGTTGTTCGGTCACTCAGTTGTGTCTGATTCTTTGCAACCCCACGGACTGCAGCACACCAGGCTTCCCTCTCCCTCACTATCTCCCGGAGTTTGTTCAAAGTCATGTTCATTGAGTCAATGAGGCCATCCGACTGTCTCATCCTCTGTAGGCCCCTTTTCCTCCCGCCTTCAATCTTTCCCAGCATTAGGGTCTTTTCCAATGAGTCAGTTCTCTTCCCATCAGGGGCCAAAGTATTGGAGTTTCAGCTTCAGCATCAGTCCTTCCAGTGAATATTCAGGACTCATCTCCTTTAGGATGGACTCATTTGATCTCCTTGTTGTCCAAGGTACTCTCGAGAGTCTTCTTCAACACCACAGTTCTAAAGCATCTATTCTTCGGTGCTCAACCTTCTTTGGGACACATGAACCAGGATCCCGGAGAAGTCTGACTTTGTACTTCTCCGGAAATAAGCACTTATAGTATTATGAAATTCCAAGGTGAAAAGCGTTAGAGACATACTTTTCTTCTGTGGCAGAGGGAAGCACAATCTGGGAATAAACATTTGCTGAGAAGAAACCTGTGAGTCCTCTCCAGGCAGACATTAGGATTATGAATGCCAAGAGAGAGCAGTTTGGAGCTGGTGAGCAGCCCCAGGCCCTCCCCCGTGTCTGACATGCTCTGCCTTCTTGTCACTAGAAGGCCATGTTCCACTGCCCACCGCACTCCCTCCAGCCCGGGCCTCATCAGGGAACCCAACAGGTGTTTGGCCTTCTGGAATCTGGAGGGAGTGCCAAGATGCTCAGCAACCTGACCAGGGGCCCCACCCACCTGTGACTCCAAGCCACTCTTGCAGTCTGCAGGGTGTCAGGTATCTTTCTTGATCCCTGATCATCCCCAGAGCATCAGGTATCGAGGACCATCCTATTCCTGGGTCAGCTGGAGTCTATATCCTGAGTTCAAAGCCTCACTTCTCATTTAACCCTCACGTCCTGTGAGTGATGGTAAAGGCATTGGGGTAATTGTAATCTCAGTCATCTTTAAGGGTTCTCTGTTTATCTCTCTTGATATCTGTCCATCTTCAAATCACAGTTCCCACTGGATCCTCACAACAACTACATAGGACAAATCTGGTCCCCAATTTTCAAGTGACAGAAAGATATATATACAAAGGTTTGTTTTCCAAGGACTTTTCTCATGGTAGCTCCCATTAACCTCATATAGGCAATGAAAGCTTTATTAATGCAGATATAAAAGATGAGAATATTGAAGAAGCAACTGGTAAATAATGAACTTTGGAACAAGAATGTGTGGGCTTGAATCCTGACTCAAAGGATTCTTTACACTTATTTCTTGCAGTGCAAAGTGGGGATAATAATGTCTGTATCCTTGGCTACCATATAGGATTGTTGTTAGGATTAAATAACTATGGTTCTAAAGTTTCAAGAATTAGCATTCTAAGATTTCTCATTTCTCAACCTGTTCTATCATTTAAAGTTGTCCTTTATTTTGAAAATGTTTTACAACCAGGAGAGAGGACTACTGTAATGGACCTGATGCATCCATCACTCTCTTCAACAGTGGTTAGTACAAGGCCAGCCTTGTCTCAGCAATGATGCTGCCCACTCCTCCCCCTTTGGCTTTATTGACCAGATTTTAAAATGATGAACTATGTTCCTAGCATCCCTAAAAGGTGACTCATGGGTTATCTGGGGTTTTAAAGAATCTTATTGGGGATTTATAAGATTTAAACACATTTGTTATGTTTCAACCTACTGTAGCCATGATTCTGTTTTAATTCTCAACTTAACCAGGGACATCCTAGGCTGGGTAGCTTCTGAATCTTTTTGCTGTAACTCTAGAAATCATTAACACTTTGTTTGCTTTTATGATGTGACAATATGTTCTGGACTCAACTTACACATTTGCTGTATCAGACCTTCCCCCAAGAAAGCCTGATTCCTTTAGGCGATGGTACATAGAGTTCATAATCTGATTCTGGGCATACTCATTCCTTCTAGGACGATCCTTGTTTCTAGGCCTGGCTAGGAAGTGTGTGGGGAGAAGGCAATGGCACCCCACTCCAGTACTCTTGTCTGGAAAATCCCATTGATGGAGGAGCCTGGTGGGCTGCAGTCCATGGGGTCGCTATGAGTCCGACACGACTGAGTGACTTCACTTTCACTTTCCACTTTCATGCATTGGAGAAGGAAATGGCATCCTACTCCAGTGTTCTTGCCTGGAGAATCCCAGGGATGGGGGAGCCTGGTGGGCTTCCGTCTATGGGGTCGCACAGAGTGACTTAGCAGTAGCAGCAAGAAGTGTGTGTGTGTGTGTGTGTGTGTGTGTGTGTATGGATGTAGGTAAAACATGGAGTTCATCCTGATACTCTCAGTTCACACTCAGGACTACAAAATTTTAACTTGATCTCATCAAGCTTACATTTATTTCTTCTTTCAACAAGAAACTCTTATTTTTCAGTAATATAAATATTATCACTCATTTGGTTTATCCCACAATATACATACAAAAGTCTCAGAATGACAACAATTAAAACACCATATCTTCATCAATAATATGATTACGGAAAACAATTTAGGGTATTGGGTGGGGGGATGAGGGATGGGGCAGTTCTTTTTTATTAAGGTGTATCCCTCTAATGATATACAGCCAAATTGCCATGTTTGAGTTTCTCTATGTGTAGCTATACCAACCAACTGGACACACAGACTCATTTGCTACACTTTCATTTTAGGAATTTCTTTAAGAAATATTGTGCCTTATTATTATGTCAAATACTGACATGTTTCAAAGCAAATCCACAAAACAAGATGTATTCAGTGTCCCTGTTCCCTCCACATTATTCTTCCCTTTACCTATAGGTCCTTTAAGTTTTACTTTATGCTTTATCCTTTTCTTGTCTTTTCAGAATATATATATATATATATATATTTGCATTTGTTCTCCCTTTCTTAAATGATAGAATATTAAACACACTTTTTCCTATCATGGTGTTTTTCACTTAACAGTAACCCTCAAGGTCACAACATGGGTATCATGCAGGATGTATTTCGAAAAGATTCCTAGAACTGAGACTGCTGGGCCAAAAAGTAAACACACACTTATTTTGATAGATATTGCCACATTCCCCTCCACACAGGTGGATGTTACCATTTTCTACAGACACATTTTAATGTTAAAGCAAATGATTGAGGTATGTTATCTGTACTGAGAAAGGCTAAATGATTGCCCCAAAGGATCAGACCTGGGACCTGAACATTTGAAATGCCAACTAATGGTCTGGTGATCTGATGCACTGTCCCGTACGTTCTCCCCATTTTACAGATGAGGAAAATGTGTTACACATAGGGAAGTGTTGCTGTCCAGTCACTCAGTTGTGTCCTACACTCTGTGACTCCACCCTAAATAATAAAAAAAGCTAGGACCTAAAACCCATGTCTCCTAACACCAAAATTAGGTCTCCTTTTAATGTGCAGTTTATTTATGATGAACTCGGTTTGATTATCTGTAGATGGGGAAGAAAAACATAATACTTAGGTAAGAAAAGTAATGAAATAATTATTGGGTAAATTCTTCCTTGGTTGTAGGAGAAATTCTTTGAGATACGGCTCCCCTCCTTTAGGTGACTAAGGATTCTGCAATTTGATTATGGTGTCAGGTCACAATAATGACCTTACGGAGAGAGAGAGAGGCGACCTTCCTTCCCCAGAGTCCAGAGTCCAGCACCTTGCAGAATCTCTCCCATTTCTTACAGAGTGCTTTGAATTTCTGTGAACAATAAGGCTCTCATGCTGTGTGAAACTGTGCAAACGGGTGTAGACAAAGATGTAATTTCCCAGAGAATGAACAAGCCACAGAGCACAAAGCCTTTTCTTTTTCTTTCCTCGAGTGACCCGGGTTCTCCTTTGTGTTTGCTTTGTGACAGGTTGACTGACTTCTGTGCAGTTTGGGACGCTGGAGTTCTCCTTGTCTCTGCAGCCGGGAAGGGAGCCCCCTCTGGCGTTACAGGAAGGAGGCTGAATGAGTCAGAGACGGTGAGTGCCTGGCTCCCTGGCTCCGGGGCGGGGTGGGGGCAATTCTTGCCTCCTGCCCCTTCTCTTTGATTAGAGAAGTTTCTGGCTCTGAGGGACAGCTCCATCTTCCTCCCCAGAGTGGGCCACAGAGCCAGGCTGCAAGGCTGTCCTTGGCCGGAGGTTGACTTTGGGGAAGCACTGTTCCTTTTTCTCCAGCAGACGTGGTGAGCCGGCATTAGCCCTGCATATTGTCCCGACTGTTCACCTCGTTTGAAAACTGGGGAACAGCTGTGTTTGTGACCTGCACCCCCCTTAGCCTGGCCTCTGCAACCCGGGAGCCTCCTGAATGACAGCACCGGCATATGCGGGGCCTTGTGAGAACCCCTTCTCTGGGCGGGCAGGGGGCCCTGGTGGATGGACAGCTGTCCAGGGCATGGTTCATGGCTGAAGCTGACGTCACTGAAGCCATACCCTGTGTCCAGGGTCTGCATTGTTCCATTCTGGGATAAAATTTGCTGCTGCTCCCGGCAGTTCCTGTTTCAGTCTCCAGCAGGAATGTCAGAGGAGGACATGCAAGAATTAAGGGCTACAGTTTTAACCAAGGGGTAATTGGCACTGAACCGCAAATGAGCAGCCTGGAGGCTTCTGGGCTGAGGGAGTCTGTCCTGAAAGCCTGAACAGAGAAGCGTTTCCCCATTCTTGAGTGTGGGTATCTCTGCCTCATTGCTCCAGTTCTCTTTTCAGACATCTTCTTTCCTCCCAGAAAGAGTTGGGGATTTGGGCTGGGAGGATGCAGGCAGGGAGGGAGCTGGAAGTTAGGAACGGGATATGCTGATAACATGGATTTGGGCTCTGGACAAAATCCAGCTCTCCTTGCTTTGTGACTGTAGGAAAGTTTCAAGCCACTCTAGCTGTCTACATGGGGGTAATAAGGTATATCTTGTGGTCAAGATGAAACGTAAAGGAGCCCTACACTGTGCCTGGCATATAGTAGGCTTAGAGTAGGTATTCAGTATATGAAAGGTATCATTTGTCATAGCAACAGTGGCTTGGATATACCTGTTTTATGAAGGTGGTTTCTGTGGGGGTTCTTCTAGATCTGCAGCTTGCCCTAGAACAGTGTCAGGTTTCAGGGACCACCTGGGAAATCCATCTGACCACAGGACTTTTTCACCTGATCGTTGTTACTAAAGACTGAACTTAAACATACTGGCAGTAGCAGGGGGACACCAGGGTTTTTTTGCTTTGTATTTGGAGGACTCTGGTTGCAAAAATAATGCATAGGTTATCATAACGGGCATGTAAGTATCTGTGGCACAGCATAGGAACAGACCCCAGGTGTGTGCAGAATCAGGGGCTGGTCCAGCTCTGAGTCGCTGTGCCCCCTCTCTTGGCACTTGCACCCTCCCTACTTTGTATCTCTGTGCTCCCTCCAAAGGCCCCTCCGCCCTCCTTGCTGGGCACACACACTCAGGGTTGCCCAACCAGATCCCTCCCTGAGGAACCTGCTTCTCTGCTGACGGCAGTGTCCCTGTCCAGCGGTCCATCTGACTGGCAGCTGGAGTCCTACCCTGCCACAGCCTGCCTGATGCAGGCAAACCTGTTCTAGTTCATACCTCTGGACACTTCCAGTCTCATCTGCAAGCCCATATTAGTTCAGAGCTTTTATTTTTATACTGCATTTGTTTAGATTAGTTGTGTCATTTGACTTTCATGAAAATTCAAGGCTGGTGTCAGTCAGAGAAGGCAATGGCAGCCCACTCCAGTACTTTCGCCTGGAGAATCCCATGCATGGAGGAGCCTGGTGGGCTGCAGTCCATGGGGTCGCTAGAGTCGGACATGACTGGGCGACTTCACTTTCACTTTTCCCTTTCATGCATTGGAGAAGGAAATGGCAACCCACTCCAGTGTTCTTGCCTGGAGAATCCCAGGGACGGCGGAGCCTGGTGGGCTGCCGTCTATGGGGTCGCACAGAGTCGGACTCAACTGAGGAGACTTAGCAGCAGCAGCAGCAGCTGACAGCATTCCCATTTGAATGATGGACGAACTGAGGCTCAAGAAGTTATTTATCTAACATCCGCAAAGTGAATTCCCAACAGAGCTCATATTAGGACTCAGATGTCCTGAATTGAGAACCATTTTTCTTGCTGGGACGCCACACCGCCTCCTCCAGTCTGAGGCATCATGAAGGGTCAAAGGATCAGAGGACTTTCAGATTGACTGGGAAACTTAAAAAAAGAAGAAAACAAGAGTACACACATACGGCTACTGAGGGCCCAGGAAGTTCTGAGAGGAGGACTGAGCAGGCTCTTTAGAGGATGGTAACAGTCGGCCTTGCCTGAATCAGCCCTGGAGGGCTCCCCGGCTGCCCGCGCTTGGCGTGTTCCCTGTAAGCCTGCGCTCCGCGTGTTCCTTGTAATCCTCCGCACGACAACTCTGTGAAAGGGGGCACATTGTTACCACGTTTTACTGGTGTCACGACAACTGAAGGAGCGTGCTCAGCCCTCAGGGCTGAGAAAGTGCCCGCGCCGGGATGGAACCCCGGCCGTCCTGCAGCGCTGGGACCACGCAGCTGGCCGTTTGACTTCGGGGCTGCGGAGCGTTCTCAGGGTGGGCTGGGCTGCACAGATGATTCTGAGCAGGACTCCAGCCAGGTTCTAGGTAGAAATCTGATTTTGTGTCTCCGCTTGGGAGGCCTCAGATGAGTAAGTCGTCTGTCTGTCTGTCTGCCCTCCTCCTCTCTGGCTGTCCTCTTGTTCCGGGCCATAGCCATCTGGGGCCCGCCCCGGCATCTGGTCCCGTACATGCCCCCTCCGCCCTCCCGCCCCGCCCTCCCCCTCAGTCAGTGTGAGCACCTGCCCCGCTCAGACTAACCTCTCCCTCCCTCAGTGCCTCAGCTCCTGGGCCTGCCAGGCGCTCGGAGCGGACACCTGCCCTCTGACGCAGGCAGAGGAACCACCATCCTCCCCAGGCCTTCCGTGTCTCAGATGGCGTCATTTGGTTAATTGCATTCACACCCCTCAGCCTCCCTGCCAGGTGCTGGGCCTTCTCCCTCCAGAAACACTGCAGCGGGCCTCCCTGGCCATGGGGGGAGCAGGACCACAGCTGGGAGATGATCGGGGGCGGGCCGTGGGGCTTCACTGGGAACTCGCCAACTCCGGGCCCCTGAGACAGCACCCATGCTTACCACCCTGTCCTGGGTGCTGAGGTGTGCAGGGCTGGGTGTGGAGCCACCGGTGACTGCAGGGAGAGCTGGTCCCCTCAGTGACATGTGCCGTCTGCCTCATCTCTGTGGAGGCGATGCACTCACTTCCACATCCCGTCCCCTGCCTCCGGAGCCTTTCTGCCGCCCTGCTGAACCCACCTGTATACCGGAGGTGGGGCTGCTGGGTTTGAGACAGCGTGTCACCCCGTGATTTCTGATTCTAACGGGAGGACTAGAGACTACAGCAAAGAGAGGCCCTGCCACACACACGTGTTTGCACTCATTGGGGGCGTTAACGCGGCTTTCCCCTCCACCGCTGGAGCCCGCGGTGTCTTTGGCGTAAGCATCATAGCCAGCACTCAGCCGCAGACCCCTAGACAAACAGCGCATCTCATAACGCAGGGAACCGCCGTCCCCTGCCTGTCCCACACCCCCTCCTCCACGCTCCTGTATTTTCACATCTCCAGCCTGCAGAAGCCTGCCAGGACGGCAGTTGGACCCAGACCAGTGTCTGAGTTGGATGTAAATGCAGAGGGCTGGAGGGAGGGGAGGGAACAGATGCCACTCGCTCCTGCTGTCTTGGTCCTTTCCTCCCTGCGTCTCCCTGTCATGTCAGATAGGAACCTTAAAAATGCAGCCAGGAATGTGCTATCCTTGGAATATCAAAGTGAAAGTGAAAGTGAAGTCGTTCAGTTGTGTCCGACTCTTAGGGACCCCATGGACTGCAGCCTACCAGGCTCCTCCATCCATGGGATTTTCCAGGCAAGAGTACTGGAGTGGGGTGCATTGCCTTGGAATATCAGCAGCTAGGCCAATACTGACAGTGGGATGGAAGCCTCAGAAGAACGGACCTGGCTCCTTTGAGGTCGACTCCCACTTGGCGTGGTTGATGTCATGGGTCATGGGGCCACTGGTAGAAGAGGCTGGGTGAGCAGGGGCGGAATGGGGGTGGGGCAGTGGTCTCCAGGAGTTCCTAGCGCTTTGGGTCAGGACGCAGGGTTGAGGCAGGAGAGAGGGAAGCGAAGGCTGCTTTGGCTGCTCTGGAATCTCACAGGGGCTGCCCTTCTGTCTGGTCCACAGTAGACTGCACTTGTGCAGATGACCGTACAATGAGAGAGTAATGACTCCTTGGCCCCAGAGCTAGGGTATGGTTATTAGCACAGGCATCATGTGTTTTGTAGATCTATAAGACACATCTAGGGTTGAAAGTCCAGCTTGTCCAAAGCCATGTAGCAAAGCATTGCACCATCTGTCACTTGTGGGGAAGAAGAAATAACCAATAGCTTTTGAAAGTCAAGTTTGGGCCAGGCCTTGCGTTAGATGCTGTCATGGAGGTGGTTTAGTTGCTAAGTCGTGTCTGACTCTCGCCACCCCATGGACTGTCCATGCTCCTCTGTCCATGGGATTTCCCAGGCAAGAATACTGGAGTGGGTTGCCATTTCCTTCTCCAGGGGATCTTCCCAACCCAGGGGTTGAACGTGGGTCTCCTGCATTGCAGGCCAGTTCTTTACCAACTGAGCTACAGGGGAAGCCCGTTAGATGCTATACAAATGCATTAGCCCATTAATTCACTTAAAATGAATTAAATCAACTCATTTAATTAGTAGTCACAATAATATTGTAATAAATGTGTATTATCCCATTCAAAGACAAGCAAACTAAGGCTCTGACTGAGAGAGAGGGTAAACGAATTGCTGAACCGTGAGGTTAGAGAGAACCTCGGGTATGTGGCTCCCGAGCCTGCGCCCCCTTCCTGAGCCAGACGGGTCACAGTATACCCCTTCCTCTTGAGGCTGCAGCTCGGAATCGCTGTCCAGCGTGTTTCCCCCGGGCTGCACGTTCCTAGTTGATCCTGTTCTGCCTTCATCTGGTGCTCATTTCCATGAAGAGCACTCATTTCTATGAAGAGGATGCCACCCTTGGTCCCAAGAAGCTCACAGTCAGTGAAGGGGCTGGAGGCCCTTCCTCTTTCCCCACCCCAAGCTTCTCCCCTGCCTTCTCCCCGGCCCCCCACCCTTTTCTTTCCTGCTTGAGTTCATCCTGTGGTTTTCAAATGGCTTTAGAACCCTGGTCTGTTGAAACTGGGCCTGGAATCCCACAAAGAGAGGGTGGAGTAAGCAGCTTAACATGAGTGACATTGTGAGCAGATGGATCCAGATGGTAGCTCCTCAGATGGACAGGGGCCTGACTCCAAACAGACAGCCTGTTCAGGGAGCCTGGGAATGCAGTGGTCGGTGACTGGAGTGCGGAAGCGGGGGTCTGGACGGAAGCTGGCTAGGGCACAGCCCTCACCCTTCAGGGGAGCTGCCGAGACACAGACTGAGGTCTCAGGTTGTGCTTTCTGCAGCACTGTGTCTGCACAGCATTTTGTAGCTTACTGCGGAGGCAGGGAGCACGCAGACTGCGACTTGTTCTGGGTGGCCTCCAAGGAGTTAGCCCAAAGTCTTTTTTAAAAAATCAATATTCAATATATTGATCCCCAAACCTAGTTTTTTCTTAAACCTTTCAACTGATAAATTTTACAATTCTTTTTATAAATCTCATAAATTTTAATCATCTGTTTGAGTCCATTAATAAACTTGAGTTCCTTTGAACATTTGAAGCTACGTTTATAAATTTAATCATTTATTTTCCTTATTGAAGGATCACAGTTTTCTAACAAAGTCTTCCAAGTTCTTACATAGTTAATCCTTTTTTCTCGTTGATGTTTTAAACAATAGTTTCATTGAGATAGAATTCACATACCATACGATTTACCATTATAAAATATACAACTTGCATATCAACTATACTTCAATAAAAAATAAGTTTAAAAAATATTATGCACTGATTTTTAATATATTCACAGAGTTGGCACTAATCACCACAGTTAATTGTAGAACATTTTCATTACCTTCTCCGTTCACCAAATAATCCCCGTACCCATTAGCAGCCCCTCCTCTTCCCCCTGACCGTGGTCTTTCTCTCAGGGAGTGAGGGTTAGTCACTCAGTTGTGTCCAACTCTTTGCGATCCCATGGACTATAGCCCACTAGGTCCTCTGTCCATGGAGTTCTCCAGACAAGAATACTGGTTTGGTAGCCATTCTCTTCTCCAGGGCATCTTCCTGACCCAGGGGTCGAGCCCGGGTCTCCTGCATTGCAGGCAGATTTTTTACTATCTGAGCCACCAGGGAAGCTTGGTCTTCCTCTGGCCCTAGACAATCATCAGTCTATTTCCTACTTCTATAGATTTGCGTATTTCAGACATTTCATATTAATGGAATGGTACAATACATGGTCGTTTGTATCTGGCTTCTTTTACTTAGCGTGATGTTCTCAAGGTTCATCCGCATTGTAGCATGTCTCTCTGTATCATTCCTTTTTGGTGGTTAAATAATATTCCATTGTATATATAGATTTTATTTATCCATCCTCAGTTGATAGATGTTCAGGTTGTTTCCACTTTTTGTCTGTGATCAGCTATGCTGCTGTGCACATTTATGTACAAGTTCTCATGTGGACATATATCTTTAGTTCTTTGGTGTATTCCCAGGAGTGGTTTGCTGGGGCATATAGTAATTCTGTGTTTCATGTTTTGAGGAGCCCTAGGTCTTCTCATCGGAGAAGGCAATGGCAACCCACTCCAGTACTCTTGCCTGGAAAATCCCATGGACACAGGAGCCTGGTGGGCTGCAGTCCATGGGGTCGCTAAGAGTCGGACACGACTGAGCGACTTCACTTTCACTTTTCACTTTCCTCCATTGGAGAAGGAAATGGCAACCCACTCCAGTGTTCTTGCCTGGAGAATCCCAGGGACGGCGGAGCCTGGTGGGCTGCCGTCTATGGGGTTGCACAGAGTCGGACACGACTGAAGCAACTTAGCAGCAGCAGCAGCAGCAGGTCTTTTCATACTAAATCCAAGCCCCCTTTCAGGTCGTCTATCTCCAGTCTCTTATCTTTCCTTCGAACCCAGGTCCCTCCCTGCCCTCCCCAGGCCTTGGGCTCCACCCTTGCACACACAGGATCGTGTCCATAGGTTATGATCACTTTCCTCTCTAGCCTTTGCTGACAGGCCGTCAGCCAGCAGGGGGGCCAGGTCTGCCATCCTGCTGTCTTCTCCCCCACGTGGAGCGGGTGGGAGCTTCACAAGCCCTCTCTCCTCTCCCTCCAGCTGTGAAAAAGATGTGTGTCTAATTGCTGTGAAACTCTCTCCCTGAGGGTAGAAAACAGGGACATGAATGAGGAGCTGGCTCTTGAGGTATGGGGAGGTGGGGCTCTTCTTCTTCCTGGAGGTGGCAGAATTTCTCCCCCCACTGAGGGAAGGCTGTTTCCTGTGTCTCTTTAGCTGGTGTCTCCAAGCTGGAGGCTGTCTGCATACCCTACTTGTTAACTTCTGTTTCCTTTACAGTCTGTTTTACCTGTTAGTCTTTGTAAGCAGCCTGGTCAGAGCTCAGTTAACAGTGAGCAGTGGCAGTGAGTGGAGCCAGAATAATGGAAATTCACAGATATCCACACACCGTATCGAAGGCAGCCCCTATGCAGCGTCTGACCAGCTAACAGGCAGCGGCATTGGCTACATCTGAGTCTTTTCCATTCCATGTGTGTTTCCTACTGCTGCCTCTTGGAGGATGAGCGAGGAAGCAATGATGATAATGTGGAGAAAATGCACAGCCCCAGAGAACGTCAGAAAGCTGGCTCGGTTGGATTGCAGCACCGGTGCAGCCCCTCCCAGCGTGTCCAGCAGCCACTGGCTTGTGCGGTGGGATGTCCAGGGTTGGACCGTGGACCTGGCCACTTACACTTCGGGCTGCCTCGCTATACCAGGCTAAGATATATTTCAGGTTCCAGTTGGCGTGGGGTTAAAGAGACAGGATAAGGCAGCCACCCCACTTCCTCTATATTATATGTACAGGGATGTTCATTGAAGCATTGTGGTGATGGGGAAAAAATAAATAAAAATAACCTGAGATCCATTATAAGCGGAAGGTTAAAAGATTTTTGGTAGACCCACGCAAATCAGCTGCGCGAAATCATGCAGCAGGTCTCCCTGTCCAAGCTCTGTGGACTTAGTGTCCCAACCAGCTCTGCCCCCGCAATGAGGGGCCTGCACCTCCTGCCCAGAAGGGGGACACGTTCCGGGTGGGCGCAGCCTTCACGAGCGGCCTGGTGGCTTGTGAGCAGCAAGGCGCCTGCCCGCGCTCTGGGCCCCTGGCAGCCTGGAGGGAGCATGAGAAGTTCACCGGACACTCACGGTGGTCACCTCAAGGGAAAGGCCTCTTCCCTCTTTCTCCTCTCCTGCCCCCTCCTTCCCTTGTTCCCAACTTAATACATAGCCAAGTGGTTCAGGTTTCAACCAATAGATTAGTTCTGGGTGTTGGGCAGGAAACAGTTGTTTTCAGCCAAATCCTTAATCCTAAACCCAGGTGTCCCCCTCCGCCCCCTCCCCTGGTGGGAATCGGGGCCACCTGATATTGTTGTTCCCCATCCCCCACTCCTGCTGAGACCCCGTGACCTCAGGCAGGGCGAGGAGGGGCCAGACCTGCCGGTGCCCCTGCCACCAGGGGAGCTCTCTCAATGGTTAAATACAGCCCCTCTCTCCTCCCAGATCGCTCCCTCTGACAATGCCAGGGAGCCAAGCATGCAACACAGCCACTGAGCAGATGGAGACCACCCTCCTCCAACCCTGAGAAGGGAGGAGGGGGAAGGGGGCTTGAATCCACATACAAGGTGTCCTTAGTTGTTGGAAAATCCTAGAAGACAACTGGTTGGACCCCACGCAGGGAGGAAGCGGGTCTTCTCTCCTGGGCAGGGGAGAGGCAGATGAAGAAGCAGGCTGGTGAGTGCTTTCTTAGGCTGTCAAGTCCTGGGGCCCCAGGAGGGTTCGTGTAGTTACAGCCCCAAAAGGGAGAGGGGGAGGATTGCCACGGGCAGCGAAACTTTGTGAAGATGCTGAGACTGTGGCCATCTTGGGGGGCTGAAGGGGAGATGTGAGGCGTCTGGCTTCACTGGGGATACTTGGAAGGAAGGCATGGAGCTCCTCCTGCGGCTTCCCATCGGTCTCGTCTTCCCCTCTGTCTTCCTCCTTCCTGCTTGGTGCTCTCGTTGGGCGAGGCTGGGGATCACCAGTATGGGGCACTTGAGTTTCCTAGGAAACCCATCCGGCCTTCAGATGCCTGTGAGTGGAGGGAGCACGCGGGCTGGGGTCACCATCTGTTGCCTGGTTCCTCCCTTGGCATAAGAGATGGAAGGGAGCTGTGGACCCGCGGAAGGAGGGGAGCAGGGAGGAGGGTCCTCCCTGGCGCCCTGGGCACCCCTCTGCAGAAGGTGACCTCAGAATCAGGGCAACTGAGCTGAAACCCTCTGGATGAGGGTGCAGGGAGGCTGGGAACAGAAGAGACGGCCATTCAGGGGTTAATGCCTGGAGCCCCGAATCCCTAGTTCTGAGAATCTGTCTGCAGGATGGAGGAAACAGGGAGGCCCTGACTGAGATCAGAAAGATGCCCTGAGAGGGAGTAGGGGTGGATTTCAGGGAAAAGGGGGATGAGTGTGTCTGCTGAGCAGGGACAAGGTCTGTCTACTTCATGGCATGCTTAATAGATGTTATTAGGTTATTGCTGTTATTTTTATTACTCAAGTGTATGCTGTAACAACAGTTTTATTATATATGATTTAATCAAGACTTTCTAATACACTAATTCTTGATGGATGCATATCTCTCAATTAAGAGGAAATATCTGATAAGATGGCTATTCACTCACTCCATGAATATTTATTGTACTGGATTGCTACTGAGGGAGACAAAGCATAGACTCAGGAAGTTCAGAGTCTGATACAGGAGATGGATGGGGAACAACTAGTCTCACCTGCAGGAGGATATGTATGACCCCTGGAACAGAGCACGCTGGGTACAGGGGAAATCGCAGCCCACTTTCAGTGGGAAAGTAGGGTCTGCGCTGCAGAGGGGTTGCCACTGAGGGCCTCGGTGAGGAGGGGCGTTTGCACTGTAGAGAGGTAAGGGGGTAGCGCTTCCAGCCTTCACGGAGGTGGCCGAAGGTCCAGCAACTACCTGGCTGGTCTGGGGGGTGGGGGGTGCAAGGCTCAGGCTGGCCCTGCAGGAGAAGAGGCCACATGGGGTGGGAGCCAGGTCACAGGGCTTGAGCGGAGCACAGAGAGTATAGGTTTTGTCTCTTAAGTCAGCTCCTCGGCTATTTTTTCTGCCAAAACATAATAGAGAACACATACCAGCTCTTTCTCTGTTCTTGAAGAAAGAAAATGAAAAGTGAGTGAAAATGTGATTATTACAAATTATATATATTATATATTTATATAAGCTGAGCCACTTGGATTTATATTTATGTATACATCATTTGCAACTGTTCCTGGTTGGTACTGGGAACAAATGATGAGAAATTCCTTATGTCCTAGTCCTGAGTTCCCCTAAGACAGCCTGCCTGCCTGTCTGCAGGGAGCCCGTGGCCTGGCCTGGGATACTCCTGAGTGCTTTTTAGACCCCACGCACGCGGTCGTTCCCCACTCCCTGTTTTGATGGGCTTCTCTTTGCTCTTTTGTTTCAGCTCCTCTCTCTGATTTCTGAACAGGTTGCTTCCAGGCAGCCGCAGTGATAAACCCTGCTGCGTGTTTGTTTTTGTAATCTGATGCAGGATGGCTGGGTTTTGCGTCGGCTCGGTTGGGCTTTCATTATCTCTCTGTTCCCCCAACAGTATCCTGTGGCAGTGATGAGTGAGTGTACTGCTTCGTTGGTTCCTGTAGTGCTATTCCAGTCATTCCATTAGTCTGTTCTAAGAGCTAGCTGCTGGCACGTGGTCCTGTAGCACTAATCTGTCGCTGCGCGTATCTGCAGGCAGTCATTCAGAAACAGCCCCAGACTACCTGCAGAGGAGTTTTGTTCACAGACCTGGGCATTTCGAACCGGACATATTTGGTTCCAAGCTCATGATCTCCCTAGCCCCAGTCACTTCCAGACTTTTCCCCTTTCTTAATTCTTGATGCCAGTTATGAGTGTCATCCCATCCAGTCTCCCAGCCTGGAAACCTCGATGCCATCCTCCTTCTCACCGTCCACCACCAGTCTGCCATCAGCTTCTCCCCCTGTTGATTCTAACCCAGAGAACATGCTCTCGTCTCTGGGAGGCCTCAGAGGCCATCAGGCCATTCATCTGTCACAAACACAGTCTGTTTCACACCTGCCTGGGGGCAACTGTGGAGTCTGGAAGCTAGGACAATGGGAGTGGAGCGATGGGGAGAGGAGAATGGTTGAGAAGCCTCACCCCTGGGTGTCGTCCCCAGGGCAAGAGGATGCAGTAGGGCAGAGAGTGGGCTGTGGCTAAGCCCCACGCCACCCATCAGGGCGGAGCAACGGGCAGTTAGATCATAGGCCCTCTCCCGGGTTCAGACTCACATGATAAAGGTCTGTGTAGTGGAGTCACGTGAACAGTGAAACAGCTTCCACTGGTACTGTGCTTCGTGTTCCTATGCATTATTTATGTGATTCTCACAGCCACCATCTGCAGCAGACAAAGCAGGAATATTTATTTCCATTTATGAGATTTTAAAAAAGGTTTGGAAAACAAGTAGTTTACAGAAGATAAGTGGCAGGGCTGAGACCTTTACTTGGATCTTGCTTTCCCTAATACTTCCCGCCAGGGACCCTGCCAGGCTCTGGGGACACAAAAATGAGCAGGGCGTGGTCTGAGCCTCAAGAATTCCGCAAAGATGAGAGAAAGCTTAAGCCAGTGGTGAGCAACCTTCAGCCCCCGGGCCAGTCCCAATCCACTGCCTGTTTTGGAAATAAAGTTTTGTTAGTAGATAGCCACACCCATCCACTCACTTCCTGTCTATGCCGGTCCTCACTCTGTAATGGTAAGTTCAGCACTTGGGACAGAAACTGTCTTACAAAGCCTAAAATACTTACTATCTAGACTTCTACAGAAAAGGCCTCCAACCCTTAGTTTAATCACACAGTTTTGCCCATGTGCTAAGTGCCCAGAGAGGCGGTTTAAGCTATAGTGGAGATGAGAGGGACTCCCAGCTCTGCTGGGGGTCGGGGGCGTGGAGGGGCACAAGGCATTCTTCACCATGCAGAAGATGTCTGAGCAGTGAAGTCTTGAAGACTGAGTGGGAATTAATCACATGACAAGGAGGGAAGGCCTTTACAGGCACAGGGGCTGGCATGGATAAATTACAGAGGTTGAATACAGTGTGACCTGCTTGATCTCTGGGTCGGGAAGATCCCCTGGAGAAGGGAATGGCTACCCACTCCAGTATTCTTGCCTGGAGAATTCCATGGATAGAGGAGCCTGGTGGGCTACAGTCCATGGGGCTGCAAAAGAGTCAGACACAACTGAGCTACTAACACATAAGGAAGCATTTAGGGTTTGGGTGGGCTTGGAGGGCACTCCAGAAACCTGATCTAAAAGAGCCTTATGTGCTACGTTCAGCAGTTTGGATTTGATCTTACGTAGAGCGATGGGGAGAAATGGGAAGGTTTTCAGCAGAGCAGTGACATGATCAGGTGGGGATTTAGAAAGATCACTGTAATAGCAACACGGAGAATGGATTGGAAGGAGACCAGGCGAGAGGCTATTGCAGTGAGACATGATGTTTATCAGAGGTAAGCAACTGAGAATGTGCAGAAGGGGGAGAATGAGAGACATCCAGAGGGAGCCAGTCCAGGGCCTTGGTGCCTGGATGTGAGGTGTGAGAAGTGGGAGGTAAGAGTGATTCCAAGAGTCTGCTCGGTGACTTAGGCAGGCACCAGCAAATGCAGAAGAGAAATGCAAGGCCAGGGCCCCAGTGAAGACACTGAGGACATCAGGCAGAGGAAGAGGGTCCAGCAGTGTGATCGGTGCTGCTGTGGAGACTAGAAGGGCAGGGAAGAAAACGAGCCCCCAGAGTGGGGTTTCAGAGGCTGACAAGGAGGAAAGGATGTTATGAAGGATGAAGGACGGATTGGGTGATTAACAGTTGTTAATGCCCCCAAGGGGCCCGGCAAGATAAAGACTGAAAACCCTGAATCTGGCCATCTGGAGGCCAATGTGGGGTCCCGACAGGAGAGGTTCAGGGTGTGATTGGAGGAATAATGAATGGAAACAAAATCAGCAAACGTAGAAGCCATTGACCTCTACTGGGGAAAAAAAAAAAAACTTTCATGAGAAGAAATGAAAGAAAAAATTAGGTACCTATAGGGAGCTATGCAATATAAAGAATGATCTTTTGGTTTCATTATGAGAGAACTGGAAGGCGTTTCTCTGCTGAGGCAGAGAGCCAGTTAAGAAGAGTTCGGAAACCCTCAGGAGAGCAGAGTTGGTGGTCAGAGACCCTGCAGAGGGATGGGGCCGGGTCCAGGCGGAGGCAGGCAGGCGGATGGAGACATGCTTCTTTAATACAGAAAGTGAAGATCATGGGAAGCTTGTGGGTTCAACGAATATTCTAGGGGCTTTGCTGATTCTGATAGCACTCTCAGTTGCAAGTGATAGAAAACAACTCCAGCTGGCTTAAAAATTCAAAAGGATTTTTAATATAAACACACACAAAATTGAAAATCCCCAAGTAGGGCTTTCTTCAGGAAACGTTCCCTCAGTGACGGAAACAGTGACGTGAAGGGTCAGGTCTCGCTGCATCTTCTCTCTGCTTTCTGGAGTGTTGGGGTGTCCCCATGGTACGCTCCAAGACCCCCACTGCCCATCCCTGAAGCTTCACCCTCTCCCGTCGGGGGCGCCCTCACTGCATCTCGTTCAAGAGAGGGGGAAACTTGTCTTTCTCAGAGCTTTTAGCAGAAGTCTCCATGAAGCACAGTGCTTCTGGCTGGATAAGTGTCCATTCCTAAACCAGCCATAGGGGTGAGAGTTAGAAAGTGCTAATTTTTTTGTACTAATCACAGCCCAACCCTAGAATTGGGTAGGATCACTCTAGAGACAAATGCGCTGAAGGAAAATGTCTGTACTATTATGGACTGAGTTGTGCCCCTCCTTAAAATTAATGTGTTGAAGGTCTACCCACATGTAACTATATTTGGAGACTGGATCTGTAGAGAAGTAATTGACATTGAGCGATGTCAATAGGGTGGGCTCATCCAGTAGGACTGGTGACCTTATGAGAAGAGGAAGAAACACCAGGGGTGTGTTTGCACAGAGGAAAGGCCATGTGAGCACACTGCAGGAAGGCAGGCATTTGCAAGCTAAGGAGAGAGAGCTCACGAGAAACCAGCCCTGCTGACACCCTGATCCTGGACTGCCAGCTCCCAGAGCCCTGAGACAGTGAGTTTCCGGGTGGTGGTGCTTTGTTGTGGCAGTGCTAGCTGATGAATACAGGTACAGTGGATGGGAGGAGGAGAGCAGGGGCGCTGGGTGAACATTCAGTAAATGCCCACGAGGTTCTCTGTGTGCTTGACATTGTGTGGGTTGATAAGACACCGTCCCCCATCCTCAAGGAGCTCATCGCGTAGTTGGGAGACAACATTCTACACCAAGACCTAGCACTCATTACAGCGGGTATAACCCAGAATTCTCTGAGGGCACGGAGGGTGAGGACCGGATCCAGTCTTGGTGGTCCGGGGAAACCAAGGACGGCTTCCCGGAGGTGGTGTCACCTGACCTGCACCTGAAAGATAACAGAAAGTTGGGTGAAAGAACAGGAAAGGCAGACTAGAAAAAGAGAGTGATTTGTGTAAAGTTGGTATGAAAATAAATGCCACCCAAGTGAGCACAAGCAGAGGCTCTTTATTCAGAGTGAACTATAGCAAGGGAGTTGGCCACCATCACTTGGGCAGAGACAGAGTTCCGCCTTTTCCAGAATGCCCCATAGTTAACTATACACTCATACAGTATATAGCTTTTTCAGATTGGCTTCTTTCATTTACTAATATGCATTTGTTTGCTCCATGTCTTTTCATGTCTTAATAGCTCATATCTTTTTAGTGCTAAAATATATTCCGTTTGTCTGGATGGACCACAATTGACTTATCCACTCACCTACTGACAGACAGTTTGGTTGCTTCCAGGTTTGGGCAATCATGGAAAAGGCTGCTGTAAACATTGTGCGCGGGTCGGATTGTGTTTTCTTCTTTGCACCTCCTGGTGCCTCACTTTGTTGTTACTACTGTTTGACGTTTATTTCCTGTCTTCCCCACTGGAACGCTGTAAGCCCCGTGACAGTAGAGCTTGTCCCTTGTCACCGTGTCCATCTCTCGTCCCTGTTCATTCTCTGAAACCAGGTCTGGTAGGTGATCGAATGACTGGCTGGCTGGCTGCTGCCCAGAAGTCCACGGCGGACTCTGCGGCGGGGGGTGTGGCGCTGCCAGTGGGCTGTGTCTCGGCGCAGCCTGTCTTTTCTCCCCGTCACTTCAAATATGCTGTGACCACCAGTACAGCTCAGAATGGGGCTGTGAGAATGTGGGGAGCTCCCGACTGCAACAGCTTGCAGTCCTCTCCTCCATCTGCCGGGGACAGCTTGAGGAATCAACACCGGGGGCCCCCCAGTCTGGGGAGAGAAAGCAAACCAGGACCCACAAAAGAGGAAAAACAGAAAAGCAGAAAGTGACTGCTGCTGACTAAGTAGTATTGCTCCTGGGGGCTGCTGCTGGTAGTGTCCTGGAGGAAGGTCAGAGCCTGCTGGGTAGCAGCAGCTAACATTTCTTGAGTGTTTGCCCCAAGCTTTAAGTGCTTTGTGCAGGATTTGGGTATCAAGTCCCAATTGCAGCCCTGCAGAATAGGTGCTCCTCTTATCTGCAGTTTTCAGATGAGAAAGGCCAAGACCTGAAGGCTCAGTACTTCCCCACCTTCAGTACTCTCCACCTTGTAAGCAGGGCGTAGCTTCAGACCCAGGGGGTCTTTCTGCACGGCCGCTGCTCTTGAACTTGGCCAAGATGTCGTTTCCAAGTGTCCCCACCAGTGGCTGATCATCACTCAACTCACATGTACTTCCCTAGGCCCCGGCTTAAGATATTTTGAATTCGTATCTCCCACAAGGCTTGCAAGTATAAAGGCCTTGCCTTCAGGAAGGTTGCCCAAGCATGTGAAGCATCCTCATGTAACATGACATTGGTTCTAAAGGCCTTCAGATTGAAAAAGGCTTTTCTAATCTGCAGGCTTGATTTGGTCCCTGCCTAGAAGGTTGAGGGTCCAGGGATTTGTGCGTTTACAGTAGTTCCAAGGTGATCCTAAGAAGCATCCAGTTGCCTTCCTGCAGGGGCAGGAGCACACCTGACCAAATGCCGTTTGCATTCTTCATGAAAAGCGGTGTCACATGCAGAACACGTCATGTTTGGGTGACTATTCTCTTTTTTTCCTCTCTTTTATTTACTTCTCACACAGTGGGTTGAGGAGTGGGGCTCGCAGATATACAAGACTTGAATTAATCATAGTCCCTAGTTCATAGTATCAGAGAAGGCAATGGCACCCCACTCCAGCACTCTTGCCTGGAAAATCCCATGGACGGAGGAGCCTGGTGGGCTGCAGTCCATGGGGTCCCGAAGAGTCGGACACGACTGAGCGACTTCCCTTTCACTTTTCACCTTCATGCATTGGAGAAGGAAATGGCAACCCACTCCAGTGTTCTTGCCTGGAGAATCCCAGGGATGGCGGAGCCTGGTGGGCTGCCGTCTATGGGTTCGCACAGAGTTGGACACGACTGAAGCGACTTAGCAGCAGCAGTTCACAGTATACCTCAATTCACACAAGATTTCTCTTTTAGTTTTCTTTATTGTTGTTCTTTTCCTTGCTCTCTCCCCCTGCAGTAGACCTCCCTTTACTGTATTTTGTATCCTTATGGTTCACCTCTTACCTATTTAATTCAATATAAAAGGATTGTTCAGATGCTTCATAGTGGTAGCTTGTGTGGTGGTGGTTCATTTTCATGGAGGGTTTTGTATGATGGCTATATTTATTAGATTATTCTTCTCTGCATCTCAGAGAAGCAGCTGCCTCTCTGGAATTTCTTCTCATTTGGTCCTTTTTTTGCCCCCATGAAGCTAAACAGAAAAATTCCACACCCTCCTCCAACTTTCCAAGGCAGTCATCACCACCCCCTCTTCCGCAGCCTCCATCTGCCCTTTCAAGGATATGCGGCTTTCCTTACTCCTGCACGGGATGCTCCGTCGTTAGTGGCATTCCCCTTGAAGGGCCCTGTCAGTTCCGCCCCCGAGCCCGGCCCCTGGCTGCTCTGCTTCTCCCACCTATATCCAGCAGTTTGTTTATCCATTTATCTGTTGATGGACATTGGGCTGGTTCAACCCCTTGACTGTTGTGAATGATGCTGCTGTGAACATGTGTGTACGTGACTTGTTTGGGGCTTCCCTGGTGGCTCAATGGTGAAGAATCTGCCTGGAATGCAAGTGCTGCAGAAGATGTGGTATTTGATCCCTGGCTCAGGAAGATCCCCTGGAGGAGGTCATGGCATCCCACTGCAGCATTCTTGCCTGGAGAATCCCATGGACAGAGGAGACTGGAGGGCCACAGTCCATGGGGTCACAAAGAGTCGGACATGACTGAAGCAACTTAGCATGCAGAATGCATATACTTGTTCGTGTCCCTGATTTTAATTCTTTAGGGCATATACTTAAGAGCAGAAATATGGGGTCACATGGTAATTTTATGTTTAATTTTTGAAATACTGTCAAACTATACAGTTCTTTTTTAAACTGCAACTTTGCTCAGTAATTGTCATATATATGGAGAGACAGGGAAATCTGATGGAAAAACCCTGGGCTACCAGTCAGGAGACCTGGGTTGTTTTCTTAGTTTTGCCACAAAGCCATGTGTGAGGTGACATTGAGGATATCACTTCCCCTTTCTAGGATCTTGTTTCCTCATTTGAGAAGTAAGGAGATTCCATAAAGCTAAATAATCTTTAAATTATCTTCCTCTGTAAAGACTTTATTGGAAAAGTTGGATTCCAAGGGAAGAGGGAGAGAGAATTGTCAAATAGCTAAATGAGATTATTTCTCTCTTCTTTTCCTACTGTGTTTTTTAAATTGTGGGTTAAAGACACCGCAAATAATTGGCCTGTCTTCCTGCCAATGTGTATCTAGTTAATGAATAGCTTCTGGCTTCCTGTTTCCATCAAGATTCCCAGAAAAAGATACCCTTCTCTTTCCCATCACTTCCTAGCGCTTGGCGGCTCCTGAACAAAACCTGGTGGTCTCAGAGCCAAAACTGGAGTCCTCCGCACTGTCCTCCTGGGAGGAGTGCCGAGCCTCTGCCTGGCCCCTCAGCACTAAGGTTTCAGATGGACAGCCTGAGTCTAGTCTTTGGAGGTGAGGAGCCACGGAGGGGCAATCGCAGCCTCTTTCTGAGACACTGTAAGGGTCATCTTAGAGAAGAGGAAGAAGCAGAGACCTCCTGTGAGGCCTTCCAGCCAGTCTCCCCTCGGGAGCTGTTCTACTTTCTTAACTCACTCCCAGCTGAATGGTCACCCACCAGAGAGCAGCGCCTGTGTGGGGAGGGGATTTTCCCCCACTGCCTGAACGCCCTCACAGTCCCCAGGTCCAAAGCCTGTGCTCTCCGGCGCCGCCTGGTGGTTTCATGGGGAAACACAAGGTCTAAAACGTCAACCAAGTGGTTTGTTTTGTTCAGGCTCATTTTGCATCCATGGAAGGAATGATGCTAAAGCTGAAACTCCAGTACTTTGGCCACCTCATGTGAAGAGTTGACTCATTGGAAAAGACTCTGATGCTGGGAGGGATTGGGGGCAGGAGGAGAAGGGGACGACAGAGGATGAGATGGCTGGATGGCATCAGTGACTCGATGGATGAGTCTGGGTGAACTCTGGGAGTTGGTGATGGACAGGGAGGCCTGGCGTGCTGTGATTCATGGGGTCGCAAAGAGTCAGACACGACTGAGCGACTGAACTGAACTGATCACATGGTTCGGAGCGCCTGCTATGGTTTAGGCATTATGCTATACTCTAGGAATAAACAAGAAGAGGCACCTTCCCTACAGTCCCTTCCTTTTTACAGGGTGTACAGAGGAGTGACTTTTGGAATGAATTCATAGTGACAAGGGCTGTAATAGGGGAGTGGCGTTCAGGAGCACAGACAAGGGGGGCACGCCAGGCATACTTGGCACACCCTAATGAGAGAGGGCAGAGGCAGAAAGTGTTCCAGACAGAAGTTAATCTGTGCAGAAGTCAGCACAGTAGAGCTATATTTACGACGAGACCTGGTAGACTACCCATGTTGGCTGGGATTCAGAACTCAAGGGGAGGGTAAGAAATAGTCTTGCAGTTTCGGCTGCACCACACAGGGCTTCCAGCCAAGTCACGGACTTCAGCTTCAGTTTTGGGGCAGCAGTGAGTTAGTGAGTTTGACTAGGGGATACTGTATCTATATTTGCATTTGCACTAAGATCATGGCATCCAGTCCCATCACTTCATAGCAAGTAGATGGGGAAACAATGGAAACAGTGTCAGACTTTATTTTCTTGGGCTCCAAAATCACTGCAGATGGTGACTGCAGCCATGAAATTAAAAGAGGCTTGTTCCTTGGAAGAAAAGCTACGACAAACTTAGACAGCGTATTTAAAAGCAGAGACATTACTTTGTCAACAAAGGTCCATCCAGTCAAGGCTATGGTTTTTCCAGTAGTCATGTATGGGTATGACAGTTGGACTGTAAAGAAAGCTGAGCACCGAAGAATTGATGCTTTTGAATTACGGTGTTGAAGAAGACTCTTGAGAGTCCCTTGGACTGCAAGGAGATCCAACCAGTCAATCCTAAAGGAAATCAGTCCTGAATATTCATTGGAAGGACTGATGCTGAAGCTGAAACTCCAATACTTTGGCCACCTCATGCAAAAAACTGACTCATTTGAAAAGACCCTGATGCTGGGAAAGATTGAAGGCAGGAGGAGAAGGGGACGACAGAGCACGAGATGGTTGGATGGCATCACCGACTAAATGGACATGAGTTTGAGTAAGCTCCAGGAGTTGGTGATGGAGGGGGAAGCCTGGCATGCTGCAGTCCATGGGGTCGCAAAGAGTCGGACATAACTGAGCGACTGAACTGATCTGAGCTGATTTGCTTTGAGGAGTAAGTGCTCTGGTTATGGATGGAGAATAAGTCAGAGGGGAAAGGGCAGAAGTGGGGAGAGACCACTTAGGAAGCTGTTGCAGTAACTGATGTAAACAGTGATGGCAACACCAAGGAAGGAGCGGTGGGAAGGGAGACAGCAGACAAGGAAAGGAGTCCAGAAATACACATGAGGTGAGGGGCTGGTGTCAGCCCCAGCTTCCGTTGGTTTGTCCACATTCAGGCACAAGGGATCCCCTGTACCCTCAGTCAGGATATATGGGAGCTGGCAGGAGTGTTCGGGTGGTATCAAGACTTCACATTGCTGCCAAATTGTTTTAAGCAGTGTGTCCATTTGCTGGGTGGCTGCTCATCCAGAAAAGCCAGAGGAATCTTGGGGAAACTGCTTCCCACTGTCCTCTGTAGCTTGTTTGGCCCCATGATAGTCAGAGCAGCAAACTGGACCACTTTTTAAGACTCCGTGTTTCAGAGCCTCAGGCAGTTTAAAGGTTGATATCTGAGTCTCGGCTGTAAGCCATTCTTGCTCCTCTCTCTCAGGACCAGGGGGAGATTTGTCTCTCCAGGACCATCCCAGGCTCCTTGGACAGGCATTTTTAGCCCTCACCCCTGTCAGCCTTGGAACGATGTCTTGTCCTTGAGGGTGTGAGCATCATGCTGTCATGAATGTTGCTTATTCTCCCAACCCTCTGGAGCCTTGTGTCCTGGGCTGTCATGTCCACACTGCCATTATCCCTAAAGGGACAGCGTCAGCGACCACTGCCAAATAGTTAGCTGCACAAAGTATCTGTAGAAATCATTCCACAAATTCTTGTGGGCAACCAAGTTTCCACTTACCCAACTTCCGCCCCGCACCGCTGCCCCCTTTGCTCTCCCCGACTCCAGGTCAAAGGACAGCGTTGTGATCTTGTCTCTATGCCGCTAACCCAGACACACTCAGCCTCAGGCCCCCTCATCACATGTGGGTCAGAAAGGCTGTGAGATAGGTGTGTTTCCTATGGGCTCAGTGCATGGGGCTTCCCTGGTGGCTCCAACAGTAAAGAATCTGTCTGTAATACAGAAGACCCAAGTTCAGTCCTGGGTTGGGAAGACCCCCTGGAGGAAGGCATGGCAACCCACTCCAGTATTCTTGCCTGGGGAATTCCACGGATGGAGGAGCCTGGCAGGCTACAGTCCCTGGGGTCGCAAAGAGTCGGACACGACTGAGCGACCACCAGTGCATGGCACCTTCCAGTGCTGGACCTGCGAGCCAGTATTTGTTTTTATGACTATTCTATGTAGAGGGGTCCTTCCTTCTAGAAAACTGGTTCTCAGCTGGGGGTGGTTTGCCCTCCCTCCAGGGGACAGTTGGAGATTCTGGAGACGTCTTCAGTTGAGGGCAGGAGTAGGCCATCCTGGCATCTAGTGGGCAGAGACCAGGGGTGCTGCTCAGCACCCTACAATACCCAAGATGGTCCCCTCACAAAGAATTGTCAGGTCCCAAAAGTCAATAGTACAAGGTTAAAAAAAGCTCTATAGGTCTGTAATCAAGGGGACCCTGAATCCTCAAGGCTCTGTAGGATTACTAGAGCGGACCAGGAGTTCAGGGAACACTCACTTGGCATCATATTTCTTTCCGCAGCTGAACTCCGTCCGGGAGGCTCAGTTCCAACGACTGGAGGCAGCGAGACCTCGCGGGCCGGGGCGCGGGGCACAAGGCCTGGTGCTCAGGATGGCCGGGCAGCCGCCGCCCTGGGCCTACACAGCCGTCCTCCTCTGCGCGCTCAGCCTCAGCGGGGCCATCGAGATCCCCATGGACCGTGAGTCTCCTGTCCGCTTGGAATCTGCTGACTGGGGCAGAGGAGTCAGTGGGGTGGGGAGGGGCGGGGAGAGCGAGGACCCTTCAGAGAAGGCGGGGACAGCAGAAGCAGTGGCTTCTGGATTCAGAGCGGGTTTTCCTCCAGAGGATCAACCCGGGCGAGCTCATGCTTGGGAACCTGGGACCTGGAGTCGCTGGGCCATGTCTCAGGGCCGTGGCTGTGCTGAACCGCTGCCCGGAGCCTGCTGAGAGTCTGGAAGCCTGAGCGTCACTCAGGAGTCCTTCCCTCCACACCCTTCCCTCATCCCTCTGTGGTCTTGACTAACCTATCAGAGCAGAGATTCCAGGGCCCGAGCATGGTGGACAGCTCTGATTTGCCTTTCTCATATAGCCAGGTCCTTTTGGCTGAAGTGATGTGGACAGATGGCCTGGGGAGAGTTGTAAAGGAGGTGACTTTTGCAAAAGACTGTGACTAAGTGAGACATTAAAATAAAGAACCCCATTATAGTGTCACTGTGGGAGAATCAGGCACGAATTCCTTCTGTTTGTTTTCAACTTGCCCATGGTAAAGTTGAAAAGTAAAATCCATGGCATCTGCTTCCTATGGTGGGACATTATTGGGCCCTCAAGATCATAAAGTCAGGATGAAAATGCTGGTCTGACAGCCGTGTCTCCACCAGCCCTATCTGACGTTACATTTGTAAGTGGCCCGTTGGCGGGCAGCCGTGATCCTTGGCCCTGTATTTAGATGGGTGCCACCTTTGCTACAATTCTGACTCTTCTGCCAGGAATTCTGGGCATCCCAGAGCTGTGATGTGAACACACCACCTCTGTCCCCCGTTCCTGCTTCGAGGAATAGATGGGACGTATGTGATGCCAGTGTTGACTTGGACTCTCTCCAGGCGACAGGTGTCTGGGGAGGGGTGGGAGAGTGATACAGCCTCGAAGAAGTCCCCACTGAGCTCTCCAAAGCCAGCCTCCAGGGCCTGGAGCTAGCACAGCTTGGAGAAGAGTCGCGGGTATCTCAGCTCCCTGCTGCCGCCCACCCGCACTTCACCAGTAACAGCTGCCCAGAGAGGGGGTACTTCCGGGTGGAGAGGGTCAGGAGAAAGTGTGATTGGACCCAGAGCAAGATGCACAGGGCCCCCACGGCCCTCCTGATGGCCCCAGCCTGTGTACGTGTGTGTGAGTGCACGCGCTCACACACTTAGGGAGGAGGGAGAGGGCAGTTGTGAAGGAGACTGTTCCCATGGAGACCATCTGCGCTGCTGGCTCAAGGGTAGCTTCTCATGAGCGGCCCAGGCAGGCAGTCTAATGAGGAGCGTGGTAAGGCCACGTCCCTGGAGAGGAGAGCGGCTGAGGAGGAAGCTGGGCTACGCAGGAAGCGGTGAAGGCTCGTCTTGCTTCTGCCGCTTCTCCTGGGTTACTCATCTGCCACTCTGGTCCCTGGGGCAGGTGGGTGAGGGGTTCCTGCAGGGTGAACCTTTAAACCGAGGGCTTCGACATCTGTGTTAGGAATCTGGATCCTAAAGCTCAGGGGCCCTGGGCAGGACCCCACAGCCAGTCTCTGCAGAGCACCAGCCGTGGGGCACAGCTGCCAGCCCCGAGGAGGGCCTGCAGGGCGACTTCCTGAGTGTCCATCGGGACCCGAGTCCCTGCTTCCTCAGGGCCACGCAGCAAGTGGGCGACGGACTCACGCAAAGAGCCCAGGCCCCTTGGCCCCCAGTCTGGCACCACGTGCCACACCCCGCCTCGTTGGCCTGCCCCCTTTAGCTCATCTTGGGTCTCCCTGGAATAGCAGCTGCCTCACGCCTGACAGAGCTCAGAGCTCTCCAGGCACATCTCCGGTGACTCTCACAGCCCATCCGCAGAGTTGGTGTCATCCTTGGCCGAGTCTGAGGGGCAGAGAAATGAAGCTGTTTTCTCCAGCTCACCTAGGCAGGGCCAGGACGTGACCATGGTGTCTCTCTTAACGAGGAAGTCCTTCTGCAGAGCCACTCCCGGTGCCCCCGGCCATGTCGACAAGAAGCTCCCGGCCGCCGGTGCCTGTCGCATACTACTGGGCCTCCCTGGTTGCTGCAGGCACAGTGGCCATGGCCACGTCTCCAGCCTGAGTCTGCGAAAGATGAGTGCAAGACAAGAGTGAGGCAGGCTCTTCAGAGGGCACCCAGGTGCCCTGGGAGGAGGCACCATGAGTCAGGGTTTGCCCTGCCCCTGGGCCCAGCAGCGTAGTCGCCTCCCAGGCGATCTGAGCCGGTCCTTCCATCTCACCCAGTGGAACGGGCTGGGGAAAGGTCAGGCTTTCTCCCCTCCAGCCCCAGCTTTATTGAGATATTACTGACATAAAAATATGTTTATTTACAGTGTAGAACTCAGAAAAGAAGTTAGCTTTGTGGGTGTGTGGTGGTGACTTCTAAGATCTCCTGTACCGGCTTGTAAATGTATAATGCAGCACAGTTAACCGTATTCACCATGCTGTGCACAGGATCCCCAGAATTCACCCAGCCTGTAGCAGAAAGCCGTACCCCTTGGCCAGCATCTCCCTACTCCCCCACCCCCAGCCAGCTGCCACCCTACTCCATTTCTTTGGGTTTGACTTTTTTAGATTCTGCATGTAAGTGGGAACACACAGCATTTGTCCTTCTCCGTCTGACTTACTTCGCTTAGCATTGACCTCAGGGTCCATCCGTGTTGGTGCAAAAGGCAGGAAAGGTGCCGGCACGCCTGTGTTCACACAGCTATGCTCACAGTGGCCGGTGGGAACGCCCTCAGCTTTCTCTGTGTGTCAGCTGGGGCGGCAGAGGGGCTCAGGCCACGGGCTGCCCAGCGTGTCCTCTGCTCGCTTCCCCTTTGGGGGCATCATCTGGGCCTCTGGGGGCTTGGGCACAGCAGGTGTCCTAGAACAGAGCCCGGGCCGCAGCACAATCCCTCACTGAACACGCGGCCTCCCGCTGCCCCGCCAGCAGTCACATGCACCCCACCCCGCCCCCAAGCAGAACAGCGTGACCTTTGGAAAAACCAAAGGGTTGCTTTTGCCCCATCCATCAGAGTGATTTTGCCAAAAAAGTCAGTCTGCTGGCAGCTTGCCCCTCCATCTCCCTCCCTGCATCAAGGAACTTGGCATTTCCCCCCCTAGGGACCCAAGGAGGAGGGCAGCGGGGTAGGAGCAGTGCTCCCTCCTTACTGTCAGGCCAGGGCATGAGGCTGGGGTGGCCTCAACAGCGCGCATGCACGGTCACTCTATCCTCCACGGGGCGGGAGTGCCAGGGGCTGTCAGAGCCGGGGAAGGGAAAGGGGTTCATGAGTTCAGGAACCCTGCAGACTGAACGGGTGTCTTCCCGCTTGGAAGTAAAAAAGCAAATTTGTTCTCACTCGACATCGCCCCCCAGCAGGTTCCGTAGGATAGAAGGGCCGGGTGTGCACAGGACTACATGGAGACGGGCACTCTGTCCCTGGGCAGGCTGTCCTCGCTGTCTTCCCGCTGTGGCGGCGTGTCCTCTGGGCTGACCGTGTCCCTGTGATAAATCCCTTGGCCGCACAGTGGTGGCTGCAGATGTCATTACCTCTTTAGGCAAGTAGTTTCTCAGGAGGCCCCGGCCAGATGTCAGCGTGGGGCTGGGGGCAGAATCCAGAGAACCTGCACTCCCCCAAGCTCTGTCCAGAGTGTCAGGGAGAGCGGAGTGCCAGGGCCCCCGTTGGCTGGCTCACCTCTCCAGCCGAGAATGGACATGTGAAAGGAGCTCTCGACCAGCAGTGGGAGAGCTGATTTTCCTTGCAGTAATACATTGCCCCAAACTTCCTGTGGGACCTTAACTGAGTCAACTTTCCTTTCAAGAACCGGACACTCCCTGGGCAACGTCTCAGGCTGCTTCCATTGACCTGGCCTATGTGTAAAAGCTTCAGCAATACGTGAACCGTGAACTTCCAAATGTTCAAGCTGGTTTTAGAAAAGGCAGAGGAACCAGAGATCAAATTGCCAACATCCGCTGGATCACGGAAAAAGGAAGAGAGTTCCAGAAAAACATCTATTTTTGCTTTATTGACTATGCCAAAGCCTTTGACTGTGTGGATCACAACAAACTGTGGAAAATTCTGAAAGAGATGGGAATACCAGACCACCTGATCTGCCTCTTGAGAAATTTGTATGCAGGTCAGGAAGCAACAGTTAGAACTGGACATGGAACAACAGACTGGTTCCAAATAGGAAAATGAGTACGTCAAGGCTGTATATTGTCACCCTGCTTATTTAACTTATATGCAGAGTACATCATGAGAAATGCTGGGCTGGAAGAAGCACAAGCTGGAATCAAGATTGCCGGGAGAAATATCAATAACCTCAGATATGCAGATGACACCACCCTTATGGCAGAAAGTGAAGAGGAACTAAAAAGCCTCTTGATGAAGGTGAAAGAGGAGAGTGAAAAAGTTGGCTTAAAGCTCAACATTCAGAAAACGAAGATCATGGCATCTGGTCCCATCACTTCATGGCCAATAGATGGGGAAACAGTGGAAACAGTGTCAGACTTTATTTTTTTGGACTCCAAAATCACTGCAGATGGTGATTGCAGCCATGAAATTAAAAGACGCTTACTCCTTGAAAGGAAAGTTATGACCAACCTAGATAGCATATTCAAAAGCAGAGACATTACTTTGCCAGCAAAGGTCCATCTAGTCAAGGCTATGGTTTTTCCAATGGTCATGTATGGATGTGAGAGTTGGACTATGCAGAAAGCTGAGTGCCGAAGAATTGATGGTTTTGAACTGTGGTGTTGGAGAAGACTCTTGAGAGTCCCTTGGACTGCAAGGAGATCCAACCAGTCCATTCTGAAGGAGATCAGCCCTGGGATTTCTTTGGAAGGAATGATGCTAAAGCTGAAACTCCAGTACTTTGGCCACCTCATGCGAAGAGTTGACTCATTGGAAAAGACTCTGATGCTGGGAGGGATTGTGGGCAGGAGGAGAAGGGGACGACAGAGGATGAGGTGGCTGGATGGCATCACCGACTTGATGGACATGAGTTTGAGTGAACTCAGGGAGTTGGTGATGGACAGGGAGGACTGGCATGCTGCGATTCATGGGGTCGCAAAGAGTTGGACACAACTGAGTGACTGAACTGAACTGAACTGATGTGTAACAGAGACTTGAAACACATGTGGGCAAAGCAGACTCTGTGTTAGGCTTCCCATCCCGGGTGAGGCCAGAGCCTTCAACTGGATATGAGGACCCAAAAGACGTCAGCTGTGTCCTGAGATGAAGTAACCAGGGCTGGTAGTTGAGGGAGTGGGTCAGGGGTCAGCCCTGCTGCTTCTGACCATGGGCCCTTCTGCCTCCCTCCCCCTCCCTGCCCAACACACCTGGCTTTCCAGAGTTACCTTTCTTGGGTCCTGGCAGGAGAATCATGGATGGTTGAAGTTGCCATGGTGGGGAGCTCTCCAGAGCCTGCGTTCAGAAACCAAGATTTCTGCTGTTCCTCTCTCCTTTTCTTGCCTTTTCTATTTCTTGCCAAGGTCGCCCCAGACACATGGTAAAGCAGATAAAATTTCTCTTTAATCCATGAACAGGCTACAGACCCCCAGCCCACTGAAAGAATCCCTTCGAACCTTTTCATGAGCTTTATTGTCAAGACTTTCACTTCCTGACAGCGTGTAGCAGGGCCCGCGTCCCTGCTGCCCCCCACCTCCCCTCTCGATCTTCCCTGTCCTGTGGCTCCTCTGTGTCGCTTGGTCCTGTCTTAACTCTGCTTTCTCCAGGCCACCCCGCTCAGAGCCTCTCATCTCCTCTTGCACATCTCACTGATCAAGTCAGAAAGTTTTGAGGTCATCATGGCTCAGCCTTCCCCCAGGGAGCGCTCACTTGGAAAAGGTCAGCTCACCACACCAGCAGGGTCTGACCTCTCCACTGGCCTGAAATAAGAATGGTCTACAGTAATGTAATCGTGTAATATATACAGTGATGTAACTGTGAGGGAAAGAACATCTTAAAAAGTTATAGCAACGCATGTTCTCTTCTCTGCAGAGAAATTTTCACCAAACCCTTCTCCCCACGAAGAATAAACCCTCTAAACCCTTGCTGTTCACAGTGTGGCCCACAAACCGCAGGCACCAGCGTCAGCTGGCTGCTTGTCAGAAATGCAGGCGCTCAGACCCCCCAGACCCACTGAGTCAGAGCCTGAATGTTTACCAGACAACACCCCCCCCAGGTGATTCTCACACTGATTAAGGTGTGGAAGGCCCACACCCCAACACCCCTGTGCATGAGCACACGCACGTCTCAGGTGAGGCCGGGGGAAATCCGTGCCACCTGCTCCTTTGCCCTCCTTGTAAAAAGCACAGAAAGCAGTGGTGGGTTCTGCTTCATCTCCAGAGTTGTTCAGAAGCAGGATTTCCATAGAACAGTGCACTTGTGCCATGAGCAGATGACAATAATTCATCCTTCCTCCAGTTTTCCAAAGGATGGCAGAGGAAGGAAGGTGGGAAGAGGCTTTCAGGTGTGAAGGAGAAGAAGGCTCGGATCAGTGAGGCTGTGGACCTGACTGGCCCTTCTCGCGCCCTCCAGCCCCACCCTCGCGCCCTCCAGCCCCACCCTCGCGCCCTCCAGCCCCACCCTCGAGCCCTCCAGCCCCACCCTCGCACCCTCCAGCCTCACCCTCGCACCCTTGGCTAAGGAGCCTGCTTTCCTCGGGGGCATCTGGAGATGACGAGTGGCATCCTCAGACCCCAGCCTCTTTTGAGCAGCATTGCCAGTTCTGACTTGCAGATTTCCCTGGAAGTCACTTGGTCAGAAGCTGGTCATTTGCTCAGCTGTGCGGTCTGGTCCCCTGGGGGAGGCATCGCCTTCTCCGCAAAGGGTTTGTCCCCACCCCGCGTGGCTATCCCACAGAGCTCTGAGGCTGGGAGGAGAGAGCCACACTGGCCTCCCCTCCCCCTGAAGGCCAGGGCCTGAGGCTGCCTGGGTGACAGTCATGCTGATAACTGATAACCGTTGTCTTCTTTTCTCCCCTCACAATGCTAACCCATCGGGAACTAACAGCAAGCATTCAGAATGAGCGTAAGTCCCCTGGGCGCCTGTCTGCACTGTGCCTCTGGGAGGTGGCGGGCAGTAAGAAGGGACGGGAGGAGGCGGAGGACACTGGGCTGCCAGCGGCTTCTGGAAGGACTGCTGCCCCCGTCCTCCAGTGGCTGGCATGGCAGTGCCGTGAGGACCTCAGATCCTGGGGCTGGGAGCTGGAGCTGGCTCTTTGGCTGCAGACAAGCCCCTGGGAAGGCCTCTGGGGACTAAAGCGGCTTTCAGCCCTAGCCTCACCACAGTTTGCCAACTATTGATCCTACAGGGCTCAGAACCATCATGGCAACTAGGTTCTGGAAATTGAGCTGCTTTTGGTTCCTTTATTCATTCAATGACATTTATGAAGAACTGTTGTACGCTAGGCATTGTACTAAGCATGAGAATATATGAACAAGCAAACCAAAAGCCTGGCCTTCAGTTTCTCATAAAGACGAGAACGTAAAGGGCTTCTTCTTATGCTTAGTCCTTGACACACCATGCCCTTTCTTGCAACTCTGTTTAAGCAGTTGGGTCTCTAGCACGGGGCACTGCTCACCGCTGCTGGCCTGCTTGTCTGGGTGGCTCCTGAAGCTCTTAATTTCAGCCGTTCCCCAAGGGCAGGTCCCCTGACTGATCACTGTGCTCTTGCAGTGTCCCAGCCCCCGACCATCACCAAGCAGTCCGTGAAGGACCACATTGTAGATCCCCGTGACAACATCTTGATTGAGTGTGAAGCCAAGGGGAACCCTGCCCCCAGGTGAGTGCAAAGCAGGTGAATCCAAGCTGGGTGGAGGGAACAGGACCTGCCAAAAGGGCATCGAAGCCGTCCCCTTCCCCCTGAGCCTGATGATAGCTGAAGCAGCTGAGAAATCCATTCAGAAAATGTCCACTAGGAACCTACTAGGGAGAAGGTACAGTTTGGATAACTAGGAAATGTGGTTGATGAGAAATCTGGGGGCCAGGAAACTTCACTGGCTTCAGTTCACACCAAAAAGCCAAGACTAGATATGAAGTTTTCTGACTTTGACTATAACATTCTTCCCAATGCTTATGTTTCCAGCATCCACCCGATGCTTAGCTTACAGGAAGTTCCTCTTCGCGCCAACTTTAGTCTTCCATTCTGTGTTCATGTCTGCTTATTTATGTGTATATCAAGATCATATGGTGGGCTTCCCTAGTAGCTCAGATGGTAAAGCATCTGCCTGCAATGCAGGAGACCCGGGTTCAATCCCTGGGTCCGGAAGACTCCCCTGGAGAAGGAAATGGCAACCCACTCCAGTATTCTTGCCTGGAGAATTTCATGGACAGGGGAGCCTGGTGAGCTACAGTCCATGATGTTGCAAAGAGTCAGCACGACTGAGTGACTAACACACACACACACACACGAGATCATATGAGATATCAGCAAACACGAATTGCAAGCCGTTGTTCCTCACACCGTCTGTTCGTCCACGCCACCGCCCTTCAGGGAAGGACCCGTGCCCTCGTGGAGAGGAAGTGAAATGAGGCACAGAGATGTCAGGAACCTAACCCCAGGCCTCTGACACCCCAGACCAGGCATAACTTCTACCAGGTGATAAGCACTGGGGATGGGAATGCCCACCCTCTTCGAAGCAGCAGCCACAGGCTGGAGCTCCGGCAGCCTCATGGCGGCCTTGTACCCAGACGTGCCAGGCCTTCGTGTAGTGCGTGTCTGTTGCAGGAGCCATGAGGTGGGCAGGGCCTCGGGGTGGGCACCCTGCTTGTGCCTCCCTCCACGGGTGTGCCCGAGGCGGCTGGCCCAGAAGCAAGCAGGGCCTCGCTTGCCCGTGCAGAAGCACAAGTCTCTGGCAGGGCATCTTGACCTCGCTTCTCAGGGTTGATCTCTCTCCCACAGCCCTTTGCCAGGCAGTGCCTGAGATTCCGAGATGCTGCCGTCATCCTGCTTCTTTTAGGCTATGTCCTGGGCAGACACACGTCCGCCCCCAGAGAAACAGAGGATGTTCTAGTCTCTTCATGTAGGGCCCAGTTTTATTAAGGCTACTTTGTTTTTTAAAACTGCTCCTCCGGGGTTGTAATGTACAGCCGTTTTATAATCTACATCCTCTGAGCGGCGCACAGATAACCTGGGGCCATTTCACGTTGACCTTAGAGTCAGTTATCAAAATGACACAGGCGAAGAAGGGCCCATTCCCTGATGTGTTGGGACTGGTGGAATAGGAATTTGGATTTGGGTTGAGAATGGTTAGGGGTGGGAGTAGCTGCTCACTCTGGATTTTAAAAAACCAGAATCGCTACCTACTCTTTCAAAGAGCACAGTCCCCCTCGGCCGCTTGGTGTCTCTCACTTGCAGTCATGACTCCCGGCCTCGGTTGGGTGGCACGACTTCTGTCAGGGGTCTCCTCAGAGACTCCCCTGGGTGGGACCCAGGACCCAGCATTTCATCAGGGGTCTGAGCAGGTCCTGCTGCTCAGCCAGGGCTGGGACCCACTGGTCTGAAGGAATGGTTATGGCCCGAGTCCCACTCTAGGGCCCTGAGATTCTGGCTAGAGCTGGGAGCCCAGAGCCCATCCTCTACTCTTGGTTGCCCCTCACCCTAACCCCCACCCCGCATTGTCCACAGCTTCCACTGGACGCGCAATAGCAAGTTCTTTAACATCGCCAAGGACCCCCGGGTGTCGATGAGGAGGCGGTCTGGGACGCTGGTGATCGACTTCCGCAGTGGCGGGCGGCCAGAGGAGTACGAGGGGGAGTACCAGTGCTTTGCCCGCAACAAATTTGGCACGGCCCTGTCCAATCGGATTCGCCTGCAGGTGTCCAGTGAGTGCGTGGGCCAGGCCCAGGATGCCCGGCTGCTGGGTCGGTGGAGGGCAGGACGTAGAGGGTCATTCCAGAAGGGCCGCCCGCCCTTGGCCTGCAGCTACCTGGGGCATCTGTGTGCCCGACGTCTGAGCAGGGGTGCACCTCCCTCAACTCAAAAAATTTCCTTCTAAAGGAAGTTTCCAAACCGCTGTGGAGCAACCTCACTGACCCGTCCGGGGCAAGGGGCAGGGAAGGAGAAGAGCCTTCGAAGATGTGTGTTCATTCAGTCTGACGAAAAGGCTTCCCTACCTCTCCAGGCCACCCCTTGCTCAGACACACAGACCCTGTCCCTCTCGCGGGCCTTCTTTGTTCTCCCCCTTCCTCTTCTCTTTGCCCTCCTAGCTGCCACCTTCTAACCCAGCTCCTTGCCCAGCCCAGCCGTCACCCTCATCGAATCCTCCTTTGTTTCTCCCCAGAATCCCCCCTGTGGCCCAAGGAAAACCTCGACCCTGTCGTGGTTCAAGAAGGTGCCCCCTTGACGCTCCAGTGCAACCCCCCACCTGGGCTTCCATCCCCGGTCATCTTCTGGATGAGCAGCTGTAAGTCTCGAGGGCCTGGTGTTTTATTTCTGTTTTAATTTTTGGAGGGTGTTGAATGGGAAGGGGTCTTCCCAAGGCTAGACGACCTTGACTCGTGAGAACAGATATAAGGTGGCCATGCGACTGAGGACACGGGCTTTGCAGAGAGAGGTCGCTGGGGCTCACTGTTGAGCCTGCCTGCTCTTAGCTGTGTGATCTCAAGCAACTTGTTTAACATCTCTGGGCCGCAGTTTCCCCTTTTAAAAATCTAGGGCTGATAAATGTATTTATGTAATAGAATTATTGTAAGGATTCAAGGGACAATATATCCAAAGTGCTTATAACAGGGCCAGACATACAGTAAGTGTTCAGTAATATTTGTGGTGATGAATAAGAGCAAGAGAAAAAGAAATGGGTCAGAGGACGAACTGCCAATCGGCCAGTTGAAGGCAGGTTGAAACCAAGCCTCCTTCAGTCATTGGTTCGTCTGGATCTGCTCTGATTCAGTCTTCTCGTCGGACAGAAGAGGGATTTGGGAATGAAACTTTAGATAAAGGAGTGATGGGGAGACAGGGAGTTTGGAGCAGGGAGGACAGAGTACCTCATTCAGAGCTTGTCCTGACTCTGTTTTGGACAGAGGCTCTCTGAACTGTCCGCTGTTCCTTCCTGTGTTTTCAGTCAGGATAAAGGGAGGGGGCGTTATGAAGATGGATAGAAGGCTGCCATCTCTCTGAGCATCTCCCTGGCTTCCTCCCTCCCTCCCGTCCTGAATGGATGGCTTTGTGCTCAGTCGTTGTCCCCGCCTTGCCTCATCACAGTGCGGGTGTGTGGGGAAGGCAGCTGGCCGCAGGCCGCAGGGCTGGCCTCTGAGCCCCTCTCCACCCCACACCACGCCGGTGGTGTTCACGCTGCTTCCTGAGCACATCCCATGACCCTGCTCTTGCATTCTCTCCGCCACCTCCCTAGCGTGAACCACCATCGGCTTTTCCTTGGGTTACAGTAATCATCCATACCTGGCCTCCCTGGTCTTTCTAAAAATGATCCTTTCATTCATATGCCCTCCCCACCCCTGCTCCCGGTTCAGGCTGTGGGTTCTTACCTTTAGCACACACTGTTCCTGCTGCTTAGAAACCTCTTAGCTCCTTCCTCTTCTGCCTGGTAAATGTCACGGGACCTTCAAGCCTCAGCTCAAATCCCGGGATGGACTGGCTACTCCTCCTCTCAGCTTATCCCCTTGTCACAACATAGTAAAATTAATTAATTAAATAGAACTACTTTTCAAGAGAAAGAAAAAGAAATGGTGACTTGAGAAACAATCGTCAGGGATAAGGAGATACCTGTGAGTAAGTTGTCAGCCTTATATTTTTACAAACCTAACAGCCTAGAAACCTGGTCATTTGCGTTTACAGATACAGTGCTTGAAAAAAAACGTAGACAGTGTGGTCAGCATTCTCAGCCACTCCTATGATGTTCTTAATCTTAAAAAAAGCACACATTTTCATATTTAACATCTCTAAAATTGGAAAGTGTCCTAAAGTTGATGATAGGCATCATGGGTTGGTGTATATCTGACAGTTGGTGGTGCTTTTTTCTTTCTTGGGGATGAGTGGAGGTTTAAAAAATAAAACAGGTGAATGTGCCTCCCAGTTTGGGACCATCTGAAGGACTGTGCTTCCTCCCTCTGGCCTCGGAGCCAGTCAGATCTTTTGTGGCGTGAATAGGAAATAGAAAGTTGTGGTCACAGAGCGTGAACATGGTGGGCAGACAGGTCTGAATGGAAATCCCACTCCCCTTCACTGCTTTTGCAACCCGGCTCTTGTTAAATCCTCTGCTTTCTTAGCTCTAAAATGGGAATAATCCCTGCCTCCGGGTTGACAGTATTCAATCAAATACTGTGGAGCTCCTGGCCCCAGCCTGGCCCTCAGTAGGTATTCAATCACCAGAACTTGATGATTTTTATTGCTGTTATCATTACTGCTAACCTCCGCCTGTACCCCTGCTTCCTTATAGCCATGGAGCCCATCAGCCAAGACAAGCGTGTCTCGCAGGGCCATAACGGGGACCTGTATTTCTCTAATGTGATGCTGCAGGACATGCAGACAGACTACAGCTGCAATGCCCGCTTCCACTTCACCCACACCATCCAGCAGAAGAACCCATTCACCCTCAAAGTCCTGACCAGTAAGTGTGCGGGCCCCTGCCCGGGGCTGGGGGCCAGGGGCTGCGAACAGCAGCCCGCCGAGCCCAGACAGCCCTGGGCACCGGGATCTGGGACGTGCCTTGTCCCCACGGCTGACCTAGAAATTCTTCCAGCTCACGGTGCCTGAGTGAGTCTAGCTGCTCTTTAGCCGTATCTCTTGCTTCTGGAGCCTTGAGTTAAATTCGGTCCTGCTCCAAATCAGTGCTTCTCAAACTCTGGTGGAGTCAGAGTCAGCTGGCAAGCTCGGCGCCCTCCCCTACACCCAGTCCCTCGCCTGCCTGAGAGTCCTGGGCCTCTCTGGTCTGCTTAGTTCTCCGGGTGTCCTGGGGACACACCAGAATTTGAGAAGCACTGCTGTTAGTGGTCATTCAGCATCTCTCTCATGCAGTCAGCTTGATTATTTCTCGTCATGGTTTGGTTATCTTTGCTTCTAAAATAATAGCATGGAATATCTAAATTAGTAATACCGCAAAATAAATTGTGTTTGATTCTGTAATATTAATAAGTATATGCTGAACCATATGGAATTGCTGTGTTTGCAAGTTGCAGGTTTATCTTTTAGTTTTATCTGTTTTCACTTTTGTTCCCTGATTGTTTGGCTGGTACCAGAATGAATCAGCGTTTCCTGACGCATTTTAGCATTGATGACCCTTCACCAGGAGAGAGAGAAGCTCTCAGTCTAGAGAGTCACTTTTTGCCAGAGACCAGCCAGCCTGGAGCCTTGGCTACAAAGTCCCCAGCCTGCTCAGGACACTGGAAGTGGCTGTGTTGGTTTATACTGTGGTTTTGTCACTGACCTTCGGTATAAAAGCCCCCAAAGATGTTCATCTGTCTCAGGCAGTTGTGAATGTTGCTTTCAGCACCGTGGACAGAGGCAGTAGAGGAGGCTGTCAGGCAGAGGGGCCCATGTGGGGCTGGCCATTTCCACAGGTTAAAGGAAAGGGGCTGAGCCCCGGCTTCCCAGAGCGGACCCGTGGGTGATTGGTGCTATCTCCTGGGTGGGCGTGGGAGGCAAAGGAAGGCAGGGGTGAACTCGCCCCTCTCTCAGGACACGTGGGCCCTTCTCGCCTCACTGGCCCCTGCGTGATGGGAACCGCAGTGCTGCGGGCCAGCCTGGCCCCACCCTCCAACCGTCCCACGGGTGGAGATGGGCCCCCGAGGCAGCTTCCCTCCTGTGTGCCTTCTCCTGTTGTGGGTTTTTTCTCTTTTCCTTTCTCTTCACATTCTTCCCTTTTTTTTTCCTTCTTCTCTGTTTCACCTCCCCTTTCCTCTTTTCCCCACTCGTCTCTCTCTGAACCCCATTTTCTCCTCCCCTAATCTCCCCCTCTGACCTCTGTGGCTCCCCACGCCCTGCTCAGAGCTGCCCATACTCTGATAGCCAACAGGATGGCCAGCAACCAGGGACAAGCCTTGCTTGTTCCTAACAGGGTTGCCCAGCTTCAGTCCACTTGCTGCCTCTTCCCTGGTGTTTTTTATTCTGGATCCAGGCCCAGAGAGGACCCCTGAGAAGAAAATTGGGTTGTCTGAGTGCAGAAGGGACTGCCTGCCAGCTGGCTGAGCTGAGGAGGACAGTCTGGTCTGCCCAGGGGCCTCTGGAGCCAGGACAGGGCAGGCAGCCTTGGGCAGTGGTGGATGGGCAGGATGTCAAGGCAGCACCTCCCTGGACCTCCTTCATTGCCTCACCGGGGTCCCTCTCTCCCGACCCAGGCTCAGAGTCTGCCTGCCGTGCGGGGACTGCAGAGTCAGGTGGCCACTGCAGTCCTGGGCAGAAGCGGTCACTGGTACGTGGTGTAGAGGCAGGGAGACAGAGGTGGGGAAGAGCCTTCCTTTGTAGAATTAAGCAGTTGAAGATTTCAACAACCTTTAGAAGTTGGACTTTCCAGAAACATCCTTTTCTCTACCAGAGTTAGGTAAGGGATATTTGTTTCTGCTGCATTTCTGGGTCCCCTTCTCCACTGAAACTCTCGCCTCCAGTTGCTGAGAAATGCGCTGGGCGTTGGGGACAGAACCCTGTCGGCTTCCTGGAGTTCTCCCAGGGGCAGCTTTGGCTGGGAGCAAGTTCTGGGCATCTGTGCCAGCTCAGAACTGGGTTCCGTGGCTTAAAATAACTCAGCTGTGCTTTCTCTGCTTTCCTGCCTGGAAAGGACACAAGCGTTTTCTTGTACCTTCAGAACCAGGTCTGGGAGTGGGAGACAAATCAGACAAGTTGGGACAGCTTCAAAGACTGTTCTCACCAGGGGTTTCTTTCACAGTCTGCCCGCTGAGGAAGAAATAAATCTCATCACAGCCAATTTTTTATTATCTGCATTAAAGGAAGGAGAGAAAGGATCTGATACAGAACACTGGGCAATATAAAATTATTTTAAAATCTTGCCTTGGGAGGTAGTCAAAGACAGTGAAGTGGGAATAACAAAGAGATGCCTGTCCCACTTTGGTCCCAGGTGCCCCCCGGGGACAGGAGGCAGCCATGGGGAAGGAGCAAGGCTGCCCTTGAGTCAGGCGGAGAACTAACCCCGCTTCCTTGGACATCTGTTGTCTAAGCGGCCTTCTTAGAGGCGTCAGGAAGTCTCCCTGAGTTTCTCGGGTGTGCTGCAGAGCCCGCAAAGCGTGAGGTCAGTTCTGAGCGTGGGCCCTTCCGTTGCAGCTGGTGGTACAGGAGCGTGGGGCACCCCCGGCCTCCAAGGCCCAGCTGCCGCCCCTCCCGCCCCACGCTGCCCGGCCTCTTCATGCCAATGAGGGTCGGGTTCCACCTTTACCTCCAGATAAACCCAAGCCACCTTCCCACACACAGGCAAGGTCTTTTACAACCAACACACCCCTGTTTAAAGGATGGTTCTGAATAACGAAACCCCTCCTAGTGGCCGTTAAGCAGCTCTGGGGTGCAGAGCAATGCCGGTGCCCCTGTTGCCTCCCCGCCATGAGTTATAACAGGATTTGATCCATCTTCCAAGATGCAAATGCTCTGGCAGCCTCTCCTCCCTCAGGCTGCTGGGCTGGGTCCAGGCTTCTCAGGGCGTCTGCTTGGCTTCCAGTCGGCGCTCCCATCCCGACCCTCTGTTGGTGCTGTCAAAACTTGAACCGGTAGCTGGAAGGGGACGCTGGTAGGAGAATGAAAAGCTCCTTAAGGATGTTGGCATGATCATATGCCCCATTCCAAAATGTCTTTCTCACTGAGGATTCAGTGCCCAAAGGTTTTCATTACCCAACATCAGAGCCCTCTGGTCTCTTGTTCCATAAGGGATGGCTTCATCGTAAGCTAGTCCAGAGAGCTTTGAACCTCTATCTTGTAAGCAGGCCTTTCCCTGTTCTACGTGTAGAACTCACAGCTCACGCACTCTGTCCTGTCCCCGGCTCCCTTTCTGAGCCTAAACTCCGAAGCTCAGCCTAGCTGTCCCCCTCTCCTGGAATCACTCCTCGCCTCCGCAGAAGGACCGTTTCTGCCAACAGACTTAATCTGGACACCAGGATAGTGCCCATCTGGGGAGTTCTTGTTGCTGGTCAGCGCGTGATTGCTGGGCACTACCAAGGGTCCTCCTGTCCCATTCTGTTGAGGATCTGTCTCTCTCTTCTCCCCTCATTTACCTCCCACCCCTTGCAAGTTGGCTTCTGCTCTGGCGGGGCTTTGCTCTTGCCCCAGGACTCACTAACATTCCTTTCTCTTTAGCGACCCCAGAAGCTGGCCTGACCCAGAGTCCTGGGAACAGAGGATTTTGGTGGAAAAGAGTTGTTCAAATTGCTACAGGATACCACTAATTCATATCTCATTTGTTTGAAATTATAGTATGACCAAGCAATTAAAGGTCATGCCTAATTTCTTTATTAAAAAAGAAACTTACTGTTGCCTTCTTTTGCAGGATTTAACCTTTTCTTCCCTTCTGGGAGCTGTTTTGTGTTGCTTGTTCTTCACCAAGCGTATTTCCTTTCCGAATATGCTGTGTGTTTCCTTTGCGAAAGACCCCTGGTCTCCCTGGTTGTTTTGTGGCTTTGCATTTCTGTTGTTCTCCCCCGTTTATGCCTCCTTGACCTCTCCGTGGCCCCTGTTTGCTCACCCTCTTTTGTTTATTGCAGACCACCCCTATAATGACTCGTCCTTAAGAAACCACCCTGACATGTACAGTGGTGAGTCGCAGTGGTAACCTTGGGAGTAACCTTGCCTGTCCTAACCCCAGTTTGCCTAACTCGACTGACACCATGTCATTAACTTGTGCCAGCTGCCAAGCCTTACAGTTGGCCAGGTCAGGGTACCAAGCTGACTCCTCCAGAACTGGGAGGAAGGTGGCCAGTGTGGAAGGTGGAGGTGCTTAGGTGATGGTGTGGTCTCCTCAGAGATGCCAGCCTCCAGTTGTGAATTCTGGACAAGTTTGACCTACCTGGTCAAACCAGGGTAGGACTTCAAAACAGCTTCTCAGAGGTTCAGTAGAAACTTAGCAATCAGTGGTGGGTGGACAGAGAATATCTGAAAATAAGGGACTTCCCACAGTCAGGAGGAAACAGGAAGTCTCGTTTCCATCAGTGGCTTAAAGAGCACAGAAAACTTTGTAGTGTTTGATTAGCCGGGTTTAAGTGTCTAGATGTGAATTGCCTGCATCGTGCTCTAGCCTTAGTCACTGGGGATACATTTCACAGGTCTTACATCTCTTTAAAATTCACCTGGGAAATAGGAAGACGAGTCTTGCTCTGAGTTTTCTTTCAAGGTAAGTATAAATGAAGTTGGACCATCCATTGCGGTCTACACCTGATTCTCTTCCCTCCTCTGGAAGTGCACTCAGATCCAATCCCACCCCCTCCACCACACATTTGCAAGTCATGGAACAATTTCCATGAGGCATATTTCTAACTCATCACACAACTGGTTGCTCAAGCTGATTAGTAGAGTAATTGGCTGTTTCCACACCTGAGCTACCCCCCAAGCATGGCTCAAGGATGTCTCGTTTTCCTTGAGCAGCCAGAGAAATCGTCATTTGCTGGCTCTGGAGATGCAGCTGCTCCCAGCATCAGTTATGGCTCAGAGCTAAGGCTGCAGGTCCCCGGGGGGGTCACTGTGGGCTCAGAAAGATAGGAAGTGTCTGTGCGATGATGTGTTAATATAAACTGATGGATGTCTGGAGTGGAGGAAGGGAAGGGGGAGTGAGAGCCAGGGAGACAGGCAAAGGCTTTAACTTGGCATTAAGCAGCCAGAGCCATGCTGAGATCCTGCCAAGGAGATTTACTGCCCGAGAATGCAGGGGACCTTTGTTGGATCCTGGACATTGCTTTCAAAATAATGGGGCCAACCACCATTATGTCCAGAGCCTCAGAGCACTGGTGAGAAATGTGCCTTTTTCTAAATTAGATTCTGGGTAATCTGTCATGGAAGTAGTCTTTAGGTTGGAGTCTATAGAAGCCAGTAAGTCTCGTAGAGGCCATCTGGTCCAAGCTTCTTGCTGTATATAAGATAAACCATCGAGGCAGACGTGTAGAGTTGTTCTATCAGTGATAAGTTTGAGTGATTCTAGCCATTTAATAAACCAGTGTGTGACCGGTGGTGGATAGTATTGTGAGTAAGCAGGAGTTAGAAGAATCATCCAAGACTAGAAAACTAAAAGCTTACGGGAGCTCACAGGAAGATTAGCCTCATCTCCTCAATCCAAGGTAGATGGGGCTGACCAAGTATGACCCGGGCTAGAAAGGGTATAAAGTTCAAAGTGAAGCACGTGCTGAACCAAGGACAACTAGCTCAGATGCTTCTAGAAGAAAACAGAAGGTGAAAAGGAAGGAGAGAAGATACAGTCCTTCCCTGAGTTCCTGGACCGAGAGGCACAGTGTGATGAATAATGCCCAGTACCCCTCTGGGCTTAGCTTTGAATATGCCCCTTTTGTAACAGCAGGGCCAGCCCATAATCACACTTTTCCTAGAGTGGTTTGGTATCCTGTGAGTGTATGCCAGGTGTCCCCTGACATGCTAAGTAGCAGGCGGAAGCTGGTCTGACATGGTAACTTGCCACTTAGAATTCATCCTGGTAAGGAGACAGGCAGAGCGTGCCCTCTGAGGCAGTCTGCCTGGAATGAAACTCAGGCTCTAAGACATGCCATCAAGCGACCTTGGACAAGTCATTTAGTCTGTTGGAACTTTAATCTCCTTTTCTGCAGAATGAGTATATTACCTGCTCCAAAAGATTGTTGTGAAGATTAAATAGGATAATGTGCATATGTCCCTAGTGAGATGTGAAACACATTCATGATTAATAAATGTTACCATTGTTGGTATTAAAGAGGATGGTTTAGTGTTGACTGGATCAAGCACGGTTGTTCTTTGCTCCTGAAATTAAGAGGGAGGTGGAGGAATTGAAGAGAAGCTTAGGGGAGAGAGACAGGCACAATCACAGGAAGAAAGTACTATGGAGGGAGAAACTGTAGGGCAGACTAGAAAAATGAAAGCTTTTCTGATTCTCGGCTATGCTGAGAGCAGAGTAAGAACAAAGCTCCAGCTACTGCATGAGGGGCTGGGGATAGATTTATGGAAGAGATTTCTTGGCAGTAGAAGATATTAAATGTTACTAGCAAAGAGTTTTGCTCATCTTCTGGGGTTGCTTGGTCAGCCATTTCTAGAGCCAGAGAGGTGGTGAGATGCCAGGAATCCAGCCCCGTGAGTTCTCAGTTCCGAGAACTGGAAGCAGCAAAGGTAGGTCCAGCAACCCTAAAAGCTGTGTGTGGCAGAGGTTTTCAGACACGTCTGATTCATTGAACTCTCTTCTGCTAACACGCAGCACTCGATAGAGGCAGGCAACTCGGGTTTCCCTTAGTCTTGCCGTGTCCTCTTGCAGGAGGCAAGTTTGTGCTGAGGCAGCTTTCATTGATTCTGTAAAGCCAAGGTGGTTGAGGCAGAGGCATCTCCTGATGTGCCCCTGCTGACCAGATTCCCTGGAAATCCATGAGCCCACTCTTGCACCAGAGCAAGAGCAGCAGAGGGTGGCCGCCCATGACCTCGAGGTCAGATGAGCCCATGTGGGAAGCTGTGAGTCTTCAGAGATGTGAGCGTTAGCAGCTGGATTCTGAGTTTGTTCAGATATCAGGTCTGACTCCAGCCTTGATGATTTATGAGAATAAGAGAAGCACTATCACACTGGAGAGGCTGGATCCCCACCTCTGAGACAGATCCTGTAAAACACTCTGTCATCTTCCAACACACACAGCTCATAGAATAATCACCTTTGTCTCTAGCACTCTTCCTGGGTCTGTGTCTCCCAGGAAAGAAATGAGCTACCCTCCCTTGGGAGCAGTGGCTCCCAAAGGAACCAGGTGGATTATCCTTCTTAAACTTTCCTGTAAATCCATTTCATGTAAGAGGACATTTCTTCACAGCCTCCCCTTGGAGTCCAGCCTTTTCATCCCTTAACAATCCCATGTGTCACCCTGACTCCTCTTTAAGCTTTCCATGGCCTTAACAATCCAGTTGAGATGTCTTTGGGGCCTCTTAATTTCCAGCCCAGCTTCTGTTTTTCCAGTTTGGGAGAGAAGGATCTCCCTAACTTTATTGAATAGACATCCAGGAGAGAAGGACTCTCAGCTGAGATGGCAAGAACCAGTATTTGAGGGAAACATTGTGGAATAGTTTCACCAGAGAAGCTCATTAAAACAAAAATATCTTTCTCTTTTATCTCTTTTGCCCTTGAATTTTGGTATTCTTTGGTGTGAGTAAGAAAGATCTTCCCAAAACTGACTGTCAGTCGTAGGAACAAGTAGGGTGTCAGTCTTTAAAGAGAGGGGCAGTGTAGAATAGATGGTGCAACTCAAGCTTTGGCACCAGTGGTCCAGAAGCCAAACATAACTGGCTTGTGACTTTGCCAAGTCTGTGGACTCTGCTGAGCCTCTGTTTCCTCTCGGGAAAATGAGAGGCATACCCCCAGGTTTGCTGTGGTTTTCAAACGTGACCGTGGTGGTAGAGACGGAGCCGAGCCCAGTACTTGGCCTGCAGTGAGCGGCCAAGTGGCAGCCCTGACTGTGACCTCTGCCTTTAAGATGCTCTTCCCTGTATTTCTAAACTTTGGCCTGGTTGCAGTGGCTTCTCCTCCTTTAGGGCGACTCGGGTTGCTAGCCCGCATCCTGTGAATGAGGGATGCTGTGGCCTTTGTATAGGCCCAGCTGCAGTGTGTCCAGGCAGCCACAGGGGGCCGCTGTGCTCACTTCCCCTCTCCCATACTTGATGCTTTGCTGGTCGTGTGTGCTTACAGGGCTGCATGCTAAGGTGTGAATTAAACGTCCACAGGGACACACATTGGTTGCCGCAGGTTTGGGTCCCACGTGGAAGAAATAAGCTGACTGAACTTCCATGTAACCCCCCAGTTCCCAGCTCTCAACAGATTCACCAAACTGGCACCAGAGCCTCCTGCCTTCAGATCTCCTTCTCCTCCCGGTGCCCCTGACCTTGTGTTGTCTGACCATTTGGGTAACTCCAGGTTGATGGGTGGGAGGAAGCTGCTGCCTTGGCATCAGGCTTCTTTGGTACTGAGAGCTGGATGTGCTTAGAGTTACAGATGGTAACCAATTAACCACATAATGGATTAACCCCTTCAGTAGCCAGCGTTGTATGCGTGTGTGCTGGTGGGGCAGGTGAGGACATCTGCATAGAGCGACGACACGGGGTAAACTGTTGCCTTCTCTTTTCTTCTTTCCTCCTCTTGAATTTATTCCTTCCACACTCATTTACCGAGCACTTGCTACATGCCCTGCAGTGTGCCAGCAGACTAATTACCTCCATGCACATTTCATCATTCCTTCCCCTTGATAAAAGGATAAAATACACGCCAGTTCTGTGACACACCCTCCTCTGATGGCTGATAGAAGCTGGGTGCCCGCAGGACAGGAGCCCCCCTGTGCCAGCCAGACCCCAGCTAGCCCCCAAGCCCAGCAGGGGCACTGAGACAGGGTCCCCGCCACTCTGTCCTCATTCCGCCAGCACCCAGTAACAGTACCTGCCCCACCCCGCCTGGACGCACGCCCGCTCTCACTCCAGGCACCCAGTAACAGTACCTGCATGCCAGGCACCCAGTAACAGTACCTGCCCCGCCTGGAAGCACACCTGCTCTCACTCTAGGCACCCAGTAACAGTACCTACCCCTCCTGGAAGCACGCCTGCTCTCACTCCAGGCACCCAGTAACAGTACCTGCACGCCAGGCACCCTGTAACAGTACCTGCCCCGCCTGGAAGCACGCCCGCTCTCACTCCGGGCACCCAGTAACAGTACCTGCCCTGCCTGGAAGCACGCCCGCTCTCACTCCAGGCACCCAGTAACAGTACCTGCACGCCAGGCACCCAGTAACAGTACCTGCCCCGCCTGGAAGCACGCCCGCTCTCACTCCAGGCACGTCTGAGGGCTCCCAGCCCCTGGCAGCCCCACCTACCCTCTAGCTGAGTCAGAGACCCATTAAACCTGTGAGTAGGCCCAGCTTGTATTTATATTTTTAACTCTTCTTGTTGACAGTCACACACCTTTTGAGCAAAGGTGACCCCTCCAGTTTGCCCTTGCTCTGGGGTTCCTGGTTACAGAATCCTTGTTCTTCCTCGTCCCATCTCATTCATTTCCGTAAAACCGTGCAGAGAGCTCTAAGGGAGAGGTGAGGCTCAGGTAAGGTGGGGTCCACTGCGCTGGGGTGTCCCCAGACTTGCATGACACCCTCCACAGGGAAAGAGCCACCCTGAGCGTGTCGCCTCTGTGAGCCCCTGTCCTTGGAAAGCTGTGTGTGTGTCACTGATTGCAGGCCCCAGGGCTGCTCCAGCCTGCTTGAGTGGTGGAGGGGCTCCTCCATCTTGGCTGCACTTGCTTCTCACCCCTCCCTCAGTCTCTCACATCCAATTAACACCCTCCTCCCTGCTGTGCCAAAGTCATTAGTGAAGCAGCAGATTGGTTTTTAGCCCCACAGTGATTTCCTGTCATCCCTGTGCATTAATTCTCCCCCGTCTTTGCTAAGCCATTAATAATACTCCTTGCATCTCTGACTGTTCATCTGAGTCTTTGTGGCTTCATCCCAGCTCCTTGTTTCTGGGGTCCCAAAGAGCCGGTTGTCTGTCCTGTGGCCCCAAGCTGAGACGGCCTCCCTGGGGCCACCGTGCTGGCCTCTGGATCCCAGCACAGGATGTGCAGAGAGTGGACTGTCCTGCTCAGGCAACCCTTGCCCCTTCCAGGGCCGGAGAGGCTGACGAACTGGGGGGACGCTGGGCTCCTCTTGGCAGAGCCTTTCAGAGCTTACAGCTGCTCACACACACGTGCCAGTGGGGCCGAGGAGCCCTGCGCTTCCTAACACACCTCTCTTAATGATGCCCCGGCCCCTGGGGTGGTTTCAGCGGTGCGGCAGGGGGTGGGGGTCTGCGGCTAAGGGCATCATCAGGAGGGCACGACGACCTTTCTCTCTAGTCCAACAGCTTGGCCCAGCTGGGACAGCCCTCTGGGCAGTAAGCTCACAGAGCTTGTTCCATCCTGTTTCAGCCCGAGGAGTTGCAGAGAGAACACCCAGCTTCATGTATCCCCAGGGCACTGCGAGCAGTCAGATGGTGCTGCGTGGCATGGACCTCCTACTGGAGTGCATCGCTTCCGGGGTGTATGTACGGTTTGCACCCTGACTTCTCCCCACCCCCCAGGAGGATGGGTTGGGGGATTGTGCATGCTCTGTTGCTGCAACATTTTGCAGGGGGTGGGGTGGAAGAGAGAAGCAGACAGCTCCTAATGAGGACACTGCCAGTCATGGTCATCCCATTCCGGCCGCCTTTCTTTCTCAGATAATGAGGAGAGGAGGTAGCTGGGCCTCCTGTATCCTAAGATCCCTTTGTGATCTTAGCTGAGTCTTTTGTGCACCCTGTGGCTGAGCATCCCCTTTGCACAGGAGGGATCAGCCCTCGAAGGACACGCGTCCTCCTGAGCCCAAGGACACCATAAGGACACCCGGGTGTCCTGGGCTCCACACAGGCGTGGCAGAGCCACATGTGGTGGTAAGTCCCTGTTTCTGGCTTGGTCTCTCTTAGCCCCACACCAGACATTGCATGGTACAAGAAAGGTGGGGACCTGCCATCCGACAAGGCCAAGTTTGAGAACTTCAACAAGGCCCTGCGCATCACCAATGTGTCCGAGGAAGACTCTGGGGAGTATTTCTGCCTGGCCTCCAACAAGATGGGCAGTATCCGGCACACGATCTCGGTGAGAGTGAAGGGTACGTTGTGCGCAATTCTCATTACGACGGCCTTGCCAGCCCTCACCTCCGCGGCCACCCCTCCCTCTCGGGGTGGTTGCGTGAGTGGGGAAAACACCAGCACGCTGATGAGTGGGAATAGCGACCTGCAGGAGTGGCGTCCCCCCCCGGATGCGTGTGTGCGTGTGTAAGGGCAGGGAGGAAGGGGAGTGTCACGGGCAGAGATCCCCCACCGTCGCACTCCTCCCCTGGACGCCTAGGGCTCTCTCCGCAGACGCACTCTCTTCTGTGGCCCGTTTGGATGACCTGGAACCTGTCTTTCGTTTCTCATTCCTGTTTGTGGCGTGTTGTCTTAGCCCTGTGCTGTCTGTGTACTTGAACGTGGTTCTTTTTAAAAATGGGGAGGGAAAAAATAAATTAATTAATTAAAATGGGGAGGGATCATGGCCTGAATTATTTTTTTAGGAAATCGCTTCCCTCCCCTAAAAATACCTGAGCTGTTGTCAGCAATGGAGCACGTGTCTTTGTGGGTCCCAGCCATGGGGCTGGGAGCTCCACCAATCACTTCTCAGTCTGAATGGCGGGGCTGAGTGGATGATCAGGGTGATGAGGTTAAATACCACAGAGCAAGAACTTTCTTAGCACATGCTCATTGACCTGTGACCTTGGTTTCAGCACCACACTCAGAATAGGGGTACTTAACATTTATTGGGGTTTCAAGATCTTTGAACTCTGATCTGAAGGACCCTCTTCTCAGAAAAATCCACATATTCACAAAATTTCCAAACAGCTGGAAGGAGTGGCCAGCTAAATGCTTCTGCTAACCAAAGGTCAATGGTAAAAGAATGAGCAGCACGCCTCTCCTAAGTGGTCTGATCTTGCAGCAATAGCAGTGGAAATCCAGCGGGGCCAGCCCCTGCTACTTGACTGTCCTCCCTGGCTTGAGCCCTTGGGTGCACATCAGGAGGGCCTGCTGCTGCTGCTGCTGCTAAGTCACTTCAATCGTGTCCAACTCTGTGCGACCCCGTAGACGGCAGCCCAACAGGCTCCCCCGTCCCTGGGATTCTCCAGGCAAGAACACTGGAGTGGGGTGCCATTTCCTTCTCCAGTGCGTGAAAGTGAAAAGTGAAAGGGAAGTCGCTCAGTCATGTCCGACTCTTAGCGACCCCATGGACTATAGCCTACCAGGCTCCTCCGTCCATGGGATTTCCCAGGCAAGACTACTGGAGTAGGGTGCCATTGCCTTCTCTGAGTAGCTCTCAAATCATTGGCCACCTGGGCTTCCCCCGGGGATTCTGACTTACTAGGTTGACGATGGGCCCTGGCATTCGTGTTTCTTAAAAGCTCTTCAGGAGGCCCCAGTTTAGAACTCTTGTTCTGAGAACTTGAAATAAACCAGTCCACATCTGTAATGCCAAGTCGACCAAAGGTCGGGACCGTCATCCCATCAGGAGGAGCCCTGGGCAGGTGTGGGGGGATGGGGCCGGCACTCGGGGGCTCCTGCCTTCCGAGAGGGAGCCCACTTGGTTTCCTCTGCCTGCTTGTATCATTTGACACCCCTGCCTGTGCCTGTCCTTGTCTTCCAGCTGCTCCCTACTGGCTGGATGAACCCAAGAACCTCATCCTGGCTCCTGGCGAGGATGGGAGACTGGTGTGTCGAGCCAATGGGAACCCCAAGCCCACGGTCCAGTGGATGGTGAACGGGGAACCTTTGCAATGTGAGTAACTGCTGCTGTCCTGCCTGTCTGTGCTCTCCCTCCTGGGAGCATCCAGCTCCCCACCCCTGTGGACCAGCTCTGTGCCATCAGAAGTGAGGGAGCTACCCATCCTTTTGAACCTTTCAAGAGGGAGGAAATCCAGCCTCCTTTGTGTGAGACAGAACAGGAGGCCCGTGCCCGTGTTTAAGGGATTTCTGCTCCCTAGGGTTTTTTCATAAATTTCTGCTTTCTGCCCCTAATAACTGCAAAGCTCAGTTTGAGAGCTGGGGACCTCAGCTGTGTCCTTGAGATCATGGGCTCTGGTTCATGGGGCTCAGGAGGTAGAGGAGACCTTGGTAGCTCATCACCATTGCCCCCTACCAAACCCCTCCCTGTGCTGAGGGTATAATAAGAGGCAGGGTTGTGCGACAACATGGAATATACGGTCGGAAATGAGGGGAAGCCCCTCTGAGAGCAGAGCTGCCCAGTGCAGTTACTGAGTGCACGTTAGCGTCCAGGAAGATTTAGTCCCTCCCAGATGCAGGGGTGTGTGGCTCCAGGCTCCCTCCAGCCAGAGGCCATGGTCAAAGTTTCACATCTGAATTCACTCTAGTTGCATTTGCTTTTTTATTAAAAAATAACTTTATTTATTTGTTTTTGGCTGCACTGAGTCTTCATTGCTGTGCAGGCTTTTCTCTAGCTATGGTGAGCGGGGGCCCCCTCCCTGGCTGTGGTGAGCAGGCCCCTCCCTGGCTGTGGTGAGCAGGCCCCTCCCTGGCTGTGGTGAGCAGGCCCCTCCCTGGCTGTGGTGAGCGGGGGCCCCTCCCTGGCTGTGGTGAGCAGGCCCCTCCCTGGCTGTGGTGAGCAGGCCCCTCCCTGGCTGTGGTGAGCGGGGGCCCCTCCCTGGCTGTGGTGAGCGGGGGCCCCTCCCTGGCTGTGGTGAGCAGGCCCCTCCCTGGCTGTGGTGAGCAGGCCCCTCCCTGGCTGTGGTGAGTGGGGGCTGCTCTCCAGCTGCGTGTGCGGGCTTCTCCCTGCAGTGGCCTCTCTCCTCGCGGAGCTCAGGCTCTGGGCACAGGCTCAGTACTTGCAGCCCCCAGGCTCCAGGGCGCAGGCTCAGTAGTTTGCCACTCGGGCTTAGGTGCTCCATGGCATGTGGGATCTTCCTGGGCCAGAGAGCGAACCTGTGTCTTCTGCATTGGCAGGTGGATTCTTTACCACTCTCAACTACCAGGGAAGCCCTGCTTTACATGTTAAAAGTCCTGTCCTTACTTTCTCTGAAGGGTCAGAGCAAATGCAAACTGTATTATCAACCAGATGGGACAGAAAATAGATGGCAAGAACTCAGATCCTAACTCGTGAGCAACCGCTAATAAAAGCAGGTGGAGAGGAGGGAGACAGGCAGAGGAGACGGCGTGAATGCACCTTTCTAGACATTTATTGTGTGCTGGGCGCTGAGCATCCCTCTTACCTCGTTAACCTCAGACACTGAAGATGAGGAAATGAAGTGCGACCTTTGCAGCAACTGCCCCGAGGTCACACGCCCCGGGACTGAGGGAGCTGGAGCTGCTGTGATGCCTCAACCTGCCCTGTTTGGTGCTGAGCCTCTAGTTACCCCGGGAAATAGCCTCCCCCTGCATACAAGCCACTTACTGACTTGGCCTGTCCTCTGCCCTTCTCCCTGTCCTGATGGCACTTCGGGGATAAGGCAGACAAAGGCTCTAAACTCCACAGCACCATTAAAGAAATGCAGAGCCTGGGATTTGCAGCTGAACCCTGGCCCTGGCGAGGTCCCCCATCATTCAAAGGAGTGACTGGGAGAAACGCTGGTCGCCTCGCCAGGTGAGGAGACGTAAAGTTGCTGGCGTTGCTTCCTTTGTGCCTTTTTGCTGAGACGCCGGAAGAAGGATAAGAATGCTGACCTTGGCTTTGTTCACCGGCTGATTCCACATCCAGGCTCAGACCTGCTATCTATGCGGTGGCGCCCGTGGGGCCGGGCCCTGGGTCCCCCTCTGCCGACTCCTGTGGAAGGTCTGAGTGATCCTGGGTGAGGTCATAGATCACACAAGCCAAGTCATCTGGCCCAGGCCCAAAACCTTACAGAGGAAAGGCACCTCGTAATGGTGAAAGATGAGGAAAGTGTGGATTCTTTACATTTCTGAAAAACTTGTATTTGTATGGCTTGTTATTTCATTCTTGCTCTCTTACCCTACCCTTCCTCAGAGTAGGGGAAGATGAAAGAAATGCTTCCCTACTTGACAGGTGAAGGAAGTGAGGCCCGGAGGAGCTACTGATTTGCCCTGACTCTTAGAGTGATTTGGGCTTCCCAGGGAGTGCTGGTGGTAAAGAACCACACCCCGCCGAGCTCAGGAGACATAAGAGATGCAGGTTTGATCCCTGGGTCGGGAAGATCCCCTGGCAGAGGGCGTGGCACCTACTCCAGTATTCTTGCCTGGAGAATCCCGTGGACAGAGGAGCCTGGCAGGCTATAGGGATGCAAAGAGCCGGACGTGCCTGAAGCGACTCCCCAGCCTCCGCTCTCTGCATCCGCAGCTAGTGGGGCCAGGAGAACTGTGGCAGGGGTGTCCTCTCAGTGCACGCGTGTCTTGGGAAGGTCAGGTCACTTTGGCAAATGCAGGGACTCATCAACTTGCAGCAGGCGTGCGCCTCCAGGTTTAACTTTGTGGACGTCTGCAGAGTGCTCTGCCCAGAGGATGGGAAGCGGGTAGGCCCCACCTAGTTGTTTATTGCTTTATGCTTTTCAAAACACTTTTGAGTATATGCACATTGGGTTAAAATGATAACAGCAACCAGTCAGCCCTCCAACCACATGTGCTCAGCCCTCTTCTAATGACATGCATAGACTCTCCAGTCATCCTCATAGAAATGCCATGGGGTGGTAAGTTATCCCCAGACAAGGAGCCTGAAGTGTTTAGAGCCAATAGGGCCGGTGGGTAATGTGGTTAGAATTCAAACCACAGCTGCCCGGCTGCCATGTAGCTTTGACCGGGATTCCTATTCCCATTGGACGGATTGAGAAATAAACTCTGGTAGGCTCAGTCCTACCAGGGAGCCCTGGCCCGAGTCCCACACGCCCTCTGCCCGCCCTCCCCGTCTTACGAGGAGCACCTTCCTGTCTGTAGCGGCACCGCCCAACCCCAACCGTGAGGTGGCCGGGGACACCATCATCTTCCGTGACACGCAGATCAGCAGCCGGGCCGTGTACCAGTGCAACACCTCCAACGAGCACGGCTACCTGCTGGCCAACGCCTTCGTCAGCGTGCTGGGTGAGTGCGCCCCTCTCCCCCTGCCTGCCGGGGAACCTCCCGGACCCTGCTCGGAGCGTGGGCTCCCTCTCTGCTTGAGAGATCGGTCAGGCTGCAGGGAGAAGGGCAGCAGAGTGGGTAAGTGTGGAGACCCAGGATGAAATGAAGAGGGGTGATGGAGGACTTAAAATCTGCAGAGCTGGGTGTGCAGATGGTTCATTCCACTCAGAGGACGGATGGAGAGCTGAGACGCTAGTCTCAGTCTCCTTCCTCCCCTGACAAGAGGAGGGACCGTCTCACTTTCTTGGTGTGTCCATGTTGAGTCTCCCCTGGGCCTCAGGGTAGGAACTACCCTGAGTGTGTTTGTGGCCCTCCTGGAGTGGGCAGAGGGCAGGTGCCACTAGGAGAAGCCTTGGAGGTGTGGAGGGGCGGATGCAGAAGCAGCTGGAAGGCTGGGGGCGTCCTCTGCAAAAGTGGGACTGGATGTAGACTAGGTGCAGATGGGTAAGCTTCCTCCTGCCTCACCTAAGCCGGACGGAGGTTGATGGGGGAGGTCACGCTGGTATTTAGAAAGCTGCCCCAAGGAGAAGGTACATAGAGATAAGACTGATCCCCAAGGAGGGGGAGGAAGGCAGACCCCCGCCCAAGGTCAGGGTTAGGTCTCTGGGGTCGCAGAGGAAGGCAGACCCCCGCCCAAGGTCAGGGTTAGGTCTCTGGGGTTGCAGACGTGCCGCCTCGGATGCTGTCGCCCCGGAACCAGCTCATCAGGGTGATCCTGTACAACCGGACCCGGCTGGACTGCCCGTTCTTTGGGTCTCCCATCCCCACGCTCCGATGGTAAGTTCCAAGAGACCAGGCTTCCCCTACAGGGGCATCTGTAGGGGCATCTGTCTCACCTCTCTCATCGCATTCGGCCCACGAGAGGGGTTCAGCAAGTCCTGGGAGCCGCAGAGGGTGGAGGCTGAGACGAAGCTGGCAGAGCATCTGGGTCAGGGCTCTTATTGTGCAAGGAAGGAAACTGAGGCCAGAGGCTTGCCAAGGCCAGCCATGGGTGGGGGCAGACGCACGGCCTGGGGTCCCTTCGCCCGGGCTGGTCCTTTCCCAGCATGCTGTGTGTCCTGCTGCTCTGTTGTGAGGTTTAAGAATGGACAAGGAAGCAACCTGGATGGTGGCAACTACCACGTCTATGAGAACGGCAGTCTGGAGATCAAGATGATCCGGAAAGAGGACCAGGGCATCTACACCTGTGTTGCCACCAACATCCTGGGCAAAGCAGAGAACCAGGTCCGCCTCGAGGTCAAAGGTAAAGGAGAGGGTCGCTAGGTAGGGGACGCAGTGAGTCAGGGCTGGGGGAGCATCTTTAACTTTGAGGATGCCATCACAAAGTTATCCGTGTGTGTCACTTTGAAAACACACCACCCTTAATGTTTAATCCCTAGTGGGACCTCCCTCAGGGCCCCCGGCTGGCCTGCGTGCTGCACGCACTGAGTTATTACCTGCCCTAGGCAGCGAAGCCCACTCCCCACACCAGCTCCCCGCCACCGCCCCAGAAACCATGTCCTGTGTTCCTGAGCCAGCAAGAAAGGACCTGGGTGTTATTTCCACTGGGGATCTCCTATTCCGGGCCTCCCCGACCAGTGCACCTAACTGAATCCTATTTCTGCCACCCTCCGCGGTCCACGCAAGCTGGTCATATGTGTCATCCCGTGGCCGCTCAGGGGTGGGGGTGGCAGAGAGGAGCTTGAGCTCAGGTGCTTCTCCGCAGACCCCACGAGGATCTACCGGATGCCTGAGGACCAGGTCGCCAAGAGGGGCACCACGGTGCAGCTGGAGTGCCGCGTGAAGCACGACCCCTCCCTGAAGCTCACGGTCTCCTGGCTGAAGGACGACGAGCCGCTCTACATCAGCAACAGGTCTCCGCTCCTGCCTCCCTGCCTGCTGCTCCCTGGGGCCCTGCCTTCTCCCTTGATCCTGGTGATGCGTGGACGCACCCAGGGCTCCTATGTCGGTGTATCACTGCAGAACCGCTGAAGAGGGTTCTGGACCCCTCAGGGGAGATCCCCTCCAATGCCTGCCCTCTCTCCACTCAGCGCCCTGCTCCTCTCTCCTCTTCGCCCGCCTCTCCTCCCCTCCTCCCCTCCTTTCTCTCCTCCCTCCTCCCCTCCTTCCCCTCCTTCCTCCATCTGCGCTCTCTTCTCTGTCCCTCTGCCCCTCCTCGTTCCTCTTCAGAGTCCAAGCTGCATGCCCCCTGCCTCCTTTCAGCCCAGCCAGCAGTGCCTCGTCCCCCGACAGAGGCGGGGATGCCTGAGCAGGCTCTGGCCCTGTGGTTACTTGGCTTGCCCTTACTGCAACCTGGGCCCACGCCTGTCCTCTCCCTCAGCCAGATTTGGATCTGACTGGAGTTGAGGGCGGAGCTAGGCGTAGATGATGTGTAAAGTCCCCCAGGTGTTGGGAATACGCAGCTGGGGCTGAGAACGTTGATCTGAGCCTCCCCCCAGGCTCTCCTCTGTACCAGCTTCAGTCTCAGGACAGGGTGCACTTGGGTACCAGCTGGGTCTGCCGATCATCTGGTTTCCTGGAGGGGCATAATCCTACAGCAGGCATGGGCTCCTGGGTGCCCTCCTCCCTCTGGAGACAGTTCAGGGGAGCCCAGGGCACTCGGGTGAGTGCAGACATCGCTCTGGTTTGGAGACAGAGCTGGAAGCTTGAGAAGACCTGCCTTCACGGGTGGGCCGTGCTGTGCCCTAATTCAGGAGGGGAGCGCACAGGACCCAGGGGATCCGAGCACAGTGAATACGGAGAGGCCACGCTAGTGCCGCCTGTGTCCTGCCCCCTCCTCAAGCTCCTCAAGCTCCACGAGTGCTCAGCATGGCAGGAAGACCCTGTCCCTCCCACAGCACTGCAATGAGCCCCCATCCCCTAGGAGGGGCTGCAGCTGCCCACTCAGACCCACTGTCCCCTCCCCAGGGAGAAGATGGACAGGCAGTGCCTGCTCCCCCCACCTCCCCACCTCACTGTCTCCCCTCCACCTTCCTCCAACCCCTCCCGCTTCCTTTGCAGAATGAAGAAGGAGGAGGATTCCCTGACCATCTTCGGCGTGGCCGAGCGGGACCAGGGCAGCTACACGTGCGTTGCCAGCACTGAGCTGGACCAAGACCTGGCCAAAGCCTACCTGACCGTACTAGGTAACCGCCACTGCATGCCCTTCCGCTGCCCCCACCCCGCCTCCCTGCATCCAGAGAAGTGGGCGTGGCTCGGAGGGCAGTGCCCACGGTCAGCCAGCCAGCCAGGCATGAGGATCCTCTTGTCTGAGGGTCTGAAGGTTAGGAAGCTGCTCCTCTCAGAGCAGGCTGTACTGGATGCCTTCCTTACCTCCTGAATGGAATTGCTAACTTGCCTCAATCCTCAACTGAAGGGTGCCAGAGGAGAGAGGGATGGACAGGGTTCTTATTGTGGTCGTTTTAACCAACTTTACAGCTGACTCTAAATCACTAAGTCAATTAAAACTGCCCATCCAACAAGACAGCTCTGTGTTTGGCCTTCTAACACCCACTGCTGCTTTATTCTCTGCCTGCCTCTCCTGGAGGGATTTCACAGGGTGCTGGGCACTCCGATGACTCCCTCTTGGCAGGCCCTCGCCCCCAAGCCAGACTGTAAACACGAAGCCATCCCAAACCCGGGGGTGTGGGCTCCCGCCCAGCGGAGCGTATCCTCTCTTCATCTCTGCTGTCTCGGTGCGTCCCTGCACCGTCCCAGAGAACAGTGGCCCTAGACACGGTGCCCGCACCGGGACAGCAAGCAGACCGCATGCCCGCCCCTGGCTGCAGAGGGAGCGCGGGAAGGCCTTTGTGAGGGCCGGGGCACCCTCCACGGGATGGGGGGTGAGGCCAAGCAGGGGCCGCTGTTCAAGCCTGGCCTCCTGATCCTGCCCTTACAGCACCTTTATCCCCAGATGACCTGCTAACCTGGATAACCCGTCTTACCTTTGCAGCTGATCAGGCCACTCCAACTAACCGTTTGGCTGCCCTTCCCAAAGGTAATTCGTACTAACCCCGGGACTCGCGCCAAGCACTCGAGGTGCCTCAGAGGGTGGCGCGTAGGAGGAGGAAGGCCCTGCAGGAGAGGAGTGCTGTGCACAGGGGAGGGGGCAGCTTGAGCCACCCCTGCCAAGTCTGACCCCTGTCAGGAGGCCCCGTCCCCTCCCTGAGCCCTCCTAGTCCCGCCCCTTTGGTAGACTGAGTTGTGGTCCCTCCCACCCCTTACCTCTGGCCACGCCCACCACTCCCCTGGGGCGGCCTGTTCTCCATGTGCTCTCGGAACACTTGCTTCCAGTTATCCGTAGGCCCATCTTTTTGGCAGCCTCTCCAGATCTGCTGTTACCACCCATTTACAGTCCACGTGCAGATGTGTGCAACACGTGAATGTGGCTGTTGGGACTCACCTTTCAGATCCTTCCAGTTACCAGCCAAAATGTGGAAATAACTAGTTCAAGGGGCCAGGGTGGGAGAAAAGAAACACGTCTGCCCTCACTAGTCAGAGGCCAGGACGGCTTTATCCCTAGGCCAGGAGGGCACTCACACCCACTTCAGAAACCCAGTGAGACTGGAGTCCCCTAAAGGCGCTGCCCCACCCTTGCTGGGGGACTCTGTCCTGCTGTCCATCATGGAAGCTTCTAGACAGAGCTGCTCTCTTCTCCCTGGCCTGGTCCTCTGTGTTTGTCCCGCTCCCCCCACCCCCTCAACTGCTCTGCCCTGCAACTCTCCAAACACCCTCCTGGGCTCCTGCCCCCTCAGAGCCTCAGCACACAGAGTAGAAGATAATTATAGACAGAAGTCCCATACTTCTTTCCTAAAGGTGTGACCCTTTCCCAAATGCTTCCACTCCAAGAACACCCACAGATTGGGTTGGGTTGGCCCCAATTCTCACTGCGCCCTGCACCCCTTGATATTCTTTGGGCGGGGTGGAATCTGGGGGTCTTTCCTCTTTGTCCTTCCTTGAACCCCAAGGGCAGGGGTGGTCCCTGGGCTGACCCTCCGGCACAGGCTAGGGTTGGTCCCTTAGTGGGGTGAGCTCAGCCCACCCGGGTCCTGTCTGTGGGACAGTGGCTGGGGCTGGGACCCATGCAGGCCTGGCTGGCTCTCCCTCTGGAAGCCCCTCCCTCTGCCGCCAGGACGACCGGACCGACCCCGGGACCTGGAGCTCACCGACCTGGCTGAGAGAAGCGTGAGGCTGACCTGGATCCCAGGGGACGACAACAACAGCCCCATCACAGGTCAGCCACGGGCCTGTGCCGACCAGGAGCGAGGGACGCAGCCCGGAGGCCGGCCTGGCCCCTGGCTTTGGGCCCCGCCGCCGCCTCACTTGGCATGTACCCTGGGCTGTCGACAGGATGGAGGCCGTGGTCTGTCTCCCGTTCTGTGTTTGGGAAGAGTTCACGTGCCTCTGTCTCCCCACGGGAGGCTGTCAGTACTGCTGGGAACCCGAGGAAACCTTGGGAAAGAACTCACTGACTCAGCTCCCCAGACAGTCCCGACTTCCTTGCCTCCTCAGACTACGTCGTCCAGTTTGAAGAAGACCAGTTCCAGCCAGGGGTCTGGCACGACCATTCCAAGTTCCCGGGCAGTGTCAACTCAGCTGTGCTCCGGCTGTCACCCTACGTCAACTACCAGTTCCGGGTCATCGCCATCAATGAGGTGGGCAGCAGCCACCCCAGCCTCCCATCTGAGCGCTACCGAACCAGCGGAGCACGTGAGTGCTTGAGGGCTAACGGCGGGTGCTGACGCCAGGCACCCCAGTACAGACTAAGTTCCCCGGGTCCCCAGCCACGTGAATTTAGGCAAGCTATTCCAGGCTTCCTCATTTATGAAACAGAATAATTATACCATCTCCGTTACGGGGCTGTTGTGAAAATACAGTTGTTTGAAAATACAATTCAGGTCCTTAATGTAATGTGCATGTAGTAAGCACACAATAAATGTTAACTGACATTTTTATTACTACTTATTAGTAATAATTATGAATAATTCTTGATGATCTGCTTTAAAGGGAAGAGCTATGAAGATTGGCAGTAGAAACATATAATCTCATGTTGCATAAGGTTTCTTAACATACTTGGGTAATGAAATGCTTCGATTTCTGAAATCACACTGGCTCATTGAGGGTGAAAGATGCTCCCCCAAAATGTTGAATACCAGGATAAACCAAGTTGGTATTAAACACACTTAGTGGATAATCCACAAAGGGGATAATCCACATTGAGTTGGCTCTATTGATCATCTAAAGTGTGGAAAGCCTTATAATAAATGCTATCTTGTCAGTGATTAAAACTCGGAAGAAACTATCCCTCCTTTGGGGGTTTAAGTCTCAGCTAGGAAGGCACATCATATGTACGACAGAGTGGCAGAGCGAGCTCAGCTGCGTAGGGGACGGAGTGTGTTGAGAAATGCAGAGATGAGCACAGAAGGGGCCAGTCAGCTGGGGAGGAGAGGCTGTTTACTGTGCCCTGTGGTGCGTACCCTGGGTTTGAACTTTGTCTCCATTTGGGTTCCAGCCCCCGAGTCCAACCCCTCTGATGTGAAGGGAGAGGGGACCAGGAAGAACAACATGGAGATCACGTGGACGGTGAGAGCCCCTCCAGCCCGCCCACGATGCTTGCCTGGCAGTCTGGGGGCCCTCACAGTGTACACCCCTGGGACCCCCCAGGCTGCAGGGTGGCCCAGGCGTCCTGCCTGATGTGAGGGCCACTCTTTGCATCGAGCATCAAGAAATCAGGAGAGTATCTGAGAGCAAGCTTTAAGACAGGAGCAGAGGTGACTGAGGAAACAGACACTATCATTGTGGCAAAAGCAGAGAGAGTCCCACAAAACCAAAGCACTTCTTTAGAAGAAGGAGAGATTTAGATTAGTCCCCAGAAAAGATGTAGCCTAAACACCAGTACCTCGCTTCGGTGAGTTCTGAGCTCCTCTCACTGGAGATTGTTGAGTGTGCAGAGAGACCAGCCTCATGGTGGGCCTCCAGTGGCAGCCGTCTGTAAGTCCAGGATGGACAGAGGGACTCCAAAAATGACCGCCAGACCAAGATTGAAAAACTCGTCTTCCATCTTGGCTCATCTGACCACATTTTCCAAACCAAAACTGGGATATGTGGCCTCCAAATGACGTTTTTTTTTCCAAACTGCTTCTAAGTCTGAGATGTAAATTCAGCCACTGAAAACTTTTTATTTTTGGTTGCTCTGGGTCTCTGTTGCTGCGCGAGGGCTTTCTGTAGCTGGGGACAGAAGGGGCTGCTCTCTAGCTGTGGTGTGGGGGCTTCTCTTGTTACGGAGCACAGGCTCCAGGGCACATGGGCTTCAGTAACTGTGGTGCACAGGCTTGGTCACTCCACGGCATGTGCCACCAGGGAAGTCCCAGCCACTGAAATTTTAACACTTTTGTGCTGTTGCTGTGCATAATGGAAATAGACGGATGCAGAGTTTAGAATCACGACCATCACTGTCTGCCGAGGGCCTGGTCTCTCAGCAGCCTTGGCAGTTGGGCTGAGCCCAGACTTAAGACTCCAGGGCTCATCTTTAGGACCTGGCAAGAAGTGGTTCAGCTCCATATTGCAGGTGCCCAGGGAACGGGTTCCTGGGCCAGCCCTTGGGGAACAAAGACAGAGTTATGCCTGCTGCCAGCTCCAGCCTTGTAAGAAGGGTAGGGGAGACATTTGCTAGGACTGAAGTCAGGAATTTTGATTCATTGGCAGCAGGCATGCCATGACTAAACCAGAACCCGCTCCTCTCTGATTTTGGAGGCTTGTTACATCACCATGCACATTTTGCTTCTGGTTGCTCCATCACTGGAAAGAGTCCTGTTGACAGTAACGCTTTTACTGCCTGTGCACCTGCCAAGGGGGGGCTGTGAGGTCAGAGGGACTGGGGCCTGGGTGGAAGATCTGCGTGCTGCTGGCTTCGCAGGACTCTGGGCTCCCAGGGGACTCAGAGTTGGGGGCAGGCTCTCCCCAGCTGTGCAAGGGGCTGGCCACGGCTAGGCAGGCTGGGGACAGGGACCTGCCGCGGGAAGAGGGCAAGCGGGGTGGCCCGGGCTCCTCGCTGGCGCCCTCACCACTCCTGCCGCCTCTCCCCGCTCAGCCCATGAATGCCACCTCCGCCTTCGGCCCCAACCTGCGCTACATCGTCAAGTGGCGGCGGAGAGAGACCCGCGAGACCTGGAACAACGTCACCGTGTGGGGCTCCCGCTACGTGGTAGGGCAGACCCCCGTCTATGTGCCCTACGAGATCCGAGTCCAGGCTGAAAATGACTTTGGGAAGGGCCCTGAGCCGGACACCATCATCGGTTACTCTGGAGAAGATTGTGAGTACCCGCCCTCCCTCCACCCCGGGCCCACACGGCTGGGCTGCCCAGGCCACCCCTGCAGACCAGGAACCTTGGCGTGGGCCCCGGGTCTTCTAAGAGCATCCTGGAGGACAGTGAGTTACCAGGAAAGAGGGGTTTCCTGCAGTGACCTAGAGCAGACAGGCCCCAGGCGGTGCCGGGAGCAGAGATGGTATCATCTGAATGCTAGTTAGAGTTAATGAACCTCGTCACCCAGTCCAATACTCTCACGTTATGAACATGAAAACTGGGGTCCTGCAAGGGAAACCCCCGCCCATACTGCACAACAGCAAATTCCAGGCTTGAGAACAGAACCCAGGTTTGTGGTCTATCTTACTGGCAGGCCTTGCTAGCCCCAAGGACCGTCTGACCCAAAGGCCATAACTAGACGCCTCCAAGGGAAGCAGGGCCAGGCCAGACTCCTCCCTGGACTCCCCAGGGGAATCCTGGAGGGACTAAAGTCCACAGCTCCCCAGACCGAACACTCCAGGCCAGCCACTGCAACACTGGGCATAACAAGAGGAGTTCTTTGGAGGCTGTTGCTGGATAAATCAATGTGATTGTGGGATATGTGTAGAAGTGTGTACCTGCCTCTCCAGACAGTGGGGGCCTCTCTGTCCCCAGCACATCAGTCCTGCAGGCTGCTGAGCAAGGCAGGAGGGTTAGTGACGCCCCTCCTGGTCAGGGTAATCCATACCCTGGTGAATCTGGGTCTGATCCGAGAAGAAACCATGGAGGTGGGTGGGGTGACCCGAAGGAAGGAGGGAGGAGAGTCTTGGGGAAGAGTGGATTCAGGGGGCCAGTGCTGGGGTCAAGAGCAGGGCCAGTGGGGTTCACGACAGTGAGCTAGGAGGAAGTGAGGGTCGGGCCCCGTGCCCCGCTTCCCTGGAGGTGATTGTGGATTGGACCCCCCTCGGGAGATAGGGAGCGGGGATCAGCAGGCCCTCTGTCCATCCCGCTCCTCATTTCCACGGTGGCGGACACTTCCAGACAGAAGGCGGTGGGGACTTCTGGAGGGTAAGTATGGAAAAGGCAGCATCTAGCCATGGACTCACGGACCACCCCACCGTTTCCATCGCATCTGTGTACCCCGCAGCCGACATGTTAGAGGGGATAGGGCAGAACCACTGTTGTGGCAGAGTAGAAAAAACAGGGGAGAGAGCCAGTTATGGGCGCAGTGGCCCTCCCTCTGCAGGTAGTCACAGGATCAGAGTCTTTTCCTGAACTAGGCTAGGGCGTCTTCAGTCTGCGGGCAGTGTTTCCTGCGGGGCCCTGGCAAGAAACAAATGCCACTCAAGGGGGACTATTTCCAGTGTGAGGACAGGGTTAAAAGGGAAACAGCAAGGTTGGTAAGCCACCGGGAGGCCAGCCACAGTGGAGTGCCGTCACGCCACTCGGCCTGGAGGGAGTGCCCGGCATCCAGAGTGGGCTGAAGGCACAAACCAGCAGAGGGCAAGCAAGTCGGAGGGGACTCTGGCATCAGCGAGGGGCAGCCCCACCTGCATAACCAGCTCTCTGTCCCGACACATTGCAGATCCCAGGGCTGCACCCACAGATGTTAAAATCCGAGTCCTGAACAGCACCGCCATCAGCCTTCAGTGGAACCGCGTCTACTCCGACACGGTCCAGGGCCAGCTCAGAGAATATCGAGTGAGGAAGCCAGCTGCAGCCCCCGTCTAACCACACAGCTCCCTAACAGGGCGAGGGGGTAGCAGACGCGGTACATGAAATGTTTGGAAGGGGTCCTTGGGATAGTTGTTGGATCCAGAGTTGGTTTAAGAAGATGATGTCTGAGAATTCCCTGGTGGTCCAGTGGTTAGGACTCCACACTGTCAGCTCCTTGGCCTGGTTGGGAAACTAAGATCATGCAAGCCATGCAGCACAGCCAAAACAAAAAAGAGGATGTCTAGAGTGAGCTGTTCAAAATATGCTCAGAAAAAATACAGATACACCAGGTGTCTCCTGCACCAGGTGTGCTGAGAGTCTGCTCAGCAGATGGGTGCTGGGTTTGCATTGGCCACACAGAACACATTATGCTTGCCCTCCGTATGTGAGGACACGTGTATCTTCAGAGGCAGTGTTGAGGCACCGCTGAGCTACACCCCTCCCCTCTCCTACAGGCCCTTCTGGGCTGCTTGCCTCACCCATTCTGGTTTCATGAAGCCCCAACTAACCGGAAGAGCTACTACAAGGGTACAAACCCTTCCCTGTTGTCACGGCCAACTGCAGTTATTATGGCCCTTGACTTCCTCCGGCCGCCTCTTCTCTCCCTGATGTTTCTCTCTTTGAATGGGAAGGGAGAGATAACCCAGGGTATTCAAGGCTCTCCCTGATGGGCTGCTCTATTTAAAACTCCTGGAGAGGCTGTGGCCCTGGGGGAACACGGGTTCTGTGCCTTAGAGGTCATCGGGGGTTGGCTGATGGACAATTGGTGGCACAGAGGGAGTCAGTCTCTTCTAGGGAAATGGATTTTGCAGACCGAGGAAGGAAAGTGAGATGATATATATGCTTGAATGAGCTCTTCCCCAACTTGCACCTCTAACCTACTTGCCTGGAGATGTTTTTGGCTAACGCTCTCTTTGGGTCCCCTTCTTAAGTCTGGGCTTCCTCCATACCTTGTCCTTGGAGGCCCCAGGTGATGCTGGTGGACGGCCTGAGCTGGGGCTTCGCGCCCACTGCTTCTCACACCCCATCCACAGCCTTCTGACTGTGGCAATGCCACCTTCCACAGGCTGTCCCAGCCCAGCACAGCTCTTGCCATCCCACAGCCTGGTCTCTCATTGGCTTGGACATGTCCCTATCCTAATGGTTTTTAAATAGTATCAAAAGGAAGCTTTTGATTTTAAAGGACTAAGTCAACCCTTTCTTGTATTCAGACTTCTGGGGGTAACCTGCTACTTTTCAGCTCCTGTCTGCTGCCAATCTAAACCATACTAAATCTAACTCAAGGTGATGTGGTCTTTGAGCACAGAAAAGAGCTCTCCATGCCTGGGCCCTTGGCTCGAATTTGTGCTTTTGGTACAGACTCCCTGAGCAACCTAACCCCTGCTTGGAAATAAGTCTCAAGATGGAGCATCTCGGCTGTACGTTTGGCCAGCATGCCTGTTCCCCAGAGAGACGACACGGCTCAGAAAATGATCGAAAACAAAAACTCTATTTGGTTTGACATCGGTCCCCACATGCTAGTGGCTAATGATCGGGGACTGTCAGGTGCCTCCCCCAGCCCTCCGTGGGGCTGCTGAGGGCCTTTGCAATTCGGAGCCCGTGGCCAGGAAAGGGAAGACCAGTCACCACCAGCACCACCACTAACAACTAACCCTGCCCTGCCCGGCCGAGCCCTCACCAGCCCGCCTCTGTCCTAAGGCCTACTACTGGAGGGAGAGCAGCTTGCTGAAGAACCTGTGGGTGTCTCAGAAGAGGCAGCAAGCTGGCTTCCCCGGCGACCGCCTGCGTGGTGTGGTGTCCCGCCTCTTCCCCTACAGTAACTACAAGCTGGAGATGGTTGTGGTCAATGGGCGAGGCGATGGGCCTCGCAGTGAAACCAAGGAGTTCACCACCCCGGAAGGAGGTAGGTCCGGCTGCTGCTCCCCGGGGAGGGCAGGACACAGGTGGCATGGCCGAGTGGCCCCAAGCGCCTCCAGCATGCCTCTACCCGGATGACACAAGTTGACCTCTGCACAACCTCATGGAGGGATGACTGGCCCGCTGATGGCACCCGTGGAGTGCTGTCCCCGAAGCGGCTGCCCCGACAGGCAGTTCTATGTCAGAACAAGACTGTGAGGCGGCTGACAGAACTCTGGCCAGGCTGTGCACACGGACTCCCAAGGGCACTGCAGGAGCCGCCCACAGCGTCTTGAGGGAGCCCAGGCACCTGGACTCCCAGGAAGCACCTGAACTCCCAGAAGGCACCTGGACTCCCAGGAGGCATCTGCTTGGTTCGCCAGCCTCAGCCCCAAGAACCTTCTCTCCTGTCACCACTGTGACCTAGAGGCTGTCCTTCAGGGGCACCCTGGGAGCTGGACACCTGGGGAGGTCCCTGCGGGTCTCCTGTTCCTGCCAAGCCCCTCAGACCAGGCCCTCTTGTTTCTCCTTCCTTCTTAACTGTTATTTTCCCCCATTCTTCTGCCCCTCCTCCTTTTTCCTCTCCTCTGTTTCCTCTCCCTTGTTTCTTTATTCCTGTATCCCTTCCTCCTTGTCTGGTTTTCATCACCAGCCTCTTCCCATTGCTCCTGCTCCTGGCACCATCCACATGTTCCAACGTGGGTTTCTTTCCCCTCACCCCTGAACCTGGCATTCTCAGCCCAGAGGCCAGGGTTTGATACTTTGACCCTGTGGTGAGAATCCTTGTCTGAAGATTGAGAACTGTGGCTTCTGTTACCAAACAGAGGCTAAAATTGGTTTCCTGCCTGAGGATGATTCTGCCCAACCTGGAGGCTTCTTTGCGGGATCAGAGTCTAATGTGTGCTATATTCAGGGTAGTTTTTAAAGGAGAACTTGACTGACCCTTCCCCATGTAAACCAAGTCTGAGCTGTGCTTGTCCTAGATGTGGGGAGATGCCATCCTGGATGAGGCAGTGGGTGCCAGCCATCTCATAGCCCTCCAGGTTCTGGCTTAGCAGCGACCCAGCACAGGGGCTGTCCAGAGGTCAATGCCTTCATACTTGTGCTTTGTTTCTTGTGTTTTCCTCATCCTGCCCGCCCCTTTCTCTCCCCCCATGTCCCCCGCTCTCTCCTCCTTCCCCAAGTACCCAGTGCCCCCAGGCGTTTCCGAGTCCGGCAGCCCAACCTGGAGACAATCAACCTGGAATGGGATCATCCAGAACACCCCAATGGGATCCTGATTGGATATACTCTCAAATACGTGGCCTGTACGTTCTGCCCTTCTTTCTCTTGGATAATCTGAGAATCAGAAACCCCATTCTCACCACTTTTCCTAAGGAATCAAGGTAGAAAGCCTCTAGGTACACAAGGCATTGTGGAGGGATGCAAGGGGCAGGTGAAAAGCTTCCTATAGGGTTATGGGAGGCAAGTGAGACCCAATCCCTGCTCTCTTGTCACAGTTTCTCCATCAGGGGGCTTCCAGTCAGCCGGTGAGGCATAGGGGACATCTGGTCTGATGAGGGATTCAACCCCAAGGCTCAGGAATCTTAGAGTCTCTAACTCCTAAAGGTCTAGGACAGAACATTTCTTACCTGACAGAGCTTCCATCCACTAGGCAGATAGTACATGCATAAGGGTCCACACGACACTGACCCTCGGGGCCACCTTAACAAGTTGCCATTTTTGGTAAAGCAGCTGTTTGTGGAGTTGCCATGGAATATTGAATATTCAGTATTGAATATTGGCTCACTCAGGAGCCTGGGTTGGGATGACCTCACCTAAAGAATTCAGCATCACCAGGCAGGGACAGGAGTGTCATTCATTTGAAAGACTTTCAAATGTCTTCTAAAGTAGGTGATGTTATGCCTTAACGTGAGGCTCAAAGGGCAGGCATTGTGTTATTAAGGATTTTAATAGCCAACTGTGTGCTTGAATGTGATTCTGAATCCATCTCTGGACCTGACCTTCCCCCTCTGAGGTCTATAGTGAATAGGCCTTTTACAAAGGAGGCACTAACAATGAAAAACTCTAGTGGTTTTGCCCTAGTTCTGTTGAAAGGAAAAAAGGAACTCAAGTTTTGTCCTTGTTGAAAAGGCTCGAGGATTAAAAGTTGAATCTTTCAGAATCAGCCACATAACCTTGTGTTGAGCTAGCAATAATGAGATCAGTGGGAACGTGTTAACCCTGGTGCGTCATCGAAGAGCCAGAGAGGAGTTGTGGCCCAACACTCGGCCTTTGAAACGTCTCCCAGGCCGAGTCCTTAAGATCACGAGCAGGTTTCATGGGTTCCCTTCCCAGCAGAGTCGAGAAGGCTTCCTCCTTCCAGCAGCAGTTTATATATAACCCATCATGGTCAGCATTGCTAAAGCTCAATTCCACTTACCTGTCTCTCTCCAGTTAATGGAACCAAAGTAGGAAAGCAGATAGTGGAAAACTTCTCTCCCAATCAGACCAAGTTCACGGTGCAAAGAGCAGACCCCGTGTCGCGCTACCGCTTTTCCCTCAGTGCCAGGACGCAGGTGGGCTCAGGGGAAGCAGTCACGGAGGAGTCGCCAGCACCCCCGAATGAAGGTAGGTGCACTGCGGCGGCCGCGGGGCGAATGGTCCCGGGGAGTGCAGATGCCTAGAGAAACCCTGAGCTGGCCTCTGGCCTCCTGGGATAGCGGGGCCGTGGCCCGCAGGCCCCCAGAGGGAGAAGCCAGCCTGCGTGCTGACAGGTAGGTGCCAGCGATGGACCTGGAAGACACATCTTCATACTGTCCCAGTCAGACCTGGGTCCCCACGTGGCCTCGACTTGCTCAGCTGTTTAACTGTTGGGGATACACGGAAGAGAGTGTGAGTCGTGGCTGAGCCGAGGGGACGAGAGAGAAAGCACGTTGGAAGTAAGTGTGCTCACGGACTCCACAGAGCAGGAAGGTGTTTGCCAGGTGAGGGAGGCAGCGCTGTGATGGACGTGGCCCCTAGGGCTGCCCCTTCTCTGAGGGTGCCTGGCGCTCAGAGGAACGGAGACCAGCTGTGACGGACACTGACTGCCGGCGTCCTGGGTCGAGCAGGAGACAGACGTAGTAGCCCTCCTGGCGGCCTGAAGGGAGTGAGCTGTCAGGCCGAGGAGAGGACAGGGAGCTGGGAAACAGCCGTCGGCCCAACCAGCTGCACAGGAGCGCACGTGAGCTCCTCTTCTGGGCTCTGGCGTCTTCCCACCGTGAGCGCCCGTCCGGAGCTGCGCGCGCACGCGATGTCCACTAGAGGGCGCCCGGCCCGGAGCTGCGCGCGCACGCGATGTCCACTAGAGGGCGCCCGGCGCCCCTGCTCATGGCGTCCGGGAGTTCTCGGGTGGGAGAGGCTCTGGAAGCCCTGGCATCCGTCCACAGACCCGCTGTGAGAGAGGGTGGGGGCTCCGCCTCCCCAGAGGCACCGGACAACTGTGCCAAAAACCAGGGATATAAACACTAAGGAGCTCCCCCAGTCTAGAAGGAGGGACGCCCACAAGAGGATCCAACTGTGACTCGCCACAGGCTGTGCTGTGTTCAGGTGACGGAAGTGCAGTGGCTGCGCGGGGGGTAGGGTTGAGTCCACAAGGGAAGGCTGCAAAGAAGGGGCCATGTGGTTAGGGACCTCTGACGCCGACCACAGATTATCGCGTCCAGCACTCTCCCGAGAAGGCTGAGGTCTCCTGGCCTGGGGGCCCTCCTGGGCATCCCCACCCCCAGCCCAGGAGAGCAGTGGTACCTCCAGGCCTGCTGCCTCTGCTGCCTGCCCCCAGGCTCCCAGCTGAGCTCCCCAAGCAGTCCCGCGTCCCTCCCCCGGCCCTGCTCCCCTGACCAGCAGACCAGCACCGAAGCAGAGGGGCGAGGGGCCAGGCGGAAGCTGGGGAAGGCTGACGGTGCTGTGTGTCTGTGCCTGTAAACCCAGAGTGAGTCACACAACATGCCCCCCTCCCGCAGTCTCCCTTCCAGTTTCTTGGGCACTTGGACAGTGTATTAGGGCTGGGTGACTTTGGGTAAGTGGTTGATACATGCCTGTTACCAAAGGTCAGGCCAGGGATGGTGCACTTTCTTGACTACTTCACTCTACAAGGAGATACATAAAGAGAGCCTCTTCTCCCTCCCTTCTCCTGCCCCCACCAATACTGAACATCAGATAAACAAGGCCCCACTGCCCAGCTCCAGTGACCGCTGCAGGGAAGGATCTCAGTGCCAGGGGGCAAGAGAACAAAGAGGGATGCTCAGCCCCACTCAGCCAAGGACTTTGCAGCAGACTCAGGAGTTCCTTTTAGGCTCTCAGTCCGCAGCTGCGTTTCCTCTTTCATGCAGTCCAGTGGGCGGCAGGACACGGGACAGGGCCCCGTGCTCCCGTCCATCACAGGCCCCAGCTTTCCAGGCTGAGGCGGTGTGGGGAGGGCCACCAAACCCATTCTCCATCTCCCTCCACCCCAGCGTGGTTCAGCTACCCACCGCCTGCCCCTAGGGATAAAGGAGGCTTCCTTTTGCCTAGGGTTGGTGTCCTCCTATACACCTCTGTCTTATGCCCTCAATTCCTGGCACCATCGAGGATCACCCAGCTCCTTCGTAAAGATCAGCCCCGCTAGAGAGGGACACATTCTTCAAAACAGACATGGGGACATACATTCTAGGCAGACTGTTTCTAATGCCACCTCCTAGATGTCCTCGAGTTGACATAGAAGCAAAGATGTTAGAAAGGTCTCCAAGACCCAGGAAGGTTTTCTGTAGGAGCGTGGCAGACCCCCATGGGGTTGAACACAATCCCTAAAGGCCAGGTGGTATCCTCAGGGCTGTGGCCAGCACCCAGCCATGCCGTCTGGGTCACTTTGAGCCAGAACCGTCTCTCCTGTGATTGCTTGTCCTGTGGTCTCACCTGTGCTGTTTTCTCTTCCCTCTCGTTCTTTCCCCCTTTCCCTCTCTGGCTATCTTGGGTGCCGTGTTCTGAAGCCACGCCAACCGCAGGTACTGTACCAGCTGCAGAGGTAATGGGCGTGGCATGGGACAGCGCAGGTGGAGGCCAGCCTGGCGGGCAGACAGAGGGAGAGGCCTGGGGTGAAAGCATGCTCTCAGCATGCACCCTTTCAGCGGGTAGGAAGCCGGACTCTGCAGGAGCCTGTGGAGGGGGGGCAGGGCCAGAGGCGAACAAGCGCCTTCCCCTCCCTTCCCTAACGAAGGCGGCTGCTTGGAAGGGAGCCCACTCAGAGGCTCCAGACCTGCTCGCTGGAGCTGCAGCTTTCTCTGGAGCTGAGTGGTTACCTCCTCTGAGCACCTGGTCTCTTGCCCAGCTTGCCATCTCAGAGCACCGCAGGCCCAGAGCCCTTGGGTGACCTGCTGTGCCCTGGGGGTGGGGGCAGCTGGCTCCTGTCTCCGGGTCAGGCTGCCACTCCCTGAAAGGGTGACCCGAGGGTGAGCGTGCCGTGCATGCTGGCCTTGCATGCTGCATGGGGCCGGGCACCAGCTCTGCCATCTCCCGTGGGTTCCACTCAGTGAGTCTGTGTCCTGGGATAGGCCAGGCGCCCCCAACCTGGAGTCTCAGAGGACGCCATGGGCTCAGAGTCCCGTCAGCCCGCAGAAACCCAGCTTCTCCGTCTTGGGTGTTAAGGACAGTGCCCACTCCCGGGGTCTGGGAGGCAGACACACCGTGAGGAGCTGGGCGGGCAGGTCTGGAGCAGGAGGTGACCTGCCCTCCAAGGGGCCCAAGCCCCCTCACGCTGTGGTCTGAGGAGCATCAGCAAGGCCGGCCCTCAAGCTGGAGAGGCTGGGCAGGGACCCGGGCTGCCGCCCCTGCTCTCATTCGAGGCAGAGCAGAGGCCGTGAGGTGGGTGCACCGGGGCCACCTCAGGCTGCAGGCAGCAGAGAGGCTGGAGGGCTGGCTTGCGTGGAGGACCCCACCTTCCCCCCTTGGTTCCCCTCCACCCTCACTCACAGCCCCCTCGCTTTAGGTTGGTTCTGTTTCTGTTGCGTACCCTGCTGCCTCTGTTTGCATTTGTCTCATCAGCCAGACCGCTGGGTGGTGCGCAGTCATCGTGCTCCCCTCCCCTCCATCCTACCCTCAGATAACCCAGGCCAACGGCCAGCGCCTCCCCGCCTCTGCTGGGACAGGAGGCAGAGGGGGATCCTGGGCCTGGAGACCGGGGGAAGGCTGTCTGTGCAGCCTGGGGATAGCCCTGACTTCCTGATTCAAGTTTGCATGGGCGCCCCTGGGGCTGGCCATGTGCCCGAAACCACTCAGTGGAGGCGGAAGGAGAGAGGCAGTGAGGGAGCCATGCAGATCACCTGGGAGCTCTTTGGTCAAACAGCTCACAGTCCCCTCCCCATGCTGGCACCCGGGACCCGAGGCAGCTGGGCCTGGTGGCAGGGAGCCCGCTTTGCTCGGTGGGATCCACGCCGGGCTGTGATGCCTCTCTCGTGTGGCAGGTGTGAGAGGGATGCGTGTAGTTCCAAACCCCCACTTCCTCCTTCTCGTTTAAGAAAGATCCAGGCTCACCCTGGTGTGCAGAGGGAGCCGGGACCTCTGTCTGTCGGTCACGTGTTTCCTGGGCTCCGCTTCCGTGGGGCACAGGGTGTTTCTTGGTAAATGAGCTATGCCAGTACCATCGGCCGTTCCCAGCCTTGAAGGCGCCAGGTGACGGCGCCCAGGGTCTCCATCGTTGCGTGGTCTGGACCCCAGCCCGCTGTTCCCTTCTCTCTCTTTCTCGCCAATTGTGGGTGTTTTCCCCCCAAACTGATGTGTTCCTCTCACCCAGGAAAGATGACCCCTTTCCTGCGCCCATGTCTGCAGTCTCTTAGGGTTGCTGCCCATCTGTTCTGGCCATCTGTATTTGGCCAAGGTAGTCTGTGCACCAGGTGGACACTTTTGGACCGAGCCATCCACCTTGGAATGTCTGGGAACTGCTGCCCTTGTGTTTGGCTCAGCTCATATCTGCCAGTGTTTGCTGGGCAGCTCCATGGTGGGTTCTGGGCGACAAAAGATGAATAAGAGACATGTCTTTTAATTTTCTCCATTTCTTGCATGGTGTCACCCAAAACCCTGGTGGAAAACCCTTGGCCTTGGCTGGGGCGTCTTCCAGAGTATGTTAGACAACACACTGGGTTGAGTACTTCAGGGAGGGGTCCTGTGCCTCCAGGTCCACCTTGGCCCTCCGTCACTCTCAGTTATCACCCTGGCCCTCCGTCATTCTCAGTCACCGCCCTGGCCCTCCATCACTCTCGGTCACCGCCGTGGCCCTCCGTCGCTCTCGGCTATCGCCCTGGCCCTCCGTCGCTCTCACCCTCCGTCGCTCTCGGTCACCGCCCAGGCCCTCCGTTGTCCATCGCTCTCAGTCACCGCCCTGGCCCTCAGTCGCTCTCGGCTATCACCCTGGCCCTCCACCGCTCTCGGTCACCGCCCAGGCCCTCCGTTGTCCGTCGCTCTCAGTCACCGCCCTGGCCCTCTGTCGCTCTCGGCTATCACCCTGGCCCTCCACTGCTCTCGGTCACCGCCCAGGCCCTCCATTGTCCGTCGCTCTCGGTCACCACCCTGGCCCTCCGTCACACAGTTGCCAGCCTGGTGGTCTCTGCTGGGCAGTGACCGTATTGGTTCTGCTGTGGTTGGAGATGGCATCCCAGCCCAGCAATGTGTCTGTCCAGCCCGTGAACCACTCTACCTATAAGCCCCACTTCTGGGCCTTATTTCCCTTTTATTTGCTACCCTAACCCTGCCCCGGGGATTGAAGTCATCTGAATCCCCTTAGACCTGAACACGGGGCAGTTTCCCCTGGAAAGCCTGCCCTTCCCTGCTGCCTGCACACGGCTCTGACAGCTCACTCACTGACTTCCAGCCCTTCCCCCAGAACCCTGCCTGCTTGCCTCTGCCCTCCCAGTCTCTCAGGCCCTGTCCATCCCTGGGACAATAGACACTGTTAGCAGTGGACCAGAGAGAGTGCCGATTCACCAGCTGTGACCGCAGCCAGCTAAAGCGCCGCCGCTACTTCACCTGCAGTGCTGGGCGTCCTCTGGGAGGGCGCCTGGGAGGCGATTCCTTTCCTCCCACTCCTCTTGGGCCCCTCTCGCTAACGCCTGATTATTGCTGCCAAGCTGAAGGAAAAGCATCTAGGCTCGGAGAAGGCAATGGCACCCCACTCCAGTACTCTTGCCTGGGAAATCCCATGGATGGAGGAGCCTGGAAGGCTGCAGTCCATGGGGTTGCTAAGAGTCGAACACGACTGAGCGACTTCACTTTAACTTTTCACTTTCATGCATTGGAGAAGGAAATGGCAACCCACTCCAGTGTTCTTGCCTGGAGAATCCCAGGGACGGGGAAGCCTGGTGGGCTTCCGTCTATGGGGTCACACAGAGTCAGACACGACTGAAGCCATTTAGCAGCAGCCATCATCAGAGAAAACCCTTGCTCCAGCCACACTGGGTGGAGGGACCAGAGAGGGAGGGGTTGAGACCGTGGCAGCATCTTCAATTCTCGTTCTTGTCTCTGCCCAGCGGAGCCCAGGAAGGACTTGTTCTGGCCCTCTCCACATCTCTGTTTCTAGGGCTGCTCGCTGCAGTGCCCGGGGACGCATGTGGGCCTCCAGTCGGCCCTGTGTCCGCTTGAGCATGTGTCCCTGCCCGTGGGAGGACCAGCGCCCACAGGAGAGTGTGTGTAGTCTCCAGGGGCTGGAATGCAGAACCACCGTGCACATGGCGGGAAGCCCGCATCTCCGCACTATACAGAGGCGGGTGACTTAAAAGCAAGTATCAGTTTTTTTATGTTGTCTTTTAAGTAATCATAGCAAAGGTGAGCCTTCTGAAATTATTAGGAAACACACTATTGGTAAGGAGCCAAATCAGAGTAGTTCTGTCCAGATGGACAAAATAGCTTCTCAGGGTTCCTTCCAGCAGCTCAGAACAGCAGGAAAAGCCCATGTGCATCCATGGCCATAGAGCTGCCAGTACCAGGCCTAGGAGGGAGCTCGCCTTTGCCCTGTAGGTCTCAGACTCATGTGTGTGTGTGCGTCTGTCTCTTTGCCTGTCTTGGTGAGTGGGATAGGAAAATTCCCACTGGCTGATCTCTTGAAACACTAGGCTTGCATTCCAGGCCTGGGCCACTTGAAATGCATCCTTGAATACTGACTGTGAGAGGGAGAGTTTTTCCCACTACATGTTCCCCTCACGCCCACCTTTCTGATGTCCGTGTTGACTGGGGTTTGGGGAACGTAGCGCTGTCTGTCCTGACCTTGTCCAGGAATCTCTGGAATGCATGGGGCACAGTCAGTTGCCCACTGTGACCTCTGTGATCAGCACCCTCAGGCCCAATAACGCCTCTGATCTTATAAATAGGGAAGCAACTGGGATCCCAGGAACAGTCCCTCCTGTTCTATGGGGGACTTGTAACATGGAGGCCCACGGGAATGAAAAGGGCTTTTGTTGGTCAGGCTGTTGTTGAGAAGGCTTAGCATCTCTTAATTCTTGAGAGAAGCTTTCTGGCAGTTTTCTCTCTCATTTCTTTCTTGCTCCGGCCCTCTTCTAGGGAGTATGGATAGTATTTTCCTGAACTTCTGGAGATTTGAGATAAGATAGGATATCTCTCTTCCTTGGAAGTTAAGAGTTACCTGTTTGTGTCTTAAGGGCTTCCCTGATAGCTTAGTTAAGTAAAGAATCCACCTGCAATGCAGGAGACCCTGGTTTGATTCCTGGGTCAGGAAGATCCGCTGGAGAAGGGATAGGCTACCCACTCACTCCAGTATTTTTAGGCTTCCCTGGTGGCTCAGTCAGTAAAGAATCTGCCTGCAATGCGGGAGACCTGGGTTCGATCCCTGGATTGGTAAGATCCCCTGGAGAAGGGGACAGCTACCCACTCCAGTATTCTGGCCTGGAGAAGTCCATGTACAGAGGAGCCTGGCAGACTACAGTCCATGGGGTCACAAAGAGTCAGACACAGCTGAGTGACTTTCTTCCCTGTTAGCAGAAAGTAGGCTGATCAGATCACAGGAGATAGAAGATAAGGAGCGGTATCCCTGGCTCTCTTGATTTCCCATCATTCTTCTTAGCATTAGCAGTCCTGGAACTAAAGAGTAATAGGCCAGCCCTTTGTTAGCATCCACGGCTCTTCTGTAGAAAGAAAGAGGGTCCATGGAAACATTGTCACGATAGACTTAACCCGCTACGGCTCACCCTTGTCGAAGGGTAGCTTTGAATGGGAGATGAGAAAGTAAGAGTTACGGCAGATGTGAAGCCCTCTGAAGATTTATGCAAAAAAGCAGGCCGCCCGTGCCTCACTCATATCTTGGGATTTCTGCATTTACTGTGGACTGGGGAGGCGGGGCCCAGGACCCAAATGTCCTAGAGAGAAAGGCAGTTACTACAAGTTAGGGAGGTGGTAGTTGTTTAGTCGCTAAGTTATGTCCAAGTCTTTGTGACCCCTTGGACTGCAGCCCGCCAGGCTTCCCTGTCCTTCACCGTCTGCCGGAGCTTCTCAAACTCGCGTCCATTGCGTCAGTGCTGCCATCCAACCATCTTACCCTCTGCCGCCCCCGGGATGCATTGGGGCAATTGCAGGAAGGACCATCCCTGGGCCGAGAAGAAGGGAAGAGAGGCAGGAAATGAATACGAGCTGAGAGCCTGGGGAAGGGGTGACGGTGGAGGCAGAAAAGAGGAAGCACGGGACAAGGCTTGCCCGCAGAGTGGGGATGCTTCTCTCTCTGTCGTGGGGTTTGGGTGGTATTAGAACTCAGGCAGGCGGGAGGAAGTGTCGTTTTGGAGTGAACGGTTGGGAATGGCAGGCTTCCTGGTGCCCCTGCAGACGGGGCCCTGCCAGCTGCCCATCTCAAGGCCCAGGCCCCGGGCCTGGACCCGAGTGATGCTGCTTGGCCTCTGCTGGGTGGCGCTTGGCCTGGGACTCCGTGTCATCCCTGGGGTCTGAGTGACTCGGTACAGGTGCCCTCTTCATCACTGCCCTTGGCTGGGTGCATGCTGGGAGCTTTGAGCCACACAGGCCGTGAGAAGAGAATGAAACACTCAGGCTTCATTCTCTTCCCTTCCCGTGGCCCTGTACCTGCCTGACCCATCTGTCCTGCTTGGGGAGCCTTCCGGTCACTCAGCTCCATCAGTCCCGTGGGCTGCCTGCCTTGCACGCGGGGCCGTGCGTCCAGCCTTGGGACAGCCAGACCGACCAGACGCGGCTATTTTACATTTCCCCTTAGCGCCTCCCACGTCGCCCCCGACCACGGTGGGTGCGCCCGGCACGGCGAGCAGTACCGATGCCACTGCCGCCGCCGCCGCCACCGAAGCCACAACAGTCCCCACCGTCCCACCTACCACCACCGCCACCACCGAAGCCACAACAGTCCCCACCGTCCCACCTACCACCACCGCCACCACCGAAGCCACAACAGTCCCCACCGTCCCACCTGTCGCACCTACCACCACCGCCACCACCGAAGCCACAGCCTCCACCGCCACCACCACCACCACGGAGAGTCCCGCCACCACCTCCAGGACTGAGATCCAAGAATCCGGTACTGCCCATCGTCCATGCCCCTGCCCCTCCATGCGCAGGCCTCCCCAGACAGGAGGGGGGAGACTGGATTCTCAGGCTGGCGGCCTCGAGGCACAGAGCACCGTGCCCTGACTCTTTGGGGGGGTCTCCACCACTCAGACCCCGTGTCCTAAGCTCAGATCCTTGTTCTTTAACAGAGGGCTACACCACGCAGGCAGGCACTCCAGGGCCCAGACGGTAGGGCCGCCTCCAGCTACATACTGAGGGATCAGCTGAGGGCTGAGCACCGCAGAGGGGGCGAGGGGGGAAGGAGAGGGGCCGGACATTAGCCAGCTGGCCTACGAAGGCCTCCTGCCCTTGCCGTGTTGCCCTAGCCTTGCGGCAGAGCCTGGGGAGGGGGGAGTAGCCTGCCAAGCCAGGCGGCTCTGTTCTCAGAACCCTGCGCCTCCCTTGAGCCTCTCCTGGAAAAGCAGGTTTATAGGCTTTTTTTTATAAGGTCAGAGCTTCCAGGAAATGGTACTGCCGAGGAGTCCAGAAATGCTGGCGAGTGCTCTGTTGCTCTCCCCCCTCGTATTCCCCACACCCCCGGATATACACACGGAGGGAAAACCACAGGCTTTCTAGAGGCCCCTGGGAAGGATTGATCCCAGGGCTGGCCTGCCGAGCCCAGACAATGTGGTGTTCCTGCATCAGGTAGCCAGGCCGGGAAGCTCTGTACTTCCAGCCTGTGGAGACCCCTCGGGGACCCAGCAGTGCTTCTGAGAACTGACATCAAACACTCCTATTACCGCGGAGGGGAGGGCCTCCAGCTTGTGGAGCCCAGAGACCAACTGTCAAGCCAGCGTGATGTGGCGGCAGGGCTGCTGGCAGGAAGCGCCCAGAACGCTCCTCCAGCAGCTGCAGGGCCACAGGCCCCTCTCTCCTGGGCACGTCCCTCTAGCTGCCAGGGCTGCACTCACCCCACCCGTGTTCTCTCAGCACCCAATTGAGAATGGAGGCTTAATGCACATGTGAGTCTTTTCTTTAATCCAGTTACATGGAGTTGTGTGAGCCGTAAGTGAGACATGCAATGTGTAGCTGACATGATGCTCCTCAGACCTTGAAAACTGATTTGGCTTAAAGCTGCAGTATCGGCAATATAAATAGCCTGGTCTGCAAGAAAAAGTTGGCTAAGGAGAAACCTGCTAGGCTCTCAGAAGCTGCCGCTGGCAGTTTGGTGATGGGTGTTCTTTGGGGCGACAGGAGGCTTCAGGTGGGCCTCTGTGTCCCACGTGGATGCTCCAAATTCACAGAAGAGATGTACTGAGAATGAAGACAGGGAGTGGGTCTTGCTCCTGGAAGGGTTGGCCCTGCTGCCACTGAGGATGAGCCTGTGGACGCGCACGCAGAGTTGTAGCTGCATCCGAGATGCCGCAGGGGCTGGGCTGCCCTCCGAGCTTGTCCTTACGGGGCCCTCTTGACATCCCTGCTCCCTGCACGCAGCACAGCGGCTCTGCTGCCCAGGGTTTCCAAAAGGAATGTGCATCTTTATCATGTCTTACAACTGAGGATAGGATTGTTCCTAAGTTTACTTTTTTTTTTCAGGATGAAATGGGTCTTTGTCCTTAAGCTCTCCTTTTTTGATCTCAAGGGATACCCCTTAAGTCTCACATCTCAGGAGTCGACAGAACAATCCCTGCTTCCCTTCAGTTCTTGTTGTTTTTATAGTCATTGATAGCTTTCCTTATTGCTGCCTCTCTCTGAGCTTTTCATCTTTTAATGATCATCATCTTGGTATTTCTAGATGGCAGAGCCTTCCTCCACCTCCCAGTAAAAATCATTTGGTTTCCCATTGCTTAACCTTATCTAATAGTGCTCCCATTTCCATTACCTTTAAGACAGTCAGCCTTGGGCCAGGGTTCTATTGGTGGTCAAACTGTTTAAACCCAAATCCTTGGGCTGATTTCCAGGGCCCAGAGCTGAGGAGGGAAAATGTCAAGTCCCCAAACCATAACCAATCACAATTCACTCCCACTAGAAAGAGCCATGAGCTTCTAAGGAGCTGGGATTCAGGCTGACTTAAAGCAGCCGATACAGTGGAAACCGTTGACAGATGAGTAAAGAAGCCTGCCTTCTGCCCTGCCCGCAGAGAAGGCCTGGCACCATCAATGGAATCTCTTTCTTGCTCCTCACCTAAAACGAATCACATTCACCTGGGACGACCGGCAGCTGACGAGGTTGGAGTAGAAAAGGCGCTTCTTTGGAGTGCAGACCAGGAGATCGTTAATCAGTTCCCGAGCCCTGCAGACTCAGTCACGTGTCAGATAGATAATGAATACATGCATCACCAATGTACTCTATTCATTTACTTTTGACAAGTGAGTTGGTGACATTGCCCCCTTGCGTGCTAATAAAATATACAGCAGCACACGGGTAAAGGCTTTGAAACACAAGGCTTCATGCTAGCACTCCACTATTAAATCTTTGCTGAGAAATGGGATACAGAGGCTAGACTGCTGGGATGTTGAAAAATGATTACGTTTGAAGATTACTACCACTCTCCTGTCCACAGGCTATGGTTTCAGATTTGTGTGATGGCTTTAATAAAGTAGCTCCCAGCTCATAGGAACTAGATAATTAATGTCTTCTGTGTTGCAAGGAGATCAGGCCTCAAAGATACAGTGCTAAGAAGCCGACAGAACAGGATTCTTCTGGTATCTGGACCTCTGAATGTTGGGTGTCAAGGAGTTATCTTCTATGGTCCCATGAAAGGGAGAGGAAGGATTCGTACTGTCTCTTCTTGGAGCCCTGGGGTTTCAGGCCCAAGTCCCGGTAGACAGTCTGAGGCCATTTTTCACCGAGTTCAGCGTCTTGGTGACCAAGAATGACCCCAAGGGCTCCATGTAAGTTGCCACTCTCCGTCTCCAGTTTCAGGAGCGCAATAAGGTTTTCATTTGGTCTTGTCCTTTATGCAGATCTCATCATGACTCTCGACTGGCTTTTCAAGATGCCTTTTTCCTTTCTGTAGAATGTCTGTAGCTGATGGGAAAGAGGCACATCTCCCCCACAAACCCCACCCTGTCTGCATCCTAGCTAACAGGGCTTTTCACTGCACCGTTGAAATCTGTGACAAGGGACCTAAAAAGGGAAGGAACCCTGGTTAGGGCCTCCGGTGGCCTGGCCAACACCCACTCTCGTTCGCACCCCCGCCTATGTGGACACAGTTTCCAGCTCTGCCTCACACACAGGGCCCCTGACTGTACCGCTTGTGCCTGGATGGCGACCTCGGGCCTGGCCGCCAAGGCTGCAGCTTGGAGCTCCGTCAGGCCCTGTGTGCGGCCCCTTCCTACTTACCCTGTCCCAGCTGCCCGTGTGTGCCTGCCTGTCTGTCTGTCTCCAGTGCCTCCTCCCTCCTCACCACTAACTCCTGTTCTAACCCCCGCCAGCCCCCGACGAGCAGTCCATCTGGAACGTCACTGTGCTCCCCAACAGTAAATGGGCCAACATCAGCTGGAAGCACAATTTCGGGCCCGGAACTGACTTTGTGGTTGAGTACACCGACAGTAAGCATTGCTGTGTGGGTGCGGCAGCAGTCGCCGTGGGTAGTGCAGATGCCCTTAAAGAGGCCCAGGGCACTCCCCCGGGCTCGGGGAGGCCTTTCAGCTGCTCCACTGTGGCTTCATGAAGTCGATACGTGCTCAGGCGGCAGGGGTGGGCAGAGCAAGCTCGAGGTGAAGGAAGGGGTTTCTGCGCCATCAGTGGCGGTCCAGGGCTGCCTTGCTCGGCAGGGGGGGGTTGGCCTGGCTGAGGGCCCTTTGTCCATTTCCTGCCCAGGACAAGGGTTTTGACGGCACCCCAGTGAGCTCGCTCTCGCTGCTGTGTGGATTCCTTCACTTAGGATCCATACTCTTAGCGTCTCCCCTGGACAGTTGGACCCCCAACTGTACTTTGCTCACAGAGGGACGCCAGCTGCCCACAGGTCAGAGACACCGTCCAGGGTCACACGTCTCAGCTCGAGCTGAGCTGGTCCTCCTTTACTGGATATTTGTGAGACCGGAGTGAGGTCCGGGTAGCTGGGGGAAGGCCCCATTCCGGAGGGCTCAGACCCACCGTGCTGGCCTGTTAGACTTGTGCTGGAAGGGCACCCGAAGCTCTGAGATAGAAGAAAACCAACTCTCGGTTCTCTGCGGTTGGAGAACCCAGAACTGCTAGTTTGTCGTACTTTTTCAGTGCTTCCCGTGACCAGCATTCACCCCGCCCCCAGACACCCAGGCTGTCGCTTCTCCCGCAGCGCGAGCTCACGCAGTGAGAAATGAGAGGGCAAGCCGGGAGTGTGGCCCGAGGAGCAGAGGCCCGGCTTTCCTCCGCCACCCTGCGGGGTGCTGAGTTATCCTCTCCAGGGCAGCGGAGCGCTGGCTGACACCCTGAGAGCCTAAGGAAGCGGGTCCTAGTGTGCTCAGCGCCTCAGCCTGTGGCGAGCACAGAGAGCCTCACAAGGGGCAGCGTGCTGCGGGACAGCCTGGCCCCCACCGCCCCCACCGTGCCTCCACCTTTGACAGACACCCAGGCGTCTAAGCATTGCCTCTCCAGCCCCCCGTGCCCGGCCTTAGGCTGACTGAGGTTTCTGTTCCCCAGGCAATCATACGAAAAAAACTGTCCCTGTTAAGGCGCAGGCCCAGCCCGTACAGCTGACAGACCTCTATCCCGGGATGACATACACGTTGCGCGTTTATTCCCGGGACAACGAGGCCATCAGCAGCGCCGCCGTCACCTTTATGACCAGTGCAGGTGAGAGGGGTCGGGCCTGGCCGTCCCCGCAAGCATGGGCATGTCGTGCTCATCCTCAGCTTCCCACTTGTCTCTCCTCCCGGGAAGGAAGACTCGCCCTCCCGTTCCTCACCTTGCATGGCGCGGCGCAGCGCGGCTCTTCTTACGTGTCAGTCTGCAGCTACTGGAAAGACAGAATGAGCCAAAAGTGCATGCCACCAGAGAGGAAAGGCGTGTCTGACCCTGTGGGGATGAGGGGGCATCAGACGGAAGCCAGGCCACGCAGCCTGAGGACAGTGGGGCCGCCCTGGCCTCCACTGTGCTGGAACCACGAGGGCTCGGTGTGAGCATAAACATGGTCTTTGTGTGGGGGTCTCGGGGCAGTGCGACCTGGCCTCACACGGGCTCGCTTCCTGCATGTGGGGTTAGGGGATAGGACCAGGTCTTGACCCCAGAATCTTCCCAGGAACCAAACGAAGGATCAGCATGTATGGCATTGCCTTGCTACTGACAACCATTGTTTAAAAACTCCAAAGTGTGTTACCCGAATGGTTTGGAGCTTTGTTTTAGTTTAACTTTGCCCCAGGTTTGTCATGGCTTAAAAGTAGTTGACCTTCTGTTGCACTGAGGAGGAGAAACTTTCCAGTCCTAGAAGACCTCTGGATCTTTCAGGGCTTCAGCTCTGGATGGAGAAGCTTCTTCATTTGTACCAAACCAACAGGGAAACTGGGGCTCAGTTCACAAGGTTCAGAAATCTCTCTTTTGGTCAGGGTGGCTGGCAGTCTGGAGGGCATTGCTTGCCTGTTTGTGTCTCTCTTTAAAGTCAGCTGGGCAAGCTGGCCAAGGGGCCGGTTTGCCAAGCCCTGGGGAAAGGATGAGTTTGGGGAAAGAGAGAAGAAAGGACCAGTCCCTGCCCTCAGGCCCGTCCTGCTCAGGTGCAGGTTACTAGACACAAGGCTAAAGGGAAGAACACAGCATGGTTTCTGTGAAGTTCTAAATGTGGACTTATGTGTCCTCCTGCGCCTGGCTTGAGGAGGCTGATCCTGGTGGCTTGCATCTCGAGGGTCTCAGCCCGTGTGTGTAATGCCTCCCACACCCCTTCCAGCCTGGTCCCTCCCGGACTGGGTGTCCCGGCCTCCTCCCTGTGTCTCTGCCTGTTCTGCACGCGTGCATGTCTATGCCTGTCCATGCCATCCAGACTCGGGGAGTCTGAGTCCTGCTGCCTGCTTGAGGCTAACCAGGCCAGCTCAGGCAGGAAGTCTGCAAGGAGCCAGGTCATCCTGGGAGCCAGGCCCGGAGACTGGGCAGTGGACTGACTGAAGCAGGTGGCTGGACTCTGTCTGACCCAGTCAGGGTTCCAAGCTGTTGCTCCCTGGTGCATGCGTTTGCTTTTGCTTTGTTACAAACTTGAGTCTAGCCCAGAGGCAGAAAGCAAGGATGAGATCTGATGATAGAGTTCCATCCTAGGGAATGCAGCAAAAGCCAGCTCAGCCTGCTTGCAGAGCTTAACTTCGCCCAGTGCTGAGCCCAGGGGCTGTGGGTGTGGGCTGAGGAGAAAGAGCCAGAGGGGAAAGGGCCAGTCCCTTCCCTCAGGGACGTCCCAGTCTGCTCTGATGTCCCAGCATTCCGTGCAAAGAAAAACAATGATAGTGATTGACGATGCACTTCTGAACACTGACTCAGATGTTCATTTCTCCTTTCCCGTGGTTGCTATGGAGAGGCTGACCCCATAGCTTGCTTTCAGGGTGAGTGAGGCCTGCAGCGCTCGCATGTGTCCCCACCTCCTCCCCACGCAAGCTGGAGAGGGCAGGCTCATGACCCTCGCTCTGGGCACTTACTGCTCCCTTTCCTCACGGGCTGGCTGGAAATGACTATGTGCAAATCACATAGAGAAGAAAAATATTTTTACTTTCTAAACTTTGTGTATGCCTGTGAGTGTGTGTCCAGATCCTCTGAAAATACACAAAGGAGTGGGTGGACTCCAGAGCCAAGTTCACACAATCATCTCCCAGGTCCCTGTGTCTCATCAAGTTTATGACCATCTTGGGGCCCAACCACTGGTCTTTAGACAACCACAGGCTATCACTTCTATCCATAGACTCAAACATGTTACAATGGTTCATGCAGGAAATGGAAAAAAAAACACACACACACACACACACACAAGGAATGCTCACAGGCTCCCTGACTCTCACCAGAAAGATCCCGCGTGAGAAGTTAATCACTTTCTTGAAGCTTTTGAAGCCAAAGAGGCCTGAGGGGCCCCAGCACATAACCCTGGATTCCAAGAGACCTGTCAGCTCTCACATCCTGGAGCAGGCTGGATAGGGTGCTGACAGGGGCCCAGCGAGACAGACAGCAAGCTGCCTTAGGCCTCAGGGACATGGGAGGAAGGACATTAGGGGACCCACCTGTGGTCAGCCTCTTTTTGCTGTGCTGGGAGAAACCCAGGATGGAGTGAGATAAAAATGGAAAGGTGTAAAATGACGCATTAAGTGAGAACAGCCATGCCAAACTGCATTTGAAGAAAGCCCATCCCTGTCATATTTGTTCATCCACCCTATTTCTGAAATACAATTTTTCTGCCCGCTTTGAGTGACTGGCCTCTCTCCAATGATCAAACGAATTTCCTCTTGGTTAGAGTGAAGAGTTAAGGGAACTGTGCTTTGCAAGTGAACTACACATTTCCGAGCGGGGTTGTAGAGTATGGTTGTGGAAGGCACACAAAATATGACCTGTAGGCCAGGGTAGGAGATATTAGAACCTGTGTGTTCCCAGTGAACAGGTGCTGTCCTGGGTTCCGTTAGCTCCAGCAAAGGTCGTAAATGTAGATATTCACTGATCTTGGGATGTTGCTATTACTGTGACCATTAGGGATCTGGAAACATGTTGAATGGATCAATTAAGAATGGTCTTGGCAGACAAATGTAATTGCCCTGAAACCCTGCAAAAATGCCTCCTCCTCTCAGAGTCTTTGGAGTCATGTGAGTGAGATTATGTCCTAAATTTCTTTTGGTTCTTGAGAAACTAAATCATTTTGGTGGAGTCTGATTGAGCCCACCTTACCCCAGATCCCACTGGGTTTTTTGTTTCTTTGTTATTGTGTATCATTGACATTGATTAGTTTTAGGCGTACAACATAATCATTTGATCTACGCAAAATAATTATCACGACAAGTTTAGTTAATATCTATCACCAAACATAGTTACAAAATCTGCTTGGTTTTGAAGAGCCTTGTATGTCTGAACTTCACAGAAAATTCTTTGATCTTTTCAGTAAGGACTGAAAGTAACATTTGAACTTTGCATGGTGATGTCAGGGATGGAAAGCTATATTTAATTTGTAAATTTCTCATATGGCCACCTTCCCTGGAATTGCGCCTTTCTTTCCCAAGAGAAAGGAGTCTCGTGGGAGACAGCTGTCAGCAAGATAGTAGAGCAAACAGGTCGCTGCAGACATTCAGACCAACTTCTTTGCAAAAGGTGGGGACCACTGTTCAAACATAAGTTGAAGTGACTTCGTCATCCCAGTGCCCAGGTGGCAGTGGTGAAGCCAATATCCTTGTGACCCTTCGGCTGGTATCAAGAAAAAATGAAAGAGGTAGCCCATGTTAACGTTGGTGGTGGTGGTGGTTTATTTGCTAAGTCATGTCCAACTCTTGCAACCCCATGGACTGTAGCCTGCCGGGCTCCTCTGTCTATGGGATTTCCCAGGCAAGGATGCTGGAGTGGGTTGCCATTTCCTTCTCCATAGTTATATTAGGATTAAATTGGCCATTAGTCAGTAAGTAGTCGGTAACGACTTGTTAGGTGACCAGCATCATGCTAAGGACAAGGGGGCTCAAAGGATCCCCAGGTCTCCAGCCTTTGTAATATCATTGGACATCAGAACCCAGGAAACAGAGCAATTAAATGTTGCATCATGCAGAGTAAATGGGGTTGAAATCGGAGCTAAGAGACTGGTGTGAGCTGGAGGAATCAGAGATTCAGGAAGGAGGGGTTGAACATGGAAAGGGGAAGGACAGGAAGGGTGGCCATCCAGGCTCTCTGGGGCAGGGTGGGGAGGGTGCGGAAGGGGACGACCGGGGCACCTGATTTGATTGAAGTGTTCTAGAAACGTAACAGCGTGATGTATTGTCATATCCTTGGCGTCTGACGAACTCAGACTGAGTGGAACCCTTTAGAACTGGGTAGTGACTTGACTATGGGAGACATTTTGGAAGGAGTAAACGATAGCCCTTAGAGGTGAGTTGTGAAGGCGCTGGCAGAAGCAGGGGAGATGTCAGGAGCAAGCCCTGGCCTTGCAGTGTGGAACCGGCTAGAAGGACAAGGAGAGATGAAAGGAGTTTGGAAAGGCACGGCCAGAGGACAGGCGAGAGTGAGAGTCTAGGGCGCCGCAGTGAGTCTGGGAAAGGCGCCCTTGGTGGTGGTGGGTGAGCACGGACTACAGCGGGCTTGGAGGCCAGCATGTGGGGCACGGAAAGGAGCTGGCAGGGATCGGCGATGATGGCGGAAGGTTGGAGCACTTACCTGTAAGAGGACAGTGTGCACACGAGAGCCAAAAAGCCTGGCAGGTTCCTCAGAAATGCCTGAAAACAGTGAGCTTCAGCACGTTTAACAGAGAAAGGGAAAAGACAGCACTGGGGAAGACCTGGGAAATGCTAGAGTTTTCAGAGATCCTCACAGGACTGAGCCACCAAGGAGGTGAGGCGTTGGGTCCCTGCAGAGGGGAGAGAGGAGAGCCCCATCAGGTATGGAAGGAGACGGTTGTAGAGCCTGTGAAGCTCCAGTGGTCTCCAGTGTGGGGCGGGTGAGCGCGACACCGAGACGCAGACTTGGAGGGAGGGTCACGTCGGATCAGCAGGAGGGAGAGGGGGAGCAGGGAGGAGTGGAAGCGGGGCCAGGCTGCCGTGGAGGGCCCGTTGAAGTATGACTCGGCGAGTCTGTGACGGGCCTGGTTTGCATCTTCCGCCAGCAAAGCTCACTGTAAGAGCAGAAGAATGCAGTAACTGCCGAGGGGACCCAAGCGGGCGATTGAGTCAAGTGCTGGCACAGGTGACACAGAAGGGAGGGCAGCATGGAGTCTGAGGGAGGCAGAGCCCCAGCAGGCCGAGAGGGTGAGAGGGTGGGCCACGGGACGGAAGCCAAGGAGCAGATGAGAACCGAGGGCCCTGTGTTCCAGGCTCTGGCCCAGCCCTGGGGACGACAGTCCCTCCAGTCCCTGACAGTCCCTCCTTCAGGGAGCTTACCTTCTGAGTGGAGTGGTAAAGAGCACAGACTCAAACCAGGCAGCCTGGGGTCACACCTCAGCTCCACCACTTACCAGTTCCAGGGCCCTGAGCCGATCACTGACCTCAGCACCTCGGTTGCCTCACCTATGAAACAGGGTAATAGTACAAATCCACCTTTTTGCCTTTTCCTACTGTTCATGGGGTTCTCAAGGCAAGAATGCTAAAGAGGTTTGCCATTCACTTCTCCAGTGGACCACATTCTGTCAGACCTCTCCACCATGAAACATCCGTCTCGGGTGGCTCTGCACAGCATGGCTCATGGCTTCATTGAGTTACACAAGGCTATGATCCTTGTGATCATTTTGGTTAGTTTTCTGTGATTGTACTTTTCATCCTGGAGGCCATCGGATTGCAGTTCTTGCTTCTTCTTGAGAAAGGATGACAGAGGACGAGATGGTTGGATAGCATCATCGACTCAATGGATATGAGTTTGAGCAAGCTCTAGGAGATAGTGAAGGACAGGGAAGCCTGGCATGCTGCAGTCCACGGGGTCGCAAAGAGTCAGACACGACTTAGTGACTGAACAACAAATCCACCCTATGGGACTGTTGTGAGGGTTAAACTAGATAATTGTGGGAAAGTGCTTTGAGCCGTGTCAGCCCATAGGAAGTGCTTACAAGTGTAAGCTGTTAGCAGCAGTAGTATAGCCAGTTGTTATAAGTGCTATGAAAAGGGTAAATTCAGTCCTGCAGATAGAATGGCAGGGTGGAAAAGAGAGTTTTGTCTTAGCTTAGGTCCAGGAAGGCCTCTCTGAAGAGATGACATTTGATGAGGCTGCCGTCTGAAGACAGAGCAGCAGATGCAGAGGACCCCGAGGCAGGCATGGGAGTCGCCAGGGGGTCTGGAGCGGCCAGGGTGGTGGGAGACGCGACTGATGGAGCCCGGCGGGTCAGGATAAGCAATAGAGGAGTTTTTCCTAATGGTAACGAGAAACACCGGAGGTTGAAGGAAGGAGGTAATCTGATCCTGCGTGGGGCTTGGGAAAACCTCTCAGATCTTGTGTGGGACGTAGCCTGTGGACACAAGGGTGGGACTTCCCCCACAGCACCCGGATCAGCGTGGTCATGACCATGGTCTTATGGAACTTTCCAGCCCAGACTGCCTGGGCAGCCAGACTGCAGAGAGAGGGGAAGGTCTTGTTCATCAGTCTTCATTGTTTATTGAGACCCAGCTTGGTGCAAGGCCCTTGGCTGGACGCTGAGAACACGGTAGAGACAGTTTTGCTGCCCACGAAGAGCAAAGAGTAGGCCACACCTGGATACCTGCCCCGAACGATGGTGTGACTCAGACCCTGGGGTGCAGCCTGGGGTCACGTCTCTGCCACTGAGCTTCTCCCCTAGGAGGCCCGGAGCCTCAGCTCGGGCTGTGTGGCTCCCAGCACTCCCACCATTGTCTGGGTCTCCCAGAGGCTATTCCGCTGGCTCTGTCTGCCCCAGGTTCCCTGCAGTCTCCTCTGTCCCTGATCCTGTCCTCCAAGTCGTGGTTTCCAGGAAAGGCTGCATCTTTTCTTCTTCAGTCCGTACACAGGAAGAGGGCAGGTGATGCCTATGCACCCCACCCCTTTCCATCTCTAACCTCAGTCATGGTCCTCCAGGACACCGTCAGACGTGCTCCGGTCTCCAGGCCCACGCAGCCTGCCCCTGGAGTCATGAAGGGGTCTCCCGCTTTGAGACAGGCCTCCACGTGTCCAGGCAGGGATGGCAAGGGGCCGTCTGTCACAGGGGTCTCTGTGTGTGGTGGAGTGGCGTGGGGTGTGCTGAAGGCATGGCCTCCCCTGGCCCATCTGAGGTGCCCATGCAGGGATGTTGGAGAGACACAAGGGAGCATGCGGCACCCTGGACTGCACCACGCCCAGGTCCCGCTTCGGGAAAGGCTAACAGGCTGCGAGGACAGGTCTCTGTCCCAGTGTCTGTGACGGCCCGCGAAGGTGTTCCCCCCGGGGTGTGCGTGTGACCGCGGCCCCCGTTCCCGGGTGGGCAGCGCGCCAGCTCAGCCCGGCTCATCCACAGGGAGTCACAGTCAATCCCTGGCCTTCCCTCCTTCCCCACCAGGCTGTGCCCAGCCACTGTGCTTGCAAGAATGCCAGTGCCTCAAGCTTAGGACAGTTCTCTTCCCAAAGGGCCTGCTCAGCCTTCTGCTGCTTATTCTGTTCCCTCTACTCCTTCCTTGTTGATGCCTCTTTTCTGACCTTTTACCCTTGCCTTTTCGTCCCTGTAGCGGGGTGGTTTGAGCCAGAGGGCTGCCGGGTGGTAGCGGTAGGCTGCAGGAGGAACCTGGCCATGAAATAGCTGAAATTCTCCCTCCTCCTTGCCTGCTGCTTGTGAACCAGTCATTCATGTGTGTGCCTCTGGCCCTCCCCCACAGCCTACACCAACAACCAGGCGGACATTGCCACCCAGGGCTGGTTCATCGGGCTCATGTGCGCCATCGCCCTGCTGGTGCTGATCCTGCTCATCGTCTGTTTCATCAAGAGGAGTCGCGGCGGCAAGTACCCCGGTAAGATGTGTCCGAGGAGCCAGCTTCGGGGACAGGGCCACCAGGCTCTTCCTGTGAATCGCCATTCTCTCAGCAAGCACAGCCCTTCCCCAGGCTGGGACATAGGGTCCTCTTGCCTGTTCTGTGCACCGTAGAGTTGCCAGAAAGCACTTGAGTTAATTAAGCTCCCCTGAGGTGGGGGGATGGAGCAGTCCAAGCAGCCAGAGAGGGGATGGAAGGAGCCCTGGCTCCCATTAAGAGTGACCTTCCCTCCCCTGGACTCACCACCCATCTGCTCAGTAATTGGCTTTTTTCAGCCTGAATCTCATTAGGACCCTGTATCCCAGTGAAGGAGAAAGGAGAGATGCTTTTCTGTAACCATGAGAGAGAGAGGCTGGAGGGAGGAGAGGTCTGGATGGAAGAAGCACACACACAAGAGAGGCTGTGGAGCTGGGCGCTCAGCACAGCGGGGTTGCAATCACAATACCTCAACAAGGGGACAGATGGCCCTATATGAGGAGCAGGCAGAGGCTGGGGGGTAGGTTGCACGGAGAGGAACCCCACCCCTCGCCAGTCCTTAAAGGGCTTTGGGCTTTCCTTTGAGTCCCAGAGAGGTACTTCTGTTCTGTGGCCTGAAGATCCTCCACCCCAGACAAACCAAGGTCAAGGACAAGGACCTCTGGCTTTTTTGTTTCTGGAAATATTGATTGTTTTTCAGACAGGGACAAGAAAGCCATCTGTCTGTGATGGGGTGGGGAGGGTGACAGGAGACAGGATAATGGATGACCCTGAGAGTGGAAGTCCAGCTGGACTGCAGGATGAAATTGCTCCCTGCCCCCAGAGCCATCACCAGACACACCCTGTGCTCTCCAAGAGCTGGCTTCTCCCCATCTCTGTGAACAAGTCCTTCTCCACGATCTCCTAAAACTCAACTCAGAGAGAGGAGATTCTGTTCTATTTTCTTCCTCTGGCCCACGTGCTCTCAGACCCTAGGATTCTAAAGGACTCCTTCAAGTCAGGAACGGCAGGAAATTATACTTCATTATTGGTGAATGATGGAGAGGGAAATGGCAGTCCACTCCAGTATTCTTGTCTGGAGAATCCCCATGGACAGTGGAGCCTGGTGGGCTACAGTCCATGGGGTCGCAAAGAGTTGGACACGACTGAGCTACTCAGCGCTTAGCATGCACATTGGTGAATGATTTGTTCACTTTGTTGTGCTGTGCTGGGATTGTTTTTCTTCTGTAAGAAAGACTGAGGAAGGGCAGCCTCTCTGATCTCACTCCTTGTTCCAGGTGGAACTGGGACACCTGAGAACTGATCAGCTAACTCTGGACCTTCCTCTGCGCATTTCAAAAAGTTCTTCTTCCAGTTATGCCCCTTTCCTTACATCAGAAGATGAATGAGCCAGGAGCCATGAGACCGGGGCTCCAGTGTCCATTCGACACTTTGTTTAGTTGCTAATTGTTATGCAATGTCTTCCAGACCTCAGCTTCCCTCTGTGAAAATAGGGGTGGTTATCCTGCCTTGTGCCTCAAAAAGAAGCACAGTCATTCACCTGAGTGTCTGCCGTGCACCAGCCCTTGTGCTGGGTGCAAAGGGTTCTAGAAGAAGTGACCGCTCCGTCAAGGACAGGGCAGCTGGTGCAGTAGGAGGGTCACAGCACCAGACAGGGCCTGGGAGGAGTGCTGGCCCTTCACAGGCGGTGTGGGAAAGGGGAGTCACGCAGACAAGTGGGGTCCCAGTTAGGAGAGCGCCTTCCATTCCAGAGGCGTGTACAGCACGTCCTCTCTGCCCAGGACACTCTCCCAGGAGCTTTGAAGAGACACACAGTCCCCACCCTCAAGGAGAGAACTGGCATTCTATTATGGGCGTCATAAATGTGCACAAGTAATTGTCACACAGAGCAGGATTAAGAAAGGTGCCAAGGAATCCCCTGACAGTCCAGTGGTTAGGGCTCCATGCTAAGGAGTGCAGGGGGCGTGGGTTGGATCCCTGTTCAGGGAACTAAGATCTCGCCTGCCACACAGTGTGGCAAAAAGGAAAGTTGCCAAGGAAAGAATGGCGTCCGGGTGTTTGGGGAAGACCTTATGGAGAGGCTGAGGCGAGCCAGGTTGGGGAAGATTTCAGTGGTCAGTGGAGATGATGGCGAGGAGGAGGCAGAATTAGCCTGGAACCTGCTTAAAAGCGGGAGGCAAGAACCAGCAGGCGTGGGTGGCGCTGTATTGAGAAAGAGGTATTGAACCCAGAAGCAGCATCTTTGGCTGTTCCTTTGGGGCCAGTCATCACGTCTGTGTCTTTGTTTCTCTTCCTGACCAAGTGCGAGAAAAGAAGGATGTGCCCCTTGGCCCTGAAGACCCCAAAGAAGAGGATGGCTCCTTTGATTACAGGTGCGTGGTCCCCTTCACTCCTGCTCACGCACAGCACCCCTGTCTGGTGGGTTTTCCTTCCTGCCCTCCGGGCTGACAGCTGGGCTCAGAGGCCACCACGTGGACGTCCTCCCATCAGCTCTGCCTGTGGCGGGAGCACCGCCCAACACACTCACACTCATTTGATGAGCAGCGTTTTATTCATCCAGCTGCACAACTCAGGTTTATTGTGTTCTTTGTATGTGTGTTTCCACCTTCTTGCTCTGAAAGCGAGCCCCAGGCTCCCCCTTGCTGTGAACTGAGCTCTGCTCTCAGCTTCCCATCAGCCTGTACCCCACCCCAGCCCTGAAAATGATGACACGGGGCAGTTGTATTATATTTGAGACTCAACTACGGGAGGGTGAAGGGAGCGATGTTCTGGGCCTTCCCCTCAGGACCTAGAATGACATCTCTGGGCTGCAGCCTGGAATGGGCCTTGGACAGCATTTGGTCTGGCGCCCGTGTCCCCAACAAGAGGACCAAGGCCCGGACTAGGAAGTGACCTGGCCAAGCCTCATGCATTCCCCACTGTGAGCTAGTGCAGAACTGGGGAGGCCGGGCCGCAACGTCCGGCTACTGCCCTTGTCCTGCGCCCATGCTTCCACTCAGGTCTGGATGGGCCTTTGTATCTGGCTTAACAGAACTGTCATCTGTCCATTTTAATGGCAAGCGTGCTTTGAGCAAAGGACTAGTGCAGAACGAGTCCTGGAGGTCTCATCCCCAGACCAGGTGCGATGGGAGCAAGTGCTCAGATCAGAGCCCACCCCCAGCCAGTCTCTCTGGGCCAGGCCACCCCATCCTCCTCTGACCTCTCGTTAGCCTGTCTCGGGCCTCTGCCACGTTGCCCGTCAGCAGCCTCCCAGACAGGATCAGATCAATGGGCAGCAGAGGCACACAGGAGCCATCTGCCTCAGCTCCCCCTCTGCCTGTACCCGACCCCGGCCCTGAAAATGGTGACACGGGGAAGTTGTATTGTGTTTGAGACTCAGCTGGTTGAGGGATGAAGGGAGCAGTGTTCTGGGCCTTTCCCTCACGACCTAGAATGACATTCTGGGCTGCAGCCTGGAATGAGCCTTGGACGGCGTTTGGTCCAGGGCCCGTGTCCCCAACGAGAGGACCAAGGCCCAGGCTGGGGAGTGTCTGCGCCTTATAGACTGTCTGTCCGTCCACTCTCTGCATCCTCATAAGCCTCCCAAAGGGCAAGTGTGAGAGGCCCTTCCCCGATGGTCCTCAGCACCCCTCGTGGGGCCCAGCTTCCCCATTGGTCCAGGGTCCTTATCTGGCCATGAGTCCCAGAGGGCCTGGGCCTTCTCTCCCCAGACCCTCAGTGCAGCTCGAGGCGGCGTGAGGGGCAGGCCCAGGGACCTGTGCCAGGAGAAGCCGCTTCCTCGGGCACCTCTCCTCCCAGACACCACAGCTGCTGGGTGAAAGCGTGTGCTTCCTCCTCACTGCCACCCCCGGCCCCACTGACTCTGAGGCTGGAGACACACATACTGGTCCGTGCTTACCCAGCACACACACGCGTGTGCACATGCACACCCCTTGGCTGTGGCTCTGGGGGGCCTGCAGCATCCATCCTGGAGCCCCACTTGGATGAATCCCAGAGTCGGAAGTTGGAAAGGGCAAAAATCAGTATGTTAGAGGAGAAACCAGGTTCCCAGGCGGGACAGCCTGGGGTGTGGGCTCGCCCTGCTTGTCTGGGACCCCCCCTGCCCAGCACCTTTCTGGTGGGGCTCTCTCTGCTTCTCTCTCCCTGGTCTGTCCACCTGGTCCTCAGAGGTCTTCTGGAAGGGAGGCGAACGGGTGCCTAGACCACAGGGTCACAGTCCTTTCCTGGATGCAGGTCCTCTTTCCCCACAAGAACCTGGCACAGTGAAGCCCTCTCCCACGGCCTCCACGCCCGCTGCGCCAGCCTGGCCAGTGCCTGCATGTAGCTTGGGGGCCTGGAGTTCACAAGAATCACACAGACAGTCATCACGACCGTGCAGCGGGAGTGGAGAGCCCTGGGGAGAGGGTGCCAGTGAAACAGGGTGGCAAGTGGGGTCAGGGGCTTGGTCATTAGAATCTGCTGGTTTTCAAAACATGAATTTCACCCCCTGAACAAAGATAACGTAACCCTGAAGGCCCACTTCCATCTCAGCTGCCCCTCCCGCAGCCCTGCCGTCAGTTAGGCCAGGAGACAGGGCCACTGTCCCTCGGCGCGCGGTGGGGGTGTCTCTCTTGGCGCGGTGGGGGTGGGCTGCTAGCTTCCCACCTGCTGGTGCCCAGCTCCTCTGCTCTGGTTCGCAGCCCTCCCCGCCCCTGGCAGCTGCCTGTGCCCGGCGCTGAGGCAAGAACTCCCTTCCCACTCTAGTGACAATCCAGACGGTGTTTGCCACAAGCCCAGGGATGGCTAGGTGTGGCCTGGGGCAGAGGAGCGGGCTGCGGGGTGTCTGCTCAGCCTGCCCAGCCTGCTGTGTTCCTGCCTGCGGGACCTCTCTCTCCTCTGAAGTGCAGCACCTGGTCCCTGCCTCAGGGGACGGGATGCAGTGCCAGAGCAGATGCCTGCCCCCTCTGGGTGTCTCCCTCCCTGGGGGCACAGCAGGCACCCCAGTGGGCAGATGCCACTGTAATGACCAGCTCTCTCTGCGTGAGAGGAGCTTAAGGGCAGGGCCTGCAGAGCCTCCAAGGGAGCTGGGCACAGCCCTCCACGCCTGGCTAGTTTTGTCTGATTGCCGGCCCTCCTATCTCATATGCACACCCTCCCACCTCCCTCCGCTCGCCCTGAAACCAGCATCTTTCTGTGGATAAACCAGAGCTAAGGGTAACACCGCCAAGAAAGAGAAGAGGAAAGGCAGGGAGGGGTTTGTCTCTCTTGGGCTCGGACCCTCGCTTCTTGCCAAGGGCAGTCTTTCCAGAGAGAGTCACAGATCACAGAGTCAGAGCTAGATGAACCCTCTTGATGGCAGGACTAAGGCCCAGTGAGAAGGAAGGGCTTTCCCAAAGCTGCAGGGACACACTCAGGACCAGAACTCAGAGTCCTTGACCTCTTTCTTTGACCCTTCCTGTCCCTGCTGGTCCACAAGCAGTTCCCTCTGCCTCCTGGAAGGGTGGCTGCTTCTGCCTGCTTCCATCCCAGAGAGCCAGCAGCCCGGCCTCACAGAAAAGACCCCCGCCCAGGCGTCTAGGAGTGTGGGCACATCCTGGCATCCTGGCCCAGCACCCGCCTGCCCCTCTGCCTTGGAGAAGTGTCCTCTCTTGGCCTCAGCTTCCCTCTGCAGACCTGGCCAGACAGGGCCAGCAAGTGAGGGCTGGGTCATCCTGGGGTCCGGTCCTCTGAGCAGCGAGAGGCTGGAGGCCCTCTCCCTTCCGGCCGGGGTCTGGGCGCCACTGGGTGGACTGGCTCTGATCCTCTGTCTCTCCCCGTCCAGTGACGAGGACAACAAGCCCCTGCAGGGCAGCCAGACGTCCCTGGACGGCACCATCAAGCAGCAGGAGAGCGACGACAGCCTGGTGGACTATGGCGAGGGCGGCGAGGGCCAGTTCAACGAGGACGGCTCCTTCATCGGCCAGTACACGGTCAAGAAGGACAAGGAGGAGACGGAGGGCAACGAGAGCTCGGAGGCCACGTCGCCAGTCAACGCCATCTATTCTCTGGCCTAGCGGAGCCTTGCAGGCACAGCCGCTACTCCGCAAGCAGGAGGGGGAAGGGGGGAGATGAGCCGCTGCAGACCTGCCCCAGAGCCGCCACCACCTTCAGGGACGGGGGGGACAGCATGAGAGGCTGCCAAGCTGCGAGGGTCGGCGACCGCCCAGCCGACTGCAAGCCCCCTCCCGATGACCCCCCTGGTGCCACCTGTGGGCAAGCTGCTGCCTCGGCTCAGCTCCGCCGGAGGGAGCCCCGGTGTCTCGCTCAGCCTCACGGTCACCCCAGGCCTCCACCACACTGCCCACCCTGACCTCCACACACACACACACACACACACACACACCAGGTTTCTGCTGGTTACCGTCCTTCTCGTTGTCTCTGTTTTTGCTCCGTGAGTCTTCCCCCTCAGACCCAACATGTCCATTTTCTTTTCCGTTTGAAGAAATGTCCCTGGAAAAAGAAACAATAGGCGGATTCTCCCCCAGGAAACTGCAAGATAAGCAAAAAGGATTGATCTGTAAGCGAACATACAGAAGAGCTATAGTATTCAAACCGCTGCTGGGCCCATGTATTTCCCAAGGATGCCTTTCTCATCACATGCCTCCCCAGGCCCCCAACCCCTCTGCCTCAACCTTGTCAGCTGCTGAGCTGGGCTTGGCGCCTTTCTGGGAAACGACAGTATTTTTGGCAGGGAGGGAGAGGGGGTCAGGCCTCCTTGCCTGGCTCTGGTTCAGCTGGGGGGGTGGGCTTACCTCTTGCTCCTCACTCTCACCCTGCCCCTTGCTCTGGAGCATCCGAGACAAAAGCTGTGCTGACTGAAGGAGTCTGAGGAACAGGAGTGGGCACCAAGGCGAAGGACTTCGGCTCCTGTGACCGTGTACCTCAAGCAGAGGGAAGCCAGGCGTCTGGTCCCTGGGGAGCCGTGCCCACCTCGAGAGAGAAGGGAAGGGCTGGGTTTGGACTGCCTTCCTCCTCATCAGTGAGACTCAGGCTGTGGGGCAGAGGACCGCGCCCCCCGCATCCAGGGTGGGGGCTGCCCCACACTGGGTCAGGGCCTGTGCTGCTGCCCCCGGGAGACGGACCCCACGGTGCGAAGGCTGTGCTGGTGTGCCTGGGGGTGGATCTGCACTCCCCTTGCGTGTCTGGCAGGTAGCCTCTCCTCGGTCGGCTCTGTGTGACAGTGGATCTGGTGTTTTATGGTGTGTGGATGGGGCGCGGCTACCCCCAGAACCGAGCCTGCGAGTCCGTTCCTTAGGGTGTTCACGTATCAGGAGCCCCCGCAGGACCGCGGTACTTGGTGCTGCAGAGCAGGGCCTGGCAGCGCTCTTCCTATGCCTTACGCAGCTCTGACCTGTCCCTGCAGTTCCCAGGTCCGCAGCCCCTCCCTGCAAGCCTTGAAGCCTCCAGTGACACCTGTCTCAAGGAGAGCGGGGCGGCCTATGCAAGCATCCCAGCAGCACCCGAAGCAGCCACTCAAAACATGCCCCAGATGGAGACACTCGAAGACCTGTGGTTCTCAGAGACCCAGGGCTCTGCCTTTATCCTCCCCACCTATTCCATTTTGAAACCAAAGGTACCTAGCCTCAGAGAGAGAAATCTTGAGCCTAAGGGTAGCCCTTCAGCTGTTGCTGCAGCTAGAGTTGCTTTTAGGAGGGTGGCGCTGACCCCCAGAGTGGACCGCCTGCCGCAGACACAGTCTCTGCAGGGAGCTTCTGGCTGCTTGCCAGGGCACCTAGGCAGGAGCAGCGCTGTGTCCTTCAGAGACCTTATTCAAGCCTCGTTTGCCATACGTTTAAGCCACAAAGGTATTAGCAATGCTTACGTCACTTACTGGTCAGGTGAAGGTCAAGCCCCTAGACACGGGCACTCTGTCTGCGGATAAGGAAAGGCAGCCCCGAGCCACCCCAGTTGAGCCTGAGGGCAGGCAGCTCTCCACTGGCCCAGGCCGCGGGAGGTGTGCGAGCAGGAGGCCTGGATGGGCTCTTGTGGTCAGAGCGAAGGGGTGACCGACAGGGGCTGAGGAGCCAGCTCAGGGGCGCCTTCCCGGGCACTCACGCCCCCACCTGCCTGGATGCCGCTGCGCGTTCCCGGAGCCTGGGCAGGGAATGGCAGGGAGGTGTGCCTGTGAGCTGGATTTCTCGGAAACGCTCTGGATCTGAGCAGAGCAGTCGTTTCTCAGGCCTTCACTCCACACCGCACTGTGTTTACTCAGCGCGCTGGAGGCGAGCTCTGCAGGCGGGGTGGGCGCCGAGCTATCATCAAAGCATCCCCCTGCCTCAGGAAAGCCCTGCACACGACCGATGACGGGAAGGGGTTCTGCTCCCGGGGCCTCGGGGGGCGGGACCTCTCAGCTGTGTCCTGCCAGGCTTGCCCTCCCTGTGTGTGAAGGCAGTGCCGCCAGCCGCCTTGCACTGCTGCGCTGAGAGCCACACACCACGTGCCCGCCACCCTCCTGGCAGGCAGGGCCAGGTCGTCCCGAGCGAAGACGGCAGGGGCCCAGAGGGCTCTGTGGGCCGCAGGCTTAGGCCAAGGAGAGTCCATCTTCCGCGGAGCCCGCGCCAGAGCCCACCCAGCTCAGCCGGAGAGCAGTATTGTCCAACGCTCCCTGCCAAGCAGGGTGCTCAAGAGCCACCCCAAACATACCCACCGCAATGCCAGGAGAGCTCCACCACCGGAGCTAAGGCCTGCCTGGCCGGGGGCAGGGGAGTGGGCGGAAGTGTAGGCCGTTTCCGGCTCCGGAAACCCCCGGCCTGAGCCCCCGTCCGCCCGCGGGGCTCAGCCATGGCGTCTCCTCCTCTCAGCCGTCCGTCCATCCCTCCGCTCCGCAGATGCTCGGGAGCAGCTGGCCTGAGCCCTGGAGACCGCGGTGACGGGCAGCCGCGGCCCCTGTCCTCAGCGCTGAGTATCGTGACAGGCGGTGTTGACGGGAGCGCTCTGCATGCTCGAGCCACCCGTGGCTGTAGGTTGAAGGGAAGGTCCTTGCGGGGATAGCTTGCTTCCCCATTCTGGGCCGGATGGCAACGGTCCTCCTGGGTCGCTGTGCTCTGCGCTTGAGGCAGGCTGCTTGACTTGTCTGTATTTCGGTGCCTCTGTCTCCCCTAGTCAGTCCCTCCTCTGAAAACCTGTCCCCACAGAGGGGCATGAGCCCAGCTAAAGGAGCGGGTGCCAGTCTCTAGGAAGCACACTGCAGGGCTGGGGGACAGTGCCTGCCCCTTGGCCGGGGTCGTGGTGAACAGACCTCTTCGCCCCTTGCCTTGCTTTTGAGGAAATGGTTGAGCTTACATTTGTCCCCTGTCCATCGCCTTGGCCCCCTTCCCAGCAAGTCCTGAGGCCTAGAGAAACGTTCGCCTGTCTGAGAGGCTGCCGGGGTCACGACTGCTCTCACCACGAGGACTTCTGTGGCCTGGGCCCAGAGAGTACCTTCATGATTTCCCTGAACACAGTTAGCCTTAGAAGAGGGCTGGAAACAGATCCGTGGATGTTTGTGGCTTTTCCAGCCAAGGGAGGGCCTCCCCTGCTCACACTCAGCACCCGCACGGACATGCACATGCAGGCTGAGGCCCCATCGCCGGGCAGCACTATCAGGAGGAACAATACAAAGCGTGACCTTGTCTGGAAGAGGCTGAGTCCACTCCCAGATGCGGAGATGAAGTGTGAAGGGCTGTGGGGAAGTGTGTTGGAAGTGTTGGGGCAGCGGTCAGAGGCTGCCCGTGCCGGACCCCATCTGGGTGATTCCTGTGGGCAAACCCAGGACAGAGTCTGATCCAAAGGAGAGGGATTTCTCCCGGGGAACAACACGGGCTGCAGCTCTCCAAGGCTCCTGGAGCCCTCTGCAGGATCAAGGCCAAGTCACAGAGCACCCCCAAAAGCCGTGTGACGAGAGCGGTGGGGGTTTCCCACCCTCGCCTCAGTCTTTGCGAGGCTGCTCTGCTAAGGGCTGAAGGGAGGAGGCTTCCTGGCCTCTCAGCTCGGGGGCGGGAGGGCATCTCCGTGGGAGGACGCAGCGCACGCTCCGTTTGTGATGCCTCGGTCACTCCGCCAGCAGCCGCATACACGCCGGCCCGTGCTGTGATTCGGTCCCCAGGAAAAAAACCAGTCTGAGGATCCTGGTTGATCACTACATGGTGGGCTTAGGAGGTGCATAGAGGGAGATCCTTGATTAAAATAAATCAGAGGAGTCAACAAATAATGCAAAGAGCTTGAAATTATGGAAGGACAGTCAGTGGCCTTTGCAGAGCCCAACTCCTGGGCAGCCCCTCTTCAGGACAGGCAGGGGCCACCAGTGGGAGTTCACGCCGAACTATGGCTGTGCCCAGCCTGCCCAGCTTACCTTCCCTCCGCTACTGAGAACAGGTTCTGAGAAGGGACAGGGAAAGGAGGACAGCCATCCAGGGAAGCTGCCAGACCCCACCACACGGAGTCTCAAGCCAAAACCAGTGCCCCCTACTGGTCTGTTAGTATTAAATGGTGGTTTCATCATAATAAGGATGGAAGTGAAATAGATACAAAGCTTAAACAGGATCAGATTTCAGCATGCAGAGGAACCACAGAGCTGATCTGATTGAAATGACTCATTGTACGGTCAAATCCAGAGAGGAGAAGGGACTGTCCGCAGTCACACAGCTGGTAAATCGAGGTGAGGTCCGGCCTTGAACTCGGGCCCTCTGACTCCTTGTGCAGTGTTCTTTCATCTCAGCACAGCTGGAAACAGCGGTGTTCCCGCCGTGGACACAGTGATGTTCCTTAAGATCTGGCCCACATTCTTTTCTGCTTCTCCCACATGCCCTTATACCTCCACAAATGAAATCACAGGATTTTTCTGAGTCCCAGATCAGTCAGTCTGCCAGCCCGTGGTGAACCGGTTGTGCTATTCAGGAGAGACCCAGGCCAGGAGAAGAGGGACCAGCTGATTGGTGTTTGTCACCATGAAGCTCTCCCCTCGGGTGGCATCTCTTGCCCCCAGCATACTGCGTCCCCGCGAGAGGGGGCCTGGTGGGCTCTGTGCCCTCCACCCTGGCCACGGAGGCCTATGGGCTCTGTGCCCTCCACCCTGGCCACAGGGCGCCGGAGGGAAGCGGGGCCGTGGAAGTTCTGCCCCCAGATCTGCTGGGCTGGCGTGCAGCCCATGCAAAGACTTCAGTGAAGCAATAAACACAAAACTCCGGGAGACGAAATGCAGGGTTTTGTGCACGTCTCTTGTTTCTCTTAAAGAGGATGCAGGTCGGACGACTGCCCTGTTCTCCTTTCTGACTCCCAGACTCAGTGTTCTCAGTCAGCTGTCCCCTGCCCGGCTCCCAGCTCTGTGCCAGCCTTGCGCCCTCCTGCTCTGAGCACCGGTCACCTGTGACGTGGCCGCTCTGTCCTGCCCCTCCCTCCCCCACACTGGGCCGCAGGGACCTCTGGCCCCGCAGCCTCCCCAGCACACACATTTTCCAGTTTGTTCCGTTCAGCGGGGAAATCTTTTCCAAATGTTTCCATCTCTTCCCACATACCCACACACCCACAGGTTGGTCTGATCTTTTTTTCCCATTGGTTAAATATTTTCACTCACCATGGCACACCTTGTTTTAACCCCTCTCACATCATGTTCTTTCCTTTTTTCGAGTTATTTTGCATTAACCAACCTTGTCAGCGACAGATGCGTATCTGAGGGTGTCATGCTCGACCTTCAGCAGGGAAGGCTTCTGGGCCATGGAGGACCATCTAATATGTGGACTTATAAACTGGCTGCATGAGCAATGGAAAGGCCAAATTATTCAGAATTTTTTTTTGAATCACTGTAAAAAAAAAAAACAAACTGATTTCTTTTGTATAGAGAACACTAAACGTATAATAAAAGTTGTTCACAATGGACTCTGGCCATGTAATTTGTTCAATTTCCTTAGTTGGTGGCTAGAAGAGGGATTTTGGGGGTTAATGACAGAAATGAATCACAGGGGACTTCCCTGGTGGTCCAGTGGTTATGAATCCACCTGCCAATGCAGGGGACACAGATTTGACGCCTGGTCCAGGAAGATCCCACATGCTGCAGGGCAACTGAGCCTGTGTGCCACTTCTGCCGGCCCAGACCCCAGAGCCTGCACCCGCGACGAGAAGGCCCACCCCCACCCCAGTGAGACCCGCAACAACGAAGACCCGGTGCAGCCAAATATTTTAAAAGAATAAAAATAAAATTATATATAGAAAGAAATCAGTCATAGGGTTTTTCATGGGCATTAGGCAGCATACACACAGAATTCTGTGATAGCAACCCCTATATTTTCCTTATTTATTTGGCTGCACTGAGTCAGTGGCGGCACATGGGATCTCTGATCTTCATAGCAGCGTGCAGGATCTAGTTCTCTGACCAGGGATTGAACCTGGGCCTCCTGCATGCAGAATGTGAAGTCTTAGCCTCTGGACCACCAGGGCAGTCCCACCAGCCCCCATTTTGAAGTTGGTCATATCCTGGAAAACTCATCGGCACAGTCTGTGTTTTCTGCGTAGAAGGAGAGGTACGGGAACATGCTCGGTCATGGAGACACTGCTGATTCATGGCACCTGCCTATGTGCTCCTGCACCCCTGCCTCTAGAGGAGCGCCAGGCTGGGCTGCCTGCTGGCCGCTCCGCCCGTGCAGCCCTGCCCTGAGATGGAAGAGCACTATCACATGCCCGGCCTGATATCTGTTGCAATTTAATATTGTTGAATTTTAATATTAAATATTATTGAAAGAATGAATAAAACCGCTTACGACGAACCAAAAGCCCCTCCTAATAGACTCAAAGGCTGTCTGTGACACAGGGAGCCCAGGGCTAGTGCTCTGTGACAACCTAGAGGGGTGGACGGGGTGGGAGGAGGGAGGGAGATTGAAGAGGAAGCGGCATAAGTATACTTAGGGTTGATTTACGTTGGTGTATGACAGAAGCCATCACAATATTGTAAAGTAATTATCCTCCAATTAAAAATAAAATTAAATTTGAAACAAATAGACTCAAAGGAATATCAACCAATGAGCGAAGAGCCAGAGAGGCCCCTGTTGGCGAGGAACACAGCTCCAGCTCCACCACGCCTCCTTTCGTTTGCTTTGGCCCGCGGTAGCGCGCATTTTGGAGAAGGCAATGGCATCCCACTCCAGTACTCTTGCCTGGAAAATCCCATGGATGGAGGAGCCTGGTGGGCTGCAGTCCATGGGGGTCACTAAGAGTCGGACACGACTGAGCGACTTCCCTTTCACTTTTCACTTTCATGCATTGGAGAAGGAAATGGCAACCCACTCCAGTGTTCTTGCCTGGAGAATCCCAGGGATGGGGGAGCCTGGTGGGCTGCCGTCTATGGGGTCGCACAGAGTCAGACAGGACCGGAGCGACTCAGCAGCAGCAGCAGCAGTGCGCATTTCCCCTGAGGCGTGGCTGCAGGCCATCGCCAGGCAGGGTGAATGGTGAGGATGCACCCAGACTTTGTAAGCCCCCTCCCTTTCCTCAGGACAGGGGCATGCAGTGGTTCTGCTTGTGCGAAAGGTAACTAGTGGTTTATAGGCAGTAATGGGAAATATAGACAAAAAGATTCCCCTGCAAATGCAGACCCAAATCTCTGGGACAAAGAACCACCAAGTTCCAAGCCACTGGTATTTATTCTTCCCTCAGAAAAGATCATTGACTTGAGGAGTTACTGCTTCACTAGATTAAAATAAGAACGTATTTCCAGGTCTAGCTCCTTCTGAATAACTCACTGGGTTTGTCGCACACCACTTCTGAACTTCCCTGTGCACTTGTTCTAATGCAAGAAAGATCTTATCATTCTCAAGTTCACAAACTGTCTCAGAAATTTGCTCCTTGTGCTCATTTGCACTGTCCCCAGCATTAGTCCGCGGCCGCATGCTGAATTGACAGTGTCCTTGCCAAGAGTGTTGCCTACTCCCTCTTGAAACTGCAGCCAAAAGATCTAAACCACAAATCTGATCATGTCACTCCTTTACTTGGAAACTTCAAGTTTGCTACAATAAGATAAGGTCTAAACTCCTTGGTTTGACATGTTAGATCTTTCATGATCTGACCCTTACCTCTGCAGTCTTTTTATTACTTTTACAATTCTTCACATATACCCTAAATTCTAGCTATTTCAAGCTATTTCTAGTGCCTTTGACATGCAATTTCTCAGACTTCTCAATTTTGGCAATTTAATTCCCCTCAAAAAGCACCTGTTAATAACTTTTTCTGGACCAGTTAATAACATAAAATAAGTAGGATAGATTTCCAGTCCTCAGGAAACTCAGACTATCAAGGGAGATGACCAGGTAAGCAAAAGCAATGTGACAATGTCCAGGACAACGGGCTCAATAACTGTGGATTCAATAAATGAATTATCATCAAAAGTTGGCAGGCTTGAAATACTCTCCTCTCAACTTTACAGACTCCTGTCCAACCGGATAATTCATAATCTGATGCTTACAACCAGGCCTTGAAACACCTAATTCCAGGCTCTTTTGTCCTTCCCAAATCTCTCTAACCACCTTTTCCCCTACAGATCATCTCAGCTCCTGAAAGACAGGCTGTGGCCTCCGTGCTGGGTCACGTGTCTTTAACAAGATGTGCAGGGGACACTGTCTCGAGAAGTTCTCCCTGATTCTGCTATGGCCTCACGAGTACACACACGTGCGCGCACACACACACACACACACACGCACACATGCGCACACATGCATGCACAGTGCAGTCTGGTTAAGATTCCCTCTCTATGCCCCCAGAACACCTATTTCAGGTCTCTCCCAGGGACTTGGCATACAACACTTATTTTCTGCTTCTTTCACTAAAAGATGAACAGCCTGAATTAATACCATTTTTTCACCTCTGTATCCGCAGGCCAGCCTGGCACACAGTAAGGACAGAATGAATATGGATGAATGAATGACACGGCTGTGCCTTTGAAGGAAAGAAGTAGCCAGGTGAATTCAAAACTTTTGTGTCATCCTTTTGGATATTTGGATTTTGGACTTGGATATATTTAGGGGGTCCACTGGCCCATTTTTAGAGCAGGAGCCCCCACTCAAGAGCACAGAAGTAGAGAGATGAAGCGACTGTGTTACTCAAAGAACACGGACCTCGATTCAAATGAGTCCAAACAAAGAGAGGCCGGCCTCCCTTCAGAGCCCCCAGAGACCCCCAGAATATCTGTCATCCCTCATCCCCATCTTCTGAAGGCTGTGCCTCCCAGCCCATTAGAAATGCTAATCCCTAGTGTGGAGCTGGATTAACTGACCCAGTGGGAGGGAGCGAGTCATCCTCCAATCTTTATTAAGAGTGAAGGCTATAGCCCCTCTTGCCCAGCTGCCCCTGAAGGGATGGAATCTGGGAATTCGTTATGGTCCCCCTCATCAAGGCAGCCTCTACCGCTCAACACTGCATTGGGGGGGGCCTATTTCAGCCTCCCCCTCCCCACTTAATGCATCAGAGCCCATTTGTTTGATGTGGTTCCTGCAGGATTGTGGACCAGGCCGTGGGCCTCCGAGCAATTTGGAGCCACAGCTGCGGCCCAGCAGCCCCAGGTCCCAGCCCCCCCTCCCCTCCCCCACCCCTGCCCAGAGCTTGCCTCAGACCCTCAGCAGAGAAGCACAGCTTTGTGTAGACAGGGTTGGGTCTGGTAGGATCCTGGCCGGGGTTCCATAGGAACTCATCCTATCCTCAACAGGAACTCAGCTTCAAGAGAACTAGGGAAAGGTGAGCTGTGGCTAGTGGGCGAGAGTAGATCAGTCTGAAACAAACACAAAAAAACAAAATTATTGAGGATATATTTAAAATCACAATTGCTCTCTAACAGGACTGAATCCTACTAGTGGAGGGTCTGGGACTGATCTGGGTGGAGCATTCCCAGAGAGCAGTGAAGGAAGCCTGCATGACAGAGGGGGGAGGTCTGAGGACTCTGGAGCAATCCAGGGCAAGAGACAGCTGCAGCCCAGTGACATCAGAAGGAAGATGAGAGCAGTGGTCTCAGAGTGTGGTCCCTGGACCAGCAGTGGTCTCAGAGTGTGGTCCCTGGACCAGCAGTGGTCTCAGAGTGTGGTCCCTGGAGCAGAAGTGGTCTCAGAGTGTGGTCCCTGGAGCAGAAGTGGTCTCAGAGTGTGGTCCCTGGAGCAGTGGTCTCAGAGTGTAATCCTCGGACCAGCAGTGGTCTCAGAGTGTGGTCCCTGGAGCAGAAGTGGTCTCAGAGTGTGGTCCTCAGACCAGCAGTGGTCTCAGAGTGTGGTCCCTGGAGCAGAAGTGGTCCAGAGTGTGGTCCCTGGAGCAGAAGTGGTCTCAGAGTGTGGTCCCTGGAGCAGAAGTGGTCTCAGAGTGTGGTCCCTGGAGCAGTGGTCTCAGAGTGTGGTCCCTGGAGCAGAAGTGGTCTCAGAGTGTGGTCCTCAGACCAGCAGTGGTCTCAGAGTGTGGCCTCTGGACCCGCACTGGTCTCAGAGTGTGGTCCCTGGAGCAGCAGTGGTCTCAGAGTGTGGTTCTTAGACCATCAACAGCAGGATCACCTGGGAGCTTATCAAAAATGCAGATTTCTTGCCCCGCTCCCATCTACTGTCTCAGAAACTCTGGAATATGTGTTTTAACAAACCCTCGAAGCAGACTGACGTTTGAGGACCCCTGGATTAGAGGATCCACAAGGAAAAGCCTGGGAACTCTGGGATGTAGCCCTACCACTGCCCCCAAATTGTCAGTCAAGCCTACCCAATTGATGGATTAGCTTTGTGTGAGTCAATGTTTTATAAAAACTAGCAAAGTTGGTGAATGCTACATGCAAACTGATGCAAAGGGAAGCAGAGACCACAGGAGAATGTAGAGGTCAGAGCACAGACCTCAGGAATTAGCAAGAACTATGGGAGACTTTGACTTCCACAGACCATGGAATTGGCAGGCAACTAAGCCATTTATGGGAGAAGGCAACGGCACCCCACTCCAGTACTCTTGCCTAGAAAATCCCATGGACGGAGAAGCCTGGTGCACTGCAGTCCATGGGGTCACTAGGCGTCGAACACGACTGAGCGACTTCACTTTCACTTTTCACTTTCATGCATTGGAGAAGGAAATGGCAACCCACTCCAGTGTTCTTGCCTGGAGAATCCCAGGGACGGGGGAGCCTGGTGGGCTGCCGTCTATGGGGTCGCACAGAGTCGGACACGACTGAAGCGACTTAGCAGCAGCAGCAGCAGCAAGCCATTTATACATGGATGTCAAAGAGGCGAGAGGCACCAGCTGGCATTTGGGTCACAGTGCATCTACATTAAGTGATTCAGGAGAAGAGTAACTAATAATGTTGATGCTGGCCGACTGCGCGAAGCAGAGGCTGTGTGCTTTACGCAAATGGTCTCTTAACCTCACAGCCGCCCTCTGAGGAGGTAGCTTTATGTCCTGTTATGCATGAGGAAGCTGCAGCTCCGCGCGGCTGAATCTGTGGCCCAAGGTGGGTAATGAAGCCAGAACCAGCCATCAGGGCTTTCTGATTCTGAACCCTCAGCTGTCACGGCTACACTCGGGTGTGAATGCGCATCTCTGTGAAGAGTTAGCCCTGGCATCTTGTTTTCAAGGCTGCATGCCGGAGCGACCCCTGCTAGCTTTTCATGGGATCTGGCAGCGGTTGGTCCCTTTCTGCTCTGCTCTGCTGTGGTAGCACATGTGGGTTCCTGACCCCACTCCAAGAAAATCCAGAGAACCCAGGGAAGGGCTGTGGGTGCCTGCAGCCCCTGGCCACACGACGAAGGGCAGCGAAGCCCTAGGCATGCATCCTTCCACAAGTCAGCCTCGAGTACCGAGAAAAAGCCAGGGCTCGGTGGACAGTCAGTAAGGTCCCAGTTCTGTGACCGCAGACCGGTTACCTGACCTTGCTTTGCCTCCGTTTCTTCATTTATAGAGCAGGGGTTATCATTGTAGCTACCTTTTAGGTTGCTGTAAAGATCAAATTTGGCTTCCTTGGTGGCTCAGCGGTGAAGAGTGCCTGCAATGCAGGAGACGCAGATTCAATCCCTGGGTTTCAAGATCCCCTGGAGAAGGAAATGGCAACCCAATCCAGTATTCTTGCCTCAAAAATCTCACGGACAGAGGAGCCTGGAGGGCTACAGTCCATGGGGTCACAAAGAGTTAGCCGTGACTTAGCGACTAAACAACACCAAGGATCAAATTAGTTAAAACATGAAAAATGCCTGATGCATAGTATTATATAATACTTTGTTAAATTTAAATAAGTGAATGAATCCCCTTATACTTCTGCCTTCTAGGATGTTCTCCCTAGCCTGATTCCTTCCTTCAAAAGTCCTTCCCATCCTTCCAGGGGGGCTCAAGTCCCTCCTTTCATAAGTACCTTGGCCCACAGTTCCATCTCTCTCCAAAGAGCTTCTCCTGACCTCCCCACTCCCTCTGTCCCCAGCCTTCAACACAAGTGTCCAGCTTGTCTCCTCCACGCCTGGCCAGGCTGCAGGCCTCTGGTGGGCAGGAGCAGCAGCCCGTGACTCTAACTCTGTGGTCCCTCATGTGCAGTGGGTGGTCCACTGATCTTTAGCACCCAGTGGTCCCCCAGGCTAAGCAGGCCCGTTTGTCTTCAAGCCGTCTGCATGACTGTATTTACTGCCAGCTAGGGGTCTAGTCCGTGTGGTGCTGCCTGTGTGGTGGCAGGTGGAGGGGATGGGAGCAGGCAGTATTTGTCTTCCTAAAAGCAAGTTTACCAGGCTCCAAGTGGTTGGATGTAAGGGCTGGTGATGGATATTGAGAGCTAGAGGCTCATTTTACAGCCCCATTAATTAAGTTTCCCAAAGTCCCCTAAGTGCTTTTGTCTCCCTTGAAAGCCAAGGAACCCACTCTCATTTATGGGAAAGAACTGTCCATCTTGAACCTCCCTCCCTCCTGCCCCTGCTGTCTCCAGCCTAGCTGTTAGGACACAGCACAACCCCCTCCCCGCCAGACAACCCGCGGAAGAGGAATAGGCTAGACATCCGGAAGGCCTGGGTCTGTCCCAAGAGAGAATGGCCCCAGGGCAGAACTCGGCCAGGTTCCCCTCCTGAGTTCTCGCCCAGATTGGAATTGGGTATGGTTACCTCCCTGGGGCCATTTCCCCTGAGACTGAGGAGCCAACGCCCAAGCTCGGCGGGAGGAACCACCTTCCAGGCCACAGGGATGGGACTCAGGGCTCCTTCTGGCTCCACACTGACACACCTGTCCCCGAGGAAGGGGCGTTTGTCAGAGACCATCACTGATGCCATCAGCTCTGAAGTCCAGAGAAGCTAAAATCCACTATCCCTCTCCCTCCCAAAGCTGAGCAACAGCCTCCACAAGACACAAAAGCCAGAAAGTCCTTCCTCCCAAGCCACATGCGCCTCCTCCCCAGGTTTTCCACATGATGATGCCCTGGGCTGCCTGCTGCGGTCAAGGCCACAGGCCAACTGCTGGGATGGGATGTGGGCCGGGCTGGGTGTGCACAAGGGCCGCGAGTGCAGCCTTCAGTTGGCAGGGTCTCCTGGACGGACCCAGCCCTCCCAACTCTGTGCATGTGGCTCAGACCTGAGGTAGGAGACGGACAGGCCCCTGGGCTGGACCGCGGGTTTCTGTCAAGTGGAGTAAAATTCAAACGTTGTTCTCACTCAGGTATTCCAAGGGCAAAGTTAGTGGCAGAAACTAAGCTCTGCTGAAGCAAAGAGATAAGATGGCCTCTCTTGAGGTCAAGGGAGACTTCCCTCTGCACACGTGCAGGAAGGTTTCTTGGGGGTCGAAAGGGGAGGGGGCCCCGCCCCATAATGAGTGTGGATGTGCAGCCGTAAGCCTCTGCGGTGGGATCCGTCTCAGCAGAAAGTTGTGCGTGCATCTTGGGGAGGGTCCAAGGATCTGTCAGCTGTGAAGGAAGAAACAAGTAATTGGTCAAATGAAAACAAAGACCCGAAGGGCCGTCCTATATCGGTGACTTAAATCACTTTACTGTGCTCCACACTCCTCTCCCAGTGTGTATTTCTGTGCTGCTTCGGACAAAAATAAATGTTCCTCTGTGTGCTCCCATATACATTGGGCTGCGTCTCTAATAATAAACTTTGTGCGTGTTTTGCAGTTTCTGACTCCTTGAAGCGTTTTTGCTTTTCAATGGGGTAAGAATCAGGAAATTTTGCTTCTAGCCTCTAGCCCCTGGTAGAAGGGCAGCAAGTTTCAATCCCTGGACGGGAAGTAAGATCCTGGCCCTCAGGAAACAGCCCTACAGAAAGTGAAGGCCAGTGTGAGTCCTGGTCCGTCCCCTCATTTCATGGAACTTCCAGCAAACACTAAGTCCCCGGCCCCCAGCAAACGCCCTGGCCCTGCCTTCCCTTTTAGTCAAGCCCTCCTTGGCGAAAGCAGGCTCACAGTTCTCATTATGCTCAACAGGACTGCATCCGAAAGGCCCGAGGGGTTTCCTAGAAGAAACAAAATATGTACAAACCTGTGAATAGATTCATTCTAAAGACAGGTAGAAATAGTTTGGGATTTTCAGCTGTCTCTCTGTCTCCCACCAAACCAGGTAGCTGGGAGCTGTGCTGGGTTTGGGAAAACTGGGGGCATGATAGTTCTCAGGAATCTTGTCTCATCCTGAACCGAGGACCGTGCCGGTGTGACTTGCGCCCAGAAGCACAGCCTCTGCGCCCTCTCCCTGCCCAGCACCAGCCCTTCCCACTTCCGACACCCGGCCCTCTGCAGACCTGTCAGGCACACGCGGTCCATCAGTGGCTTCAGCAGAGCCGCGGGTTTTCATCCTATTAGTGAGCCCGGGAGTAATTACAACTTCATTAGCCAAATAGGTTCTTGGTTCAGAGACTCCCCCGCCCCCAAAACAAAACAGACACCCGCTTGGCTCCATCTGCAGTCTGTCCCCCAGGGGGCCAGCTAACAATGCAGCGGGCTCCAGGGGAGCGGGGTTGGGGAGAAGCCGGTGGCGGTGGGGAGGAGGTCGGCAGCCCCTCCTCAGGGGCGCATCTGTCGCCGGCTGGGCCCCTGGAGAGAGTTGTGACAAGGAGACGGATGACACTGCAGCAAATGAGGAGCATGACCCCTCGCCTCTCTGCTGCCCCTCGCCCTCCACTCCTGCTCGCCTCCCGGTCACGAGTGGCCCTCGCGATGGCTGGCTCACTTTCCGGGTGGAGGAGACAACCGCCTCCTCTTGGGGCTCCCTGGCCCATGCCCGGGGCCTCCAGAGTGTCGGAGTCCCTGGCTCCCGATCCTAGTCACCCTTCCTTAATTCAGCTGCAGCAGCTCCAGGAGCCAGAAAGCAGAGGGTATGCAAGGAAGGACAGAGCAATGCCCCAGGACCACCCGACTGGGGAGCTTTAGCCAGGCGGGGCCTCCAGGGCAGGCAGGCAGAGATTGCACTGCTCCCCTGCTGGTTGTCTGACCTCCCAGCTTGGGAAAGCTCTCTTTGGGTGGACGCACCTAGAGAATGCCGCGCTAAGTGAAATAAGTCAGACACAGAAAGACAAATGTGATGTATGATATCACCTATATGCAGAACCTAAAAAATAACACAGCTGAATCTATTTGTATAATAGAAACCGACCCACAGCTATAGAAAACAAAGTTATGGATGAAGGGTGGGAAGGGATAAAATTAGGATTAACAGATACACTACTACTGTAAGTCGCTTCAGTCGTGTCCGACTCTGTGCAGCCCCATAGACGGCAGCCCACCAGGCTCCCCCGTCCCTGGGATTCTCCAGGCAAGAACACTGGAGTGGGTTGCCATTTCCTTCTCCAATGCATGAAAGTGAAAAGTGAAAGTGAAGTTGCTCAGTCGTGTCCGACTCTTAGCGACCCCATGGACTGCAGCCTACCAGGCTCCTCCGTCCATGGGATTTTCCAGGCAAGAGTACTGGAGTGGGGTGCCATTGCCTTCTCTGTAACAGATACACACCACTATATATATAATACATACACAACAAGGATTTACTATGTAGCACAGGGAATTATATTCAATATCTCATAATAACCCATAAGGGAAAATACTCTGGAACACATACGTATGTAGGTATGTGTACACTTGAAACGAACACAATATTTTAAATCAGCTATAAGTACACCTGAAACTAACAGTATTGTAAGTCAGCTATACCTCAATTTAAAAAAAGAAAAGAAAGCGTTGTCTTTGAGTCTAAATTAGCTCCACATTGCAATTAAAACCATCCCCTCTTGGGACACTGCTTATCATCCTCTCCTTTCCTGTTCTTCTAATAGGTCTAGAAGCACAGCGTCTGAGCCTCCTGCCTCTGAGTGGACCTGGCCAGCCAGCTCTGGTCTGAGCCTCCCTCAGTTACCCCAGCCACGCGGTGCGCACACCAGCTCCCTCTCCCCGGTGAGCGTCCAGGAGGCGACCACACCAGCTGCGGGCCATCCTGCCGCCCAGCTCTCCGCCAGGAGGAAGTGCAGGCTCCCTGCAGACCCTCAGGCTCGTGCCTCTTTGTCCGTGAAGCTTTCAGAGAGAGCTGGCTGCTGCTCCTGGGGGCTCTGCAAGTAACAGCTGGTGAATTCGCATTCCTGCTGAGGGCCCCTCTGTGTGGATCCTCAGCCGGTGGGGCACCGTCTGCTGAGGCTGGACCCAGGAGCAGGAGTAGAGATGAGATGACCTCCAAACAGCCCTGCCACTTGCCAGGCTCCAAGCTGCGTGCAGACTGGCCCGACTCTGACCTGACTCTGTTCTGCCCCCAAACCCGACCGTCTGCTTCATCCCCCTGTCTCCCCAGTCCTGATCCACAAGAGGCCCAGAAGCCAGGCAGGAGGACCCCTGCTCGCTGCTCTTCCAGGAAAGGGAGTCCCCAGAGTCTAGCCCAGCTGTCCACGCTGCGCCCCTGCTTGTGTTCCCTGAAAGCAACCGTCCTTTTGTTAATTCTGCAATTTCCCAAAGTGCCAGGAGCATCTCATCTGACAGTCACAGCATCTGTTCTTCTCACTTTCCAGAAGGTTGGGTGGGAGCCGTGCCAACCCCTTCCCTGAGGCTCCCCCTGCCTCATGCGCCTTCTGCCAGTTTGGGCACCCTGATCACCTGGGCCCCTGCGAGCACCTTCAGTTCCCCCTACCCCTGGCCCTGGCACCCCTCCCTATGTCCTCAGCTGGCAGCCTTGACAATCATCTCCCCTTCTGGAACAAAACTCACCTGCCCAAGCAGGTAGGCACCTGTCCTGTCCCTTGAGGGATACGGGAGAGAGGTTAGTCTTCCCCTGGAGGCCTGCCCAGGGCCCCTAGCAGGTACAGGAGCCTCAGGGGGCCAAGAAAAGAACTGGCCTGTCTGCCCCTCTCCCTACACACACAATCATTGAACTGCTCCGTTCCAGGGCAGTGGAAGCTCTGGCTGGCTCCTCAGCCCAGAAGACCAACCAGGAACCTGGCCGGCCCTGTTCTGACCTTCCACACAGGGATTCCCAATGATGCTTGGGGCTGGGGTAATTCTTAGGTGTGGGGCTGCCCTATGCTTTATAGGCTATTGACCTTTACCCCCTAGATGCCTAATACACATTCCATACCCCCCACCACAACCCCGATTGTGATAAAACGTCTGCAGACTTCACCAAATACCCGCTGGTCGAGAAGCACTGAGCTAAGGCAAGAGGGAAACTGACGCGGGCACACCAGTGCCTGCCACGCCTCGAGCTTCAGACCCCCCAGGCGACGAAGGGATGCCTCAGACGAAGCACCGGCAAACATTTCCTGCGCAGCGCCTGATAGGGAATCTTCTCAGCTTTGCAGGCTGAGAATATTCAGCCTGCAGGCCATACAGACTCTCTGGCAACTCTTCCACTGCCAGAGCATCAGGAAAGTGGCCGGAAATGCACAAATGAATAAATGTGGCTGTGTTCCAAGAAACGTTTATTATGAACATTGAAATTTGCATTTCATATTCTTTTTGTGTCTCCCAAAACATCTTTCCTTTTTCAACTCTTTGAACATTTGAAACACACTCTTAGCACTTGGGCCTAAGGCTCTCAAAGGGATCACGGTATCAGGACCTTTGGGATGGGGGGCAGGTAGCCATTGTGGTCCGGCAGGGTCTCCTCCCCTGCCGCATCCTGAACCCCGGAGAAGAATGGGTGCCGCGCTCAGCAAGCCACGTAACAAGCACATTTCGAGCAGCGATCCGGCACTGACAGTGCACAGATGTGAGACACAGGGTGACACAGCCCATCCCCACGCAGACGAGTGAGGGCACGCCCGTGTGCCAAGGGCGCCGGGGCGGGCACACGAGGCTCCCGGAGGCACGACCTCCGGGCCAAGTCTCCAGAGCAAGGAGGACGTAGCCAGGTACACCTAAGAGAGAAAGACAGCCATTTCCAACAAAGAACACCACCGAAAGAGTGAAGTTAGAGTCCAGCACCTCCCAGGAAGGGCAGACAGGTCAGCATGCTGGGCGTGAGGTGGGGGGTGGTACTCTGGACAGGGGTTGAGCTAAGGAGGGCGGGGCAGGTGACACCAGAGCAGGAGTCACGGCAAGGAGCCTGGCACCAGCCTGGAGGGAGAGGAGCTGCAGAAATGTTAGCAGGAAAGCGGTATGATCTGGTTTGCATTTTAGGAGGCTCCCTCTGACTGCGATGGCACCCCACTCCAGCACTCTTGCCTGGAAAATCCCATGGACGGAGGAGCCTGGTGGGCTGCAGTCCATGGGGTCGCTAGGAGTCCAACACGACTGAGCGACTTCACTTTCACGTTTCACTTTCATGCATTGGAGAAGGAAATGGCGACCCACTCCGGTGTTCTTGCCTGGAGAATCCCAGGGACGGGGAGCCTGGAGGGCTGCTGTCTATGGGGTCGCACAGAGTCGGACACGACTGAAGCGACTTAGCAGCAGCAGCAGCAGCTCTGACTGCAGTCTGGAGGGTGAATGGGAGCGAGACTGGAAACAGAAAGCCTGGGGAGGACAGACAGAAAGAGCTCAGGTGAAAACAGGTGAGCATCAGAGCTAAGACTGCGGGAGGGGGACCGGGGCAGGGCGTGTATGGTAGAGGCCCCTGGGAGGCAGAATGAGCAGGACACAGGAGGGAGAGGGGGCGGCGGTCACAGAGGGTGTAAAGGTCAGGGTGCCATTCATGAGGCAGGGAAGCCAAGAGGAGAGGCCTGTGGACAGGGTAAAGGGGGGTGTATCAACCAGGGTTCTCCCAAGAAAGAAAACAAGTGAGATGTGTGTGTGCGTATGTCTGTACAAATACACATGAAATAAATATGCTTCATTTCAAGGAATTGATTTACATAACTGTGAGGGCTAACGAGTCTGTTTTCTGATTACAAGCTGGCAGGTTGGAAACTCAGGTGAGAGCGGAGGCTGCAGTCTGAGGGCAGAATTTCTTCCTCTGGAAAATCTCAGCTGTGCTTTTCAGGCCCTTCTGCTGATTGGATGAGGCCCTCCCACATTCTGGAAGGTAACCTCCTTACTTGAAGTCAACTGATGGTAGATGTGAACCACATCTACAAAATCACTTCTCAGCAACACCTAGATCAGTGTTTGATTAGACAGCTGGGTACTGTAGTCTAGCCAAGTTGACACACAAACTGACCATCACGGGGGTGGATACAGGGGCTGGCCCCATGTAGAGGTGTGAGAGCCCTGTGGCCATCCGATGAAGACTCCTGGCTGGCCAGCGCAGGTCTGAGCCCCATGCTCAGAACCCTTCCAAGTCCCCATCACTTCCCTTCTGACAGTGGCTGAGTACACTGCCTCCCTGCCTCCAGGTCTGCGTCTGCCCTGTGCATTCCACCTTCCCTGCCGCCCCTGAGTGGACCTTCCAAAGCACACATCTCAGCCTGTCTCTTGCCAGCTTAGACCCCTCTGATGGTCCCCACTGCCCTCAGAAAAAGCTCCTCCTGGGCTCATAACATTCCTTGAGGATTGACTGCAGCCTTCTCCTCCAACCTCATCCCTTCCTTGAATCCTCAACCCTAGACCAACTCCTTTTCCAAACATACCATATTCTGCCACGCTGCTGCCTTTGCACAAATGGTTGCTCCTTCCTGGAACCACATCCTCCTCACCCCTCCAAGCCCATGCCAAATACACCTGGCCTACCTGGCAAGCTCAGAGTATACCTCTAAGACACAATTAAAATGTTTTCTCTGTTCCTGAGCCTCACTAGGCCAAGGCAGGTACCCCTCCATGATACTTTGTGCGAGCCTGTGTTACAGCACTCAATGGGTTGTGTTCCGATCATTTTTCCCGTCATCCCACCATTCCACTGTAAGCTCCGTAAGAGGGTATCCCCTGCCTTATTCTGCTCAGTGTCCCCAGCACCCAGCACAGTGCTTGGTACAAGAGGACTTGATATTTGCTTGTTAAACAGATGGATGGAGGGAAGGATGGATGTGGTTGGGTGTGTGAGTACAACACTTTTCTCAAAGCTTCTGGCTCGGCACTTCTGTTTCAGGCACTGTGCTAGGAACTTTGAATCCTGAAGTAGTCCAGGCTCTGGGTTGCAGACAGCAGAAGCAGACTTCAGCTGTCGTAAGCAAAAAGGACATTCACCAGGAGGTTATCAGATGGATCACAGAATCAGAGGAGGCTATAGAAAGCGACTCAGAAATGGGCAGAAACAGAGGGAGACTAGGTGGCAGAGGCAGCAAGGTCACATCTCAGGACAGCCTGCTCAGGATACCGTCACGAGCATCACTCACACCGGACGCTCCCTGCATGGGTGCCAGAGCCGTGAGGGTCCCGCCGCCTCCTCTGCTGTAGTCCAACACGGGTGCCTCCTCCTCTGACCCACACAGCCCTCTGAGGCAGATCATCTCACCTCTATTTTACAGAAGAGGAAATTGAGGCTCAGAGAAGCCTAAGGTCACCAGACAATCAATACAGTGAGTGGGACTGGAATCAATAGCTGTCAGACGCCAAAGCCCATAGCCTTCCACTCTGTTCCGCACTGTCTCCTTCAAGGGGTACCACCCACCATTCTTATATAAGTGCAGCTCCCTGGATAGTGCTTCATAGCAGCCCTGAAATTCTAATGTGCTCGCTTTTTTGTGACTGCATCTTTGGGGTATGTTTTTGGCCCTGACAGATTGTAGCAGGGAATATAAAGACAGCAAAGTCAGCACAAGAAGACCGAGCAGAGAGAGGGTCTGCACCCTGACATGGGTGGATTGAAGCTGCTTCCAGGAGATGACATCTCAGCCATCCAGGGATGCCAGACAGCAGGGCCTGGCCTGAGGCTCAGGGAGGCCTGCAGAATCTGGCCAAGGACCCGTGTCCTCACCTGCCTCCCCGGTTCCCATGTGCCCAGGCTGTGCGTTAGCCACACAGGGCGGGCTTCGTAAAGAGCACTCAGAGGCCGCTGCCCGGCAGCCCTGCCCCATCCAGGGCCGTGCTTTGAGGAGGAGGCCATCCTTGGTGGGGGAGTCTTCTGGCAAAGTCAAAACATGACCCTGCATGTCCTGGAGAGGCGGAGGGCAGAGCCCCAGACGGGGAACCCCAGCGCCCGATCCCAGCCCAGCTCCATCTCCACCGTTCCGGGGCCTCGGCACAGCCTCTGGGCTTCGGTTTCCCTATGGCTCCGTCCTTCGTTGGCTGCCCCTGCCCTCCCACCCTCCACCTCCCACACTGGCCAAATTGTGCATAAAAAAAGATCTCAGGGTTCTTTGAGCTCTTTGGAGAGACCGCATAAATGCAAGGCATTATTAGCATCATTACTATTAAATATTAATAATGACATTATCATTGTCCATTATAAGCCTGAAAAGAAGCTCCAAGAGCCCTGTGTTGAAACGGCTAAGAGAATAATTAGGCCCCTCCGGGCCGCAGGCCCCTTCAGGCCCTCACGCAAAATTAGGAAGGCAAATGTGAGTGGGGTACTGAGATTTCCCTTCCGGCCCCCTGCTCAGTTCAACTTGGCTCCTCCCGGACCCACACGAATCATGCTCTGTCCAGTCCCCAGGAACCCATGCCAGAAACACGTCCCCCACCTCTACACTGTTTATTCCAGTTCAGGAGGCACCCCCAACCCATCCACCAAAACCTTTGCCCACCTCCTAGCTCCCGCTTTCCCCCCTCTGAGCTGCCAGAGCACTCATTCTCCCCCTTTTATTCACCCGTCAACAGATAGTTACTTGAGTCTCTGCTAGGCATCAGTCACTAGGTTAAGCTGGGGGTGGACGTGCGAGAAATTCATGGGCATGAATGAGAAAATCTCTGCCTTCAGAGACTGCATGGTCGAGGGAATCATCACCAGTGTTTTGCATGGCACTTCATACAAACTTGACTTCATCACTTCCCCAGTGGCTCAGACGGTAAAGCGTCTGCCTCCAATGTCTACAATGTGGGAGACCTGGGTTTGATCCCTGGGTCGGGAAGATCCCCTGGAGAAGGAAATGGCAACCCACTCCAGTATTCTTGCCTGGAAAATCCCATGGATGGTGGAACCTGGTAGGCTACAGTCCATGGGGTGGCAAAGAGTCGGACATGACTGAGCGACTTCACTTTCATACAAACAGTACCTATAAAAGTCATATTTTAATCTACTTGTCCTTATACTATTCTAAGTTAGGAATAGGATTGTTTGCATTTTGGTGATGAGAACCTGGATTCTCAGAGAAATTAAATGTCCGTCAGTGACCTGCCACTGTCCTCCAGCTGGGTCATCCAGAGCTGAGAGTCCAGCTCTCCTGAAGGTGAATCCAGAGTCACCCAATCCTCGAAGCAGAGAAGGGCTCAGCCTCATAGGTGCACGCACTCATTACAGGTGGGGAAGCTGAATCCTAAAAGGGCCCAAAGAGAAGTTGAATGTTAACTGAGTACCTACCATGTGCTTAATTCAGCATTCACACCAGCAAGGTTTGTGTCTTCATCCCTGTTTTTCAGATGGAGAACCTGGGACTCTGAGATTAGTGACTTGCCTGGGGCCACACAGCCCGGAAGTAGCAGGACTATGTGTTAAGCTGGTCTTGTTTCAGAGCTTTGCCCAACCCGCCTGGCCCTCTTCCTGGAGGCTGCAGATGGACCATCCGGCTCCCACATCCAGACTGCTTCCAGAAAGGTTACAGGCACACTGAAAACAGACCATATCCGGTGACTCTTGAACCCCCCGCTGTTCTAGGTAGAGATCCGGCTCCAAAAACACATGAACACTCCTGGGAGTGCTAGAAAACTTCTGAAGCCTGAGACCAGAGGTGAAGAGCCTGGTTGCAGGAGGGGCTGGGAAAGGCCATGTGAGGCTTGGGACTAACACGGGAGGAGAGCCACACTGTCAGGGGCCTGTGTCCTGGCAGAGAGCTCCTCCCCACTGGTCCCCTGGGGCTGACCCGAGGCCCCTCCTTGACCACGGGAGATCCCCTGGTGGGCCTCCGGAGCAGGGAGCAGGTGGTCTGAGCAGGGTTGAGTGGCCCTCAAGATGCCTCCTGGGAGCCCCCACTTGGGGTCACCACATTGTCAGGCAAACAGTGGCCATTTGATTAACTGCCGGATCATCTTCAGCTCGCCTTCTCTGCCCGTCTGGAAGTCTGTGGAAACCCAAATTGGAGATGAGGTGTCCCGCTCTAGACAACAGGAAGACACACTGCTTAGCCCCAGAAAGAAGAGGTGCCCCTTGTAATCAACTGTGCTGAGGATTCTGGGATCTGACAGGCACCTGTCCCTTGCTCTGCCCACCCCAGAGGGGCCGGAGGCTGGGGGCTGGAGTACGTGGATACTGGAGTCCGACCAGCATTCTCCACTTCTCCTCTTGTTTACTCTGAGCAGGTTCTTCAATCTCTCTGAGCCTCATCTGTAGAGCGAGCATAATAATAATAACACATACCCCCTTGGGTGGACAATTCAGATAAAGCACTTAGTACAGTTCCTGGCTCGTTGGAGACACTCAAGTTGTTGTTAATAATTTATACAATAATTAATAATAATATAAAATGCTGTTGCCCTTATCAATCTAATGGACCCACAAGCAAAACTCAGCCCAGACCCCCAAAGGCTCAGCCCACTCTTTTGTCAGAAACAGAAGCACCTGAGGCAGTGAGGAGCCCCCAATCTCCCCAAATCCCTCCGAGATGAAACTTTGGGAGATATTGCCCCAAATCCAGCCCTGGGCTCAGTCAGCACTCTTGTTTGCACTTACTGTGGCTTCTGGAGCCCACGGGCAGGGCAGGCAGGTTGCAGAGGGGTCTGAGAACATCTTAGCGCCCCCAGTCACCTGTATCATTGGGATGGGAACCGTGGCCTCCCCAAGGACCCACCCCCCACCACAAGGGCGGCAGCTGTCCTAAAACAGTCATAAAGACAGCAGTGTCAATCTAAAGCAATCCTCCCTGCAAACATTTCCAGACCATTGGCCCCTGAGTCAGCCAGTGCCCGGTCCGCCTCTCCCAGGGCAGCAGCTGAGCCAACCCCTCCTGGCAGCCATTTCTGCTTGGAGAGAACTCGGGGCGCTCTCCTCGGAGCCTTGGTTGACATGGGTGGGCTAGCCTCAGAAGCTTGAGGCCAAGTGCCAGCCTCAGGAAGACAGACAGACAAGGACAGCATGGGCAGAGGCAGAAGGAAGGACATCCCGGAAGGGACTTGCTCAGCAGCAGTCCAAGTTATCCAGGAGACGTGGCTCACAGAGCCTCCATCAGGAACTAGGAAGACTGTCCCCAAGCTGGGAAAGCTCAATGCAGGGGCAGCGGAAGGCCCGGGGGCGGTGGGGAGAGTGGATGGGACCCGGGCAGGCATTCCGGCCTCGGAGGCTGAGCTACAGACCCTCCCTCAGACCACACCTCCTCCTCCCTTTCCAGGCCCCTTCTCTGTTGATCCAGGCCCGTCCCAAGCCTCTGTGTCCCCCTCCACTCAAAAATACATGGAGCCACGCTCCAGGCTTGACGGGTATGTCCCCTGAAAGCTCTGATGGCCACGCTCCAGGCTTGACAGGTATGCCCCTTAAAGCTCTGACGTTGGCCTGCCCCCACCAGCTGCTTCAGCATCTGGACCGCTCACTGGTCCCGTCTGTGCGAGCTAGACAGCAGGTGGACCAGGACGGGGCCACAGTGACAGCCTGCCGGGCCACAGCCACCACAGACAGCTCGTCCCTCCTCCTCCAGGCCCCAGCCTCCCGGGGCACGCCTGCCCACGACAGGAGCAGAGAGGGGGAGACGCGTCACTCACAGAGTGAGCACCTAGAATCTCAGAGCCGGCAGGGACCCTGGCCATCTTTAGCCCCTTCAGGCTCTGGAAGACAGCGCACTCAGCCTAGAACACTCAGTCAAGCTAGTTGCAGGGCCCAGACTGCCTTGCAAAGACCCAGACTCTTAACCTAGTGGGCTTTTCATGACAACACACTGCGGGCTGGTTGAAAGTGTGAAAAGTGGCTCAAGGTCTACTATATAATTTTAAAATATTTTGCCAATCAATGATATATGAGGTGATCCATTTGCATAAAATAATACTAATAACCCATGTAATTATTTACATGAAATCAATAAACCCGGAGGCATGTAATTTAAATCTGCTAAGGTACATTCACTATCTATTTTAAAATTTCCTCTAATGTTCAGTTATCTTGACCAAGAGCCCATCTTACTCTCATAAACAGGGGAAACAATAAAGACGATCGGAGGCAGCCCTCCACCCCCTCGGCCCGCACCTCGTTTCTAATATGCAGCCCTTCCTCTAAGGGCTGCATGCAGTTTGCCGCCATGGGTCTCGGGGTTAGAGGACTAAGCCACTCTCTCATGCTTCCTCAGCGCACCCTCTCCAGCCCTTCAGCTCGGCGCTGGGCAGGGAGGGCGGGGGCAGAGGCCAGGCGGCGCAGAAGCTGAGCCGCCCGAGCCTCAAGGAAGACGCACCCGGCCCTTAAACACGGGAAGCAAATGAGGTGAAGCTGGGCGGCTGGGGAAGGGAGGGGCCGGGGCGCGTCTCTAGGCTGAGACCGAGCCAGCCAGTGAGCGGCGCCGAGGAGAGGGAGGAGCACATCTCGGTGCAGAGATGCTGCAGTGAACCGGCGGCACACACGCGCACACACACGCACACGCGCACACGCGCGCCCTCGCAAGCCGCTGCACCAGGACGGCAGCGAGCCTTGGGGCTGAGGGAGCGGAGCGGAGGAGGGCGGCCCAGGGCCGGCAGACCGGCTGGCTCGGCTCCCCGGCGTGACCGGCGTCCCCCTTCCTCGGCCAACACCCTCCTTGCATCCCAGGTAGGTGCCAGCCGCTTTTGTCTCCTCCAGCCCAGGGGCTTCCCGGGGCACCGCTGTGGGCAGGGGCTGGGCGCTCAGTTCCTTTGCGGGGGGCAGGGCACAGGGGCAGAGCAGAAACCCCAGCCGGCTGGCAGGGGCCCGTCTGACTTCTCACCCCAGCCCCCCAGGGGCAGCCGGGACCGAGACCCCCTCTGCCCTGTGGACATAGGTGGCACCCCGCAGGGCCCTGGCAGGCCAGGCCTGGCCGGGAAGCTGAACCCCAAGAGTGTGTCCAGGAGCTCAAGCCACAGGCTGGCAGCAGTGACTGCCCCCAGAGTGGGCAGAGGCCACAGCCCTGCCCTGTGCCCCTGGCCCAGGGCTTGACTGTCCGTGAGTGAGGCCAGGCCCCCGTGCCCTGGCCTGCCGTGTCCCTGGAGGGGAGCGAAACTGACTGGCCGGACGCGGCCTGCCTGTGCAGGGTGACCTCTTTATGAAGTCCTGCTTCTGTTAGACAGAGGGGGAGGCTGCGGGAGGTAAAGGGAGACTGGAGGACAAGTTTAGGCAAAGGCCCGTCCAGGGGCCCGGACTTAGGGAGGAGAACCTGGGTCAAGTCACATCCCTTCCACCCTGCCCACCCTCCCCGTCTCCTCAGGGCCCCCCATCCTCACCGGGTGGCAGTGAAGGAGGCACAGAAGTTTGACTTTCCAGCGGGGGAGGGGATGGGCCGGAGGGGGAGGGGTGCCACGTCGGGGGTCTTGAAAGAAGGCAGTCCCGTCAGCCATGGGGCTCCCCAGGCCAGAGGCGGGGGGCGCAGCCATCACCTCCTCCAGGAGGGGTCCCCACGTCTGGGGCGTGAGGAAGGAGGGGTAAGCTGAGACAGCGCCTGTGTGGAAGGAGAGCGTTCGCGCGGGGACAAAGCCACAGACCGGTGGGGGCTGAGCCTGAGTCCTAGGGGAAAAGCTGTCAGTCAAGGTTGTTTAGAGGTTCTGGAGCTGTGAGTGCCCATGGCCCCTGCCCCGGAGAACCTGGACTTGCTCGCCCCTGGGTTTCCTGCTCCTAACTTCCCCCTGCTTTACATCCAGCTTGCAGTGGGTCAGACTCCTCTCACCCTTGCCTTCCGGCCTGACCCCCAAAGCCCCAGCCTCCTTCCCCAGCCCAGCTGGCATCCTGTCCTTCTGCCCGAAGGGAGGCAGGAGGAGGAAGACCCCACGTTAGCCAGGGTGTCGCTGGTCTCATCAAATTCCTGGCGGCCGTCTGGGACTCCTCTCCCAGCCTCCGCGTCCCTGCTTTCCAGGGGCCCTCAGAGAGACCCGATGGGACCGAGGGCAGCGAGGGTGGGCCGGAGGTGGGGCGGAGACGTGCCCGACCCTGGCCTTGGGAGCAGGGAGGTCCACGCCCCACCCGGGGCCCACCACCTAACCCTCTCCAGCCAGGCTGCAGGTCCCCTCGAGGACGGCTTTCACCCAAGGTCAGAGTTCTCTCTCCTTCCCCACGAGATCTACCAGGAGCCCCCAGCCATCAGGAGGGGGTTGAGGTGAGACAGACATGGAGGGGCCTCTGCACCCACGGCAGCAAAGTCCCCGATGCCCCGTCTCCTTCTGGGGCCCCCCTGAGCGGCAGGGGACGCAGAAGCACACTGCCCGAGCAGAGGGGCCTCGCTTATTCCCCTCTTAACTCCCCACCCAGTGTCTACACCCTCAAGCTCTCTCTGCACGCTCCCTGCCGGTCAAATGCACCCCACACCCCACACCATCCCCCCCACCCCGGATTTCACTCCTTATGCAACTCTGCTCCAGCACCTTCTCTGCCAGCAGTTGTTTAAATAGACACGTGTGGGAAGGGCCTCTGAGGCAGTGCGCTCAGCAGGATGGTCTCTGACTGGCTGACCAGACTTGCTCCTCAGGAGCAGTACTAAGAAAGAGGTGCCCCCAAAGTGTCCATCAGGGAAGCTGCACCCTTTGAGAAGGCACAGTGCCCCTGACCCCCAGAGATGTCCTCAGCCAAATGTTTGTGAGAAAGCTTATCTCAGAAACCTAAGGTCAGAACCACAGGGTTGGATTCACAGGAAAAAAAAGAACTAGAGCAACAGATATGCCAATGAAGCAAGACGGACTGAAGCTAGACTGCAGGAGCGACTTCCTCACCAGCACGATGAGCCATGAGGAGTTGGGGCAGCCTTCTTTCCCATGACTGTGTGAGGGGCGGGGACATGGGGTCCAGGCCAAGCTGAGAGGCACTTCTGCCTGGAGTAGAAATTGGGCTGGATGACCCTGTAAATTTCTCCCAGTCTCAGGTCGTCCTGCAATAAATACAGGCGGGAGTGACTCAGGAATCCATGGGCAGACAGGCATCCTTTTCTCTCCCTCTTCCATGCTGGCCACCTCTCACCCTTCTGGACCTCTCCAGTCTAGACCAAACCCCCTGGGGCTTTGCTAACTTGGAATATTCATGGAAGTTTTTGTGGGTTCCATGCCCTGATGGTAACCATCCTGGAGTGAAGAAGACCTTCCATGGGTTTAATGAGTTCTCTTGCTATAAACTGAGCCCACATTTCCTTGTTTACCCAAAGAGGGTGCAAACCACAGCTAAGGTGTGTGATGGTCTCACCCAAAACCGAGCACACTCCATCGCAGGACACGGGCCGACCCAAGGGCACCTCTGCTTCTTTATCTGATGACTCCCACCCTACACTCAGGGCACCCACCCAGATGAAACCAGCTGGTATCCTCCAGCCTGCATCCTCTCCATGTCTGCCAGCCTCTCCACCCCGGGTCTGGCGGAAGGGTGGCCCTCGCGCAGCATAGCCCACAGGTGCCATTAACCGGGGCCCTGGAGTGGACACTAGCCAAAGGGGAGGAGCAAGTTCAAACCCAGCCCGGCCAGGTTTGGTTCTGAACCAGCCTGTCCAGAAACGGGGGAATCTCCTCTCAGCAGAGAAGAGGGGACATGCAAAATTGCTCCACTGATTTATTCCTGATTTGGATCTTTCAAACCAAGTTGGAACAATTGCTCCCACTCCTGATGTCGCAGAAAGGGGCCCTCCTCCAAAGCCCTCTCCCCTTCTGCCCCCAGACCCCACGCTTACCAGGCAGGCAGGCAGGAACCCTGGAGTCTGGGCGCTGCATGCCCCGCCTCCAGGTCCCCTCAGAAGCCCGCAGAGCTTGCCCCTCCTGTCCACTCCCCACTTTGCGGGGTCTCTTCAGTGGAGAGGGTGGGCATGGGAGGGAAAGACTCCAGGCCGCAGATCAAGGGCCGACTCCCCCAGACCAGGGCCCAACGCTTAGGCAGATCCGGGAGCCTGGGAGTTCCAGCTCTCCCCAGAGCGCAGGGTTGTGCTGGGGCAGGGCCTCAGGGCACCAGCTGCAAATACAAAGAGCCTGCAGAGACCAGTAGGGCCCAGGAGGGAGGGAGCACTGGGAGCAGGCCAGGGCAGGACCGCGGCCAGGCTGCCCTGTCCCCAAGCAGTCCCTGTTCCCACAGGGACTGCGGGGTTTCCCGTCCCACCCAACACACCCAGGGACCTGCTCCAGCTCAGGACATCAGCCTCCTGCCACTGAGGCCTCTCAGGCACAGTCCTCTTCCTGCCAGCTCCTGCCCCACCGGGCATGCTGCCCCACCAGGCCACCGCGGACCCCATCCTCCCAGGGTCATGGAGATGGTTTAGACCTTTCTGGAAGATGGTAGTCTCATCCCAGGACCTTTCATAGGCAATTCCTTTCGTAGCCAGAGTCCTCCTCCCATCTTAGACTCCACAGGCAGGAGGTGGGGCGGCTGATGAGAAGTACCTGCTCGGGGAGGCCCACGTGTGCGTCCGAGCCAGGTGCCCTCCTGCACGCACGGAGTCTGGGTGTGACCGTGTGCCCCTGTGTCCTCGTCTGCAACAGCACGCCTGTGGGTGCTTGCCCAGGACCCCACACCCGCAGGGGTGAAGGGGGAAGGCGCCCGTCCAGGGAGACGGGGAGGGGGGAGTCTGTCAGTGTTCCCGATACGTGTGAATGTGGCCCAGATGTTGTGACCGTGTGGAAGCCAGGCTCACAGCCAGGCGCGGTGTCTGGGGCACACTTGTGTGTCCCTCGGTGTGCTGGTGCCTGCGCTGAGACTGGTGAGGGTTCTCAGTGACAAGCTCTGATGTTTCTCAAGCACTTACTATGGGCCAGGAATGCTGCTGACCTCACAGGAGTCCCGGGAGGTGGGTACATCCCCGTTCTGCAGACAGAGACTGAGGCTCAGAGTTCAGTAACATACAGTAACTGGGGTTATACGGGTTAGTTATCCTAAGGTTACACTGGCTAGTAAGCATGAGGCCTGTCAACACCAGACCACCCCCCCTCCACCGCCTTTAAGCAGTGTGCCGGGTGCGGGGAACCCAGGGTGCCCTTGTAATCCCTGGTGGCTTATAAGAAGTCACTGAGTCTCTGCCTCAACTGGGCTCCTAACTCCTTCTTTTCCTACCCCCATTCATCCCAAACCTGCTCAGATGTCTGTTGTCAGGGGAAAGGAGAGACAGGTTCCAGGACCGGGAACTCAGTACCCTAGGGGAAGCACTGCGTGGAGGGCGTCTTTCATCTGCTGATTGGCCCTGAGCAGGGAGGGGTCCTCAGCCCGCAGACCCTGGGGGAGTCCAGCTCCCAGCCTCCCAATCCCCAGTTGTCTTCCAGGTCCTTTGTCCCCCAGGCCCAGCAACTCAGCCATCTCCCCTGAACCTCGAGCAGCTATAAACTCCCATGTTCTCTCAGGACAGGTCCCAAATAGTGGCAGCCTGTGCCCGCCTGTGCCCGCCTGTGCCAGCCTGTGCCTGCCCCCCCACGCCAGGGCAGCTGCCTGGGGCCAGCTCTGGGCCTGGCATAGCTCCACTCCAGCCCGAGCTCCATCCTGGGCGTTCTAGAGTGTGTCACAGGGCTGGTGTGGGAGACGACTGGCTCCTGAGGCTCTCGAGCACATCCCCCGGTTGCATTCAGCTGGGCAGGGGCTCTGCAAGGGTGGTGGTGTTGTTCCTGCCCACCCCACAGTGCCTGGCACACAGTCTTAAATATACAGTGGGGACGGACGCAGGACAAGGCTGGATGCCAGTGCCTCCTATTTCTGACCCAGGCTCTGTGGTGGGAGCAGGCAGAGGGAGGGTGTGTGTGTGGCGGGGGCAGGGACGGGTGTGTTCACACAAGGCCTTGGCTCAGTGCACATCTGGTTGAGTTGATCAGTCTCCAGTGCTCCCAGAGGACAACCCTAGATGCGCCTGGTCCCAGCCCCTCTGCACCCATGTCTCCTCTGGGGCCACAGGTCTCAGTCCCCAGGGGTGCCCAGGGTGCTTGAACCTAGAGGTGATGGATTGAAGCCCTGATTAAATTGAAGGATGAGTAGAGGGATCGTGTTATTCATGATGTGTTATAATTACTTATAGTAAGAGAGATAACCAGGGCTTCCCTGGTGGGTCAGCGGTAAAGAATCCGCCCGCCAGTGCAAGAGATGCAGGTTCAGTCCCTGGGTGGGGAAGATCTCCTGGAGAAGGAAATGGCAACCCACTCCAGTATTCTTGCCTGGAAAGTCCCATGGACAGAGGAGTTTGGCGGGCTACAGTCCTTGGGGTCTCAAAGAGTCAGACGTGACTTAGCCACTGAAAGAACAGCAAGCAAAAGAGATGGCAGATACGTCTGACCACTGTTGTGTGGAGGGGAATGATCCAGGGTGCAGATCACAGAGAAGCAAGGCAGGGCTGGGTCCTCACACCCTGTGCTGGGCGGAGACGTAAGACACACACACACACACACACACACACACACGGAGGCATATACACAAAGAACAGATACTTCCCCCATACACAGACACACAGATACATGCATACACACAGAGACAGAAGACCAGACCACACACATACACAGGGACATACGGAACACACAGATGCACACAGACGTCACATGCGTGCATACACACGCACACCCGCCCACTCTCTCCAGCACTGCTGGCGGGCACAGCAGCCCCCTGCCCAGGTCTGCAGACAGGCCTCCGGTCCCTGTCCATCCATCTCTGCGCTGCTCGGGCAGCTCAGGATAAGGGCACGTCTCCCCAAGCCTGCACCCTCCCCCTTGTGAGCTCTCAGGACTGGCAGACAGAGGGCAGGCGGCGAACGATGACTGAGCACCTTCTCTGGGCCAGACTCCGGATGGGGCGCACTGCCAAAGAGAGGTTTTCAAACCGTTCGGAACCGTGGGTCCCTTTGTGTAGAGGGAACCTGGGAGGGAAGTCCAGCGGATACAGCAAGTGCGAGGGAGCTGCTCTGGCTGAAGTGGGAAGGGGTCTGCTGCCCCGTCCTCTCTCCGTGCCCCTGGGCCCACCGTCAGCCAGGGCAAGTCCAAACAGCCCGAGGACTGCCCCTGCGGGGCGCTCCATACCTGACTGACCACTCCCAACCACTCTGGGAAGGAAGTGCTATGGTCTCCACTTGGCAGATGAGGACACTGAGGTCCACCAGAGAAGAAGACTCGGCCAAGCTCACAACACTGTTAGACGAAGCCAAGGTCACCGACTCCTGTCCGTGATTCCAAAGCCTGAGGTGGTTTCCAGTGCCCACTGGCTCCCTGTCATGAGAAAAGTTTCCTGCATTTATGACCCTCCAGGGTCCTGCTTCTAGATTCTTCCATGACTGAGCACCCTGCTGACCCTAGCAACCTGAGAGCCTGTGTGAGAGTGTGTGTGTGTGTGTCTGTCTGCCCTGGGGTAACCCTTAAGCAGGACTGAAGCCTGGTCAGCCCACCGTGTGAGTGTGAGTGTGAGCATCTGACACGACAGCTGTTCTCAGGCAGGTGAGCATGGCACGCACGTGGCGCCCATTCTGCACCAAGGGCCCTGGGGGAGTGTCCGACCGGCCGGAAGTGCCAAAACCTTGGGTCAAGGTCTGGATCGGAAAGGGACAAGGATGGGGAGGGGCAAGCGGTGAGGTGGGTCCAGGCCCGCCTGACATGGGGAGGGGCACGATGCTGGAATTGGGGCAGGGCAGGGGGTGCACCAGTTTAAACCCACCCCCCACAGAACACCCAGCTCCTCAGCCCACATCTTCCCTGAGCCCTGTGGCCGCTTCTCCCCTCAACCTTCCCAGCTGAGGCTGCTGGGGAGGCAGGAAAAGGGCGGTGCTGGCCCACGCTGAGGCTGAAAGAGGTTTGGGACCCCCTTCTTTGCGAGGAGTGGAGCCCACAGTGAGGCAGAGAGACCCTGAGCTTGCCTGGTCTGCAGGCCCTGCACGGGCCCCAGGCCTCCACTGCCCACCCCGATCCAAGCCAGCATTCCCAGGCCCTCGGTCACCCTGCACTCAGGAGCACTGCTGTCTCAGAGCTGGAGGAGACACCAGAGCACCCGCTTTCCACAGGAGGACGCTGAAGCACAGAGCACGTGGGTTTTGGAGCAAGCTAGCAGCGGAGTCCCCAGCCAGGCTGTCTCCCTCAACCTTAGACCCTCTCCTTCTGCTCTTAGCTTCCTGCAAAGCAGGTGGCGGGGATGAGAGGTGGGACCTGCAGCGGTGTGACCTCTCCCTGCAGCCTGGGGGCCCCGCAACCCAGGCTCACTCTGACCACCAGAAGGAGGCCCCTGAGATGCCACACTCCCCCAAACTTCACGAGTTTGCCTGGAGACGGGAGTAGGTGGCCCCACTCCTGCTCCAGGTTGAGGCCCCCGCCTCTCAGACTGAGGGAGAGAGGCTCTGATTGCTATTGGTGCCCCCAGGGAGCACGTTTTCCAGGTCTTCAGGATTTAACCAAGTCTCTGTTCATCCTGACTTCCCTGGGTAGCTCAGGCAGTAAAGAATCTGCCTGTAAGACAGGAGAACCATGTTCGATCCCTGGGCTGATCGAACCCGGTTCAATTGATCCCAGGTTGGATACCTGGATCGATCGATCCCTGGGTTGATCGAACCTGGTTCAGTTGATCCCAGATTGGATCCCTGGGTCAATCCCTGGTTGATCCCTGGGTTAATCGAACCTGGTTGTATTGATCCCAGGTTGGATCCCTGGATCGATCTATCCCTGGGTCATGAGGATCCCCTGGAGAAGGGCAACTCATCTCGGCAGGCAGGAAGTTTGTCTAGGAGCTGCGTTATCTCTTGCCCAGAGGCCTGTCAGGACCACTAGTCCATCTGGTTGGGAGCCTTGCTAAGGGGGCCACAGTTATGGCTCCATCATGCACTGCACATAAGGGCGAGAGGGGAGGGATGAATCAGTGAAACTCCTCCCCACTGCTAGAAAATAAGGCTGGGTCCTGGAGACTAGAGGCAGCTCACAGAGGCCCTCATTACCCTCCAACCCAGCCACTTGGGGAGTGGGACCGGGGAGAGTGGGCCTGAGAAGATGGAGCTGGGGCTCAGGCCCGGCCCCTCCAGCCCTCCAGGAGAGCTCTTCCTTCTTGCCTCCCGATTAGTCACTGCCTTCAGTTCCCGAGCAGCACCACCCAGCAGGCGGCAGGAGGAGGGGAGGGGGCCCAGGGCAGGGCCAGACCCCCAGGGGGCCAGCAGGAGGCACTCAGCCCGGGAAGAGCTGCTGGGCAATAGCCAGGCTCTTCCCCGGGGCCCTGGGGAGGGTGGGAGCGACTCCAGCCTCTCCTCGGGCTGAGGCAGAAGCATTGCCGGCCCCTGTGCCCGGAGCCAGGAGGGGCGCTGCTTAGCTCCGAGGCCTCCCCATCCCTCTGCCTCCCCAGGTCCCTCTCGGCCTCCAGCCGGATGCTCCCTGTGCTGGGCTGAGGCTCGTCTCCGCTGCCCGCCCCAACCTGTAGTGCCCACCATGGGGACGCCCCTCGGGAGGAAAGCACACCTGCTGATGCTGGTAGCTGTGGGCCTCGTCTCCACGCCAGGTAAGGGCTTGTCCGGGCTCCGGAGCCGGCAGCGATGTGTCGGGATGTTAGGGATGACTAGTTGCACTTCAGCGTGAGGCCATTTCCTTCTGGAATTTTCGTGTCTGTGGATTTTACTTTTCCTGAGATTAGGAGGAGAGGGGACGAGTCTTTGTCTCATTGTAGATGAAAGAAACATGATCCAGAGAGGGTGAGTGGCTTGCCCTGGGTCACACAGCAAGACTACGGCACAGCCAGAGCACCACATTAGCGCAGGGTTGTAGCCCTTAAGGCTGCAAGATGAAATTAAAAATTAGCTGCTTAACTGTCCTAGCCGCACTTCAAGGCCACATGGCCGTATTGGCCGGCACAGATTATAGAATATTTCCATCCTCACATAATGCTCTGTTGGATAGGACCGCTCTAGGGTCCCCTGACCACAAAACCCTGGGAGGGAGGGCTCCTCAGGGTAATGCTGAGCCCTGGCAAGTGGACCAAATGTGGAACAGGGTCTGCGCAGAGATGAGGCAGAGCAGAGGGTGCCCAGGAAGCAGGCAGGAGAGGCCCAAGGCAAGGTTCTCAAGCCGGGGATCCCGGGTGGGGGGCTAGCAGAAGGGGAAGGGGTGGGGCGGAGCGAGCCACAGGCTCCGAGGCCAGGCTGGCAGAGCCGGAGTGTCTCCAGCAGCCTCTGCCGCTCAAGTACCTGCTGGGACCGCTGCTTGGTCTCTCCTCCCTGACCCCCAGCCTAGACCCACAGACATGTCCTTTCCCTTTCAAGATTGCCACAGGAGAAAGCGTGCCCATTGTCTGATGTCCTTCTGGAGCCCTAACCGCTTCAGACTCCACCTCCCCACCCCACGGTCCCCTGCAGGGCTGCGCACCTTAAATTCCTTGTCTTGGCAGGGAGGGACCCCACTGGTATACTGTCAGATGTCCTCATTATGTTCTGACCGCCTCCCAGCCCTGCACCCAGGTCAGTGAGGCTGCTAGGAAGTAAGGGAGCCTCCCAGGCGCCCAGCCCAAGCCTAGCTCCTGGTGCCGGGGCTCCCAGGCCTGGAGGTGCTGCTGGGCTAGGTAGCCCAGGCTTCATGGAGCAGGAGACATCTAGCCCAGAGAAAGCAGAGGAGGGGTGCCTGGGCTCCTCCACATTCCCGACCCTCAGGGGCAGCTCAGTCCTGGGCAAACATCGTGGGCAGCCTCCGGAGTCCTTAGACCCTGAGAGGCAGGAAGGCCCGGGGAGGTGGGACCTGGTCGGCCTCCTGGCGGAGCGGCAGAGGGAAAAGTGGAGTGTCCCATGGCTGTTCGTCTCAGAAGGGGCCTCGGCTCTTAGCTGTCTCTGTGCACCCACCCTGGGGACACAACCTTGGACTCCTGCGCCCCAGTGCAAAGCCGCACAGTGCGGCTTCCCCTGCACGCTCCCAGCTCCCTCTCTGCTTCCTCTGTGAGGCCCCGAAGCCTGTGCATTGAGGAGCAGGGTTGTCAGGACAGGGAATCAGGAGAGAATCAGAGAGGTTGTCAAACAAGGAGAGCATGGAGGGGGCGGATTTGCCTGGGAGTCTGTGTGTGTGTGTGTGTGTGTGTGGATGTGTGTGGAGCCTCATAGGGAGGCATGGGGTGAGTGAGTGTGTGCCTGTGGATGTTTGGGAGGGTGGAGATGTGAGTTATTGCACGGAGGACATGCTGCATTTGAGGGGATGACAAACGTGTATAGAAGTCCTTACACGGTGCAGTGGCTCGCAACTCTAACTGCCCTTCAGAACGTCCATGCAGCGCCTTTAAAATCTAGATTCTTTGGCCTCCCTCCTAGAGATGCCGATTCAGTACCTTCAGGATGGACCAGCACCTCTGACGCTGCTGTTGGGAAACAGGTCAAGGATCCTGAGCCCTGTGGCTGAGGACGTGGCTCTGGGGGAGGCTGGCCAGCGTCCACACCCCAGATCTGCTCCTTCTCACTGTGTGATTTGGGGCCAGTTTTTTAACCTCTAAGTCTCAGTTTTCAGATTAGCCAAACAATAAAATGGGGGTACCTATCTCGTAAAGAGGTTACAAAAAAGAAATGTGGAGCATGATATTTGATCAAGAGTAAGCCCTCAAAAGATAGCATCTATTTTGTGATTATTAATGCCTGGATATTATGAACGCCCATTTTGTATATGTCTACACATATACAAGTATATGTGGACATTTGTAGCCGCCTGTGTGTGGAAACTGATGTGTGTATAAACGTATATATCTGACTCCTGGAGTAGCTTAGAGAGTCAGGTATGTATATATGTGGATGTCTGTGTGCACGTGAGGAAGTGAGCATACATGACAGGTGTGGAAAGTGTGCATGTGCGGATGTTGGGGTGAGGGTGTGTATATGGCCTAGTGCAGGGGGTCAAGCTTGGGATCAAGTGCAGAAGGAAACCAGTCTTGAAGCATCAGCGTGCCCCGGGCCCACTCAGCCACCCACCCCCACCATGCAGACAGACTTCCTGGAAGCTGCGATTATGCAGGGCTGTTCCCAGCAGCCTGGCTGCCTCCCCCGCCCCTCCGCACAGTCCCAGCTGGGGCAGGGGTCCCTCCCCTCCACCACCATCATTAACTCGGGATTAAGCTGGGCCATCTCTGAGGCCCGGGGCAGCCATGAGGGAGAGAGATGGCCGGGGGTGGGGGGGCAGGCTGCCGTTTCAGGAAGCCCTGCCTCCCCCTCCATTCTGAGAGCTGCTCAGCAGCTGCTGTCATTCCCGGGGGTCTGGAGCCGGGCCTCAGCTGTGGCACGGGGTCCACCCCCGCCCCTGGACTAAGGCTGACAGCTGGATGAACCAGGCGAGTAGGCGCTAATTAGTTAATGGGGACCCCACCCCAGGACCCTCCAAGGAGGCTAAAATCAGCTTCACTGAGGGACAGGAGCCAACTAGGGGTGGCGTGGCTCCCGCCTGACACCACAAAGCCAAGGCATGCCCGGCCACCCGGTCAGCACATCGAGGCAGGTGTGGGACCCTGCCCTTTGCCTCACATCCCCGCACAGGGAGCCCGGACCCGCGCCTGGAAGAGCAAGGCATCTGCTCTGGGAGGGGCTGGGCAGAGAAACGCCGTTTGCATGTGGGATGCCCATCCGCTCAGCAAACCCAGGAGCCCAAGGTCCAGACCTACGTGTGCCCCAGGCTTGCCCTGTGACGATGGGCAAGCCGTTCCCCTTTCTGGGCCTCTCTTTGTTGAATTGTCACACGGAAATTTTATAAAAATGCCCCAAAGCCACCTGTACAGCATCCACCGGCCCCTGAGCCTGCCTTCCCCTGGTCCCCGCCCCGCGCCTCACTTGGGTCCAGGAGCAGGCACTGAGCGCACAGCCGTGCCGGGCTGGCCCTGCTGTGGGCCTCGGGAGGGGCGTTCATCTCTCCATTTCCCAGGTGAGGAAGCTGAGGCCGAGGGCCCTGTGGCAGCCCACACAGGCCCGAGCCCCAGCACATTCCCTGGGGACGCACCCCAGAAGGAGCACGGCCCAGGGCCACGCGTCCTCTCCCTGCTGCTTGGCCAGTGGCTTCCAGGCGTCTCTCCAGGCCCCTCTCACACCCCACAGGCCAGCTCTCCCGTGAGTCCTCCGGCCACTTCCACTCCAAGGGTCCCTGCACGTGAACCTCAACCCCTTTCACGGTCCTTGCCTCCTCGCACTGTCAGCTTTCTGCCTTCCTTCCTGGACCTCAGGCTCCGTGTGATGGAAGGAGTCACTGTGCTACTCAGTCCCTAGCCCAGTGCTAAGTATACAGCAGGTACTCAGTACCTGCGAGGGAGGGGTGATTGACTGAACTTGACGAGATGGAGTCTGCCTTGTTGTTCAGTCATTAAGTCATGTCTAACTCTTTGGAACTGCATGGACTGCAGCACGCCAGGCTTCCCTGTCCTCACCATCTCCTGGAGTTTGCTCAAACTCACGTGCATTGAGTTGGTGATGCCATCTCACCATCTCAATCTCTACTGCTTCCTCCTCTTGCCTTCAGTCTTTCAGGCTCTTTCCCAAAAAGTCGGCTCTTTGCATCAGATGGTCAAGTATTGGAGCTTCCAATGAGTATTCAGGGTTGATTTCCTTTAGGATAAACTGGTTTGATCTTGCTGTCCAAAGGATTCTCAAGAGCCTTCTCCAGCTTCACAGTTTGAAAGCATCAATTCTTCGGCACTCAGCCATCTTTACGGTCCAACTCTCACATCCATACATCACTACTGGAAAAACCAGAGCTTTGACTACATGGACCTTTGTCAGCAAAGTGATGTCTCTGCTTTTTAATACGCTGTCTAGGTTTGTCATGACTTGTCTGCCAAGGAGCAAGCATCTTTTAATTTCATGGCTGCAGTCCCTGTCTGCAGTGATTTTGGAGCCCAAGAAAATAAAGTCTGTCACTGTTTCCATTGTTTCCCCATCTATTTGCCATGAAGCAATGGGACCGGATGCCATGATCTTAGTTTTTTGAAAGTTGAGGGTTGTTTTTAATTTAAATTTATTTATTTTAATTAGAGGCTAATTACTTTACAATATTGTATTGGTTTTGCCATACATCAACATGAATCCGCCACGGGTGTACACATATTCCCACATGAGTTTTAAGCCAGCATTTTCACTCTCCTCTTTCACTCTCATCAAGAGGCTCTTTAGTTTCTCTTCACTTTCTGCCATGAGGGTGGTATCACCTGAATATCTGAAGTTGTTGATATTTATTTCTCCTGCCAATCTTTATCCCAGCTTGTGATTCATCTGGTGTTTTGTATGAGGTACTCTGCATATGAGTTTAATAAGCAGGGTGACAATATACAGCCTTGACGTACCTTTCCCAATTTTGAACCAGTCCATTGTTCCATGTCCTGTTCTAACTGTTGCTTCTTGACCTGCATACAGGTTTCTCAGGAGACAGGAAAGGTGGCCTGATATTCCCATCTCTTTAAGAATTTTCCAGTTTATTGTGATTCACACAGTCAAAGGCTTTCTCATAGTCAATGAGGCAGATGTTTTTGGAATTCTCTTGCTTTTTCTATGATCCAACAGATGTTGGCATTTTGATCTCTGGTTCCTCTGCCTTTTCTAAATCCAGCTTTTACATCTGGAAGTTCTCAGTTCACGTACTGTTGAAACCTAGCTTGAAGAATTTTGAGCATTACTTTGCTAGCATATGAAATAAGTGCAATTGTATAGTAGGCTGAACATTCTTTGGCACTGTCTTTCTTTGGGATGTGAATGAAAAGTGACCTTTTCCAGTCTTGTGGCCACTGCTGAGTTTTCCAAATTTGTGGTCTGCCTAACTTATTGAAATTGAAATTTTAATTAATTATAATTAAATAAAATTAAAAATCTGGTTACTCAGCTGCACCAGCTATATTTCAGGGGCACAGTGGCCAGTGCCTACTGGACAGTTCAAAAAATGGAACCTTCCCATCACTGCAGAAAGTTCTATCGGAGACCAGGCTCCAGCTGGCCCCGAGGCCCTGAGACCTCTGGTGATGTCCCCCACCTGCAGCTTGGAGCTCGGCTTGGGGATCCCCAGCTACCTTTGGGCCTGTCTTTGAAGAGCAGCCCCTTGGCCTGCTATTCCCAGAGGAGTCCACAGAGGAGAAGGTGACGCTGGCGTGCCGCGCGCGGGCCAGCCCTCCGGCCACCTATAGGTGAGGCCCCGCGGTGGTGCCGGGAGGCCCTGGGCGGCGGCAGGCTGTCCTCACATCAGCCCCGCCACCCCGACTGCAGGTGGAAGATGAACGGCACCGAGATGAAGCTGGAGCCAGGCTCCCGCCAGCAGCTGGTTGGAGGCAACCTGGTCATCATGAACCCCAGCAAGGCCCAGGATGCTGGCGTCTACCAGTGCCTGGCCTCCAACCCCGTGGGCACTGTCGTCAGCAGAGAGGCTGTCCTCCGCTTCGGCTGTGAGCCCCATGGGGGGCTGAGACACTGTGGGGGTGGCAAAGAGGGTGCTGGGAGGTGTCCAGAAGGGGCGAGTGACTCCCGCCCCATGGAGGCTGACGGGGCAGGGCCCGCAGGCTTGAAGGCCAGCGCCTGAGGGCCTGGTTTCCACCTCCAGTTCTGCAGGAATTCTCCAAGGAGGAGCGAGACCCAGTGAAGACCCACGAAGGCTGGGGGGTGATGCTGCCCTGTAACCCGCCCGCCCACTACCCAGGTGAGCCAGGCCCCGGGCGATGCGGGAGGGTACAGGAGGCGTCCGGTCACTCACAGAAGAGGGAGGAGTAAGCGGTGGTGAGAGGCCCTGGAGCGCAGATCCCTGGGTCCCCAGCTCCAGATGATTCTGTGCCCCCAGCACCCCAGACTGGGAGTGTCCCCCAACCACTGCAGGCTGTCTCTCCAGCAGACCGCACTCCCTGAGAGTGGAGCTAAAGACGCGACTTCCCTCTGGGTCTCCCCCCAGCCCCAGTTCAGGGCCCCGTGGCTCTCAGGACCGGGTCTACAGGTCCCCAGCACACAGTGGGGTCCCAGCAGAGCTGCTCCATTGACCAGCGACCCAGGTCCCTCACATGCCCCCTTCGCAGGCTTGTCCTACCGCTGGCTCCTCAATGAGTTCCCCAACTTTATCCCGACGGATGGGCGGCACTTCGTGTCCCAGACCACAGGGAACCTGTACATCGCCCGGACCAATGCCTCGGACCTGGGCAACTACTCCTGCCTGGCCACCAGCCACATGGACTTCTCCACCAAGAGCGTCTTCAGCAAGTTTGCTCAGCTCAACCTGGCCGCAGAAGGTCAGGGTTGGTGCGCAGGGCCGGGGGGAGGGGACTGAAGGCTCAAGGGCGTTGGGAACACAGATTTTCCGTCTGAAGCTGTAAAGAGCAGCTCAGACGGCACAGGGTCCGGGCCTGGACCCCAGGGCCCTCCTGCGGCCCAGCCTCAGAGCCTTGCCCCAGCCGCCAATGGGAAAGGAAATCAAGAAACACAGGCTCTGAGCTGCGCTAAGGTCACAGGCATAGGAGCCCTGACCTAGAACATTTGTCTGATGCGCACACTCCCCCTCTCCGCAGACACCAGGCTTTTTGCTCCCAGCATCAAGGCCCGGTTCCCAGCAGAGACCTACGCGCTGGTGGGACAGCAGGTCACCCTGGAGTGCTTCGCCTTCGGGAAGTGAGTAGTGGGGAGGGAGGGCACAGCCCCTCCGAGCCCCCAGGGAAAGAGCAGGGCCAGCTCTCAGTCATCTTGGTGCCCCTGCAGGGTCTAGCAGAATGCTGGGCCCTCAGTGGGCACTGAGTCCGTAAATGAGGCATCGCACATGCCAGGGCCCCAACACATGTCGGCTCACTTGGTCTTCCCAGCCCATGACTGGCTCAGGCAGCTTATGTAGCACCCCAGGCTGGAGGCAGGTAACGTGGTGCGTGGACCCAAGCTGGCCTGCCTTATTCAAACCCCAGCTCTGTCACTTGCTGACACGGAGACCTTGGGAAAATCACTTAACCTCTCTGAGCCTCAGTTTCCCTATTTGTTCAGTTCAGTCGCTCAGTCGTGTCCGACTCTTTGCGACCCCATGAACCGCAGCACGCCAGGCCTCCCTGTCCATCACCAACTCCCGGAGTCCACCCAAACCCATTTCCATTGAGTCAGTGATGCCATCCAGCCATCTCATCCTCTGTCATCCCTTTCTCCTCCTGCCCTCAATCTTTCCCAGCATCAGAGTCTTTTCAAATGAGTCATCTCTTCACTTCAGGTGGCCAAAGTATTAGAATTTCAGCTTTACCATCCGTCCTTCCAATGAACACCTAGGACTGATCTCCTTTAGAATGGACTGGTTGGATCTCCTTGCAGTCCAAGGGACTCTCAAGAGCCTTCTCCAACACCACAGTTCAAAAGCATCAATTCTTTGGCGCTCAGCTTTCTTTATAATCTAGCTCTCACATTCCCTACTTGTACCTAGCGTTAATAATAGTACCTACCTCCTGGGGTTGTTATGAGGTTTGCATGAACTAATATACATACAGTGCTTAGAACAGTATCTGGCATTGAATAAGTATTCTATGGATGCTAACAGTTACCTTTTAAGATAGAAAGTTTGTAACAGAAATCTTCCCCTCTCGGGAGAAGAACTCACTGGACCAGTGCTAAGCTGCTAGCAGGTGCTGGATAAATGTCCATAGAATGAAAGAAAGAATGTGACTTGACCATTGGTCCCCTCCTCCCTCCTATATCTCCTGGATTACCCAGGATGCCCCCTGCTTTGTGGAAAGTGATTGGGCTTCCAGAAAACCCATATTTAAAGCACATAAGAGTCACTGATTTCCTCAGTCAATTTAGTACACAGATTACTAACAGCTAAATCCCCTTTGAAAAGTAGAGGCCAGGCCCCGCTGGGGAGAAGGGAGAGGGACCGGTAGAGACCCTGGTCTCAGGCCGCTGCTGAGGAGGTGGGGCCCAGGAGAGGCCGCTGCGGGGTGGGGGGAGGGCAAGCCAGCTTCGGGGTGCAGACCCCCTGCGCACTGAGCCCCCGGGAGCAGTTTCTCCCTGCCGCTCTCTCCGTCTCTCCTGGACCCCCCTTCCCTTCCCTACCTGCCCAGCGTCCCAGGAGGGCCGGGTCGGGGTGAGGGGCGGGAGGCCCCGGGCATCTGCCCAGCCCCACCCAGCCCTCTGGCTCTGTCTCCCCGCAGCCCCGTCCCCAGGATCAAATGGCGCAAAGTGGACGGCTCCCTGTCCCCGCAGTGGGCCACGGCCGAGCCTACCCTGCAGATCCCCAGCGTGGGCTTCGAGGACGAGGGCACCTACGAGTGTGAGGCGGAGAACACCAAGGGCCGCGACACCGTCCAGGGTCGCATCATCGTGCAGGGTACGGGGCCGGCGCCCGCGGCCCCGCCTTCCCGGTCCCGAGAGGCAGCCCCTGAGCTGCAGAGCGCACGAACGCGCTAGAAGATTTAAGTCCCTAAAAGTTACTGGCAGAGGCGCCAAGTGCCAGTTTTCGTGAACTGCTTCTCCCCACCGCCCGCCACCCCCACCCCGCTCCCGGATCCCTCCGCCCTCTGCTGTTCGACCGTCCGGGGACTTAGCCCCAAGGCCCTGCCCGGCTCCGCTGCAGACGCTCCCTTTGGTCTCCACAGCTCAGCCCGAGTGGCTCCGCGTGATCTCAGACAGGGAGGCTGACATCGGTTCCGATCTCCACTGGGCGTGCGCGGCCGCCGGCAAGCCCCGGCCGGCAGTGCGCTGGCTGCGGAACGGGGAGCCTCTGACCTCCCAGGTAGGAGACCTGGGCCGTCCGTCCCCCCCACCCAGCGCACTGCGGTCTGCTCCCTGGTCCCCTCCCCCACACCCCCGGGGGCCCTCTGGGCCAGTAAGGGTGCCGGAGGGTAGTTCTAGGTGCTTCTGTACATCCCAGAGCCACGTCCTCCTGGTCAGCCGGAGAGAATCCTGACTGGAGGGTCCCGGGACTTGGGTCCAGGCACACCTCAGCCACAAACGCACCGGTGGTCCTGAGTGGGTCCCTCAGCCCCCTGGCTTCCACGTGCCGACGTGCGTGCGGGCTGGGGAACCTCTGCAGCCTGGGATCCAGGAGGCCCTGGAGAGGACTGCACATGGGGGCTTTGTCCAGGCAGCACCCTCTCCACTGCGCCCCGCTGTGAGCGCCCACGCGGGCACTCCAGGGGTCCTGATGCCCCTCCCCTGCCCGGGGCGGGCGTTTCTGCACAGGCCCGGGTAGAAGTGCTGGCCGGGGACTTGCGGTTCTCCAAGCTGAGCCTGGAGGACTCTGGCATGTACCAGTGCGTGGCAGAGAACAAGCACGGTACCATTTATGCCAGCGCCGAGCTGGCGGTGCAAGGTAAAGGGCCCAGGGAGAGAGGATGTCCCCAGGGACACGCGGGGCGGGGTGGCGGGGGTGGGGGGGGTGGGGGGGTGGTCGGGGGTCAGGAATTCTGAGCAGCAGCATGTCTACATTCACACACTCACCTGGCAGTTTTCCAACAGCTTCTAAGTAGAACTCAGAGATTGAAGACAGGAGCTGAGGCACTAGACAGAAAGCTCCCAGAGGACAGGGTCTCTGGCTTGACCCACATCTGAAAGTAAATGTCTACTGCTGTAAAAAAAAAAAAGTGACAAAAGTCACTGGAAACCAAATCAACTAGACTTGGGTTTAATGCAGCCCCTTTGCTTATGTGACCTTTGGCAAGTTATTAACCTCTTTGTGGCTCAGTTTCTTGATTAATAAAATCAAGAAATCATCATCCAGCCCTCATACAGGCTGTGGGGTTAAAGGAGATGATAGAGCTAAAGCACAGAGAACCTGCCCATCACGTAACAGGTGCCTACAAATGTCAGCTGGTCCAGCAGCCTTAGTTGTGTGACTTGAGCTTGCCGTCCGTGTCCTCATCTGTAAATTGGACAGAATGGTACCTACCTCATCAAGTTGTAGTGAGGCTTAACTAAGACTCACTCATTCATTCAACCAGTATTTCTTCAACACGTCCTAAGAAGTCAGTATGAAAGATAAGGTCTCTGCCTTCAAGTATCTTACAATCCAGTGGAGAGGGACAAATAAACAGAAAATCAAATAATTTAAAAGGATAATTTCAGATAGTCATAAAAAATACAGTATAAAGAAAATCCCTCAGAGTGGTGGGGGTAAGGTGGGTCAGTTAGAGGGAATGGTCAGGGAAGACCTCTCTGAGGAAGTCACATTTGGGATGTGAATCAATCATGTGAGATCTGGGCATTTTGAAGCAAAATCCATGGTAAGTGCAAAGGTCCTGAGGCAGGAAAAACCATGGCATCTTCATGGGACAGAAAAGAAAAAGGAAAAATGGCCCAGGTGATTGGAGCACAGTGAGTGCGGGAAGGAGCAAAATGCAATCAGAGTGGAGACGGCTTTGTGAGCCCTTGGGAGGTGTTGGGCTTCATTCTAAGTGTCTGACTTGTGTGTTTAAAAAGATGTTCCTGGCAGCTGTGTGGAGAAGACTGTAGAAAGAAAATGCAAAAACAGGAAGACCAAATAAGGGGTCTTGGTAGTCCAGCGGAGATTTGGTGGTAGTTGAGGTTGTGGGGGGTGAGGAGAAGGGGCTGGGTCCTGGCTGTTTTACAAGTGGTGCTGCTGGGAGTCACTCAAGGATTGGCTGTAGAGGGCCTATCAGATGTTTAGCGTGTAGCCAGGTGACGTCTTAATCAAGCGCAAAGGGGCACTCTTTTGATTCCCCGGGTGACTGCAGGGCTCTCCCCTTCTTCCAGCGCTTGCCCCCGACTTCAGACTGAACCCCGTAAGGCGTCTGATCCCTGCAGCCCGAGGAGGAGAGGTCGTGATCCCCTGTCAGCCCCGGGCCGCTCCCAAGGCCGTGGTGCTCTGGAGCAAAGGCACTGAGATTTTGGTCAACAGCAGCAGGTACGAGCCCAGCCCCCTCCGCCCCCAGCGATTCCAGCTCCACTCCCTCTCCTTGGATTCCCACCCCCGTCACAGGACCACAGGGTGTACCTGGGTCAGCCAGCTCTGCTCCATCCTTGCTGCAGAGTGACTGTGACTCCGGATGGCACCTTGATCATAAGAAACGTCAGTCGGTCCGATGAAGGCAAATACACCTGCTTTGCTGAGAACTTCATGGGGAAAGCCAACAGCACAGGCACCCTGTCTGTGCGAGGTGAGGGCTGCGGTTTGGCTGCGGTCAGGGGCTCGGGCTCCGCAGGACGCCCTCCCTCCCCACCATCTGGCTCTTGTGTTCCTGTGTTCCTCCCAGCTCTGTTTTTTTTTTTTATTTAACTTATTTTAATTGGAGGCTAATTACTTTACAATATTGTAGTGGCTTTCGAATCAGCCTCGGGTGATGGGATGGGGAGGGAGGGAGGTGGGAGGGGGTTCAGGATGGGGGACACGTGTTCACCAGTTCCGTTTCGAGGCTACCCCGGGGTTTGGTCTCAGTGGGGACCACCATCCAGGATATGCGCCTCCATCCCTCCCACACATTCAGGGGGCTGCTGGCAGGTCAGGGTACTGTTCCCATGCGGCCTGTTCTCTTTTTTCTGGGGTTCAAGGCAAACCCTCTCTCCCTGGCCTGCTGCCCCACCGCAGCCTGCCTCCTCCTGCTGCACTCAGGGGCCCTTTGTCTTGGCAGATGCAACCAAAATCACGCTAGCCCCCTCGAGTGCCGACATCAACTTAGGTGACAACCTGACCCTGCAGTGCCACGCCTCCCACGACCCCACCATGGACCTCACCTTCATCTGGACCCTGGACGACTTCCCCATCGACTCTGACAAGCCTGGGGGTCATTACCAAAGGGCCAGCATGGTAAGGCCTGAGGCCAGAGAACTCAGGGCTTCTCCCTCCTTGGTAGACAGGGGACCCAAGATGTCCTTAATCATCACCACCCCAAAGCCTTTCCCCTTCCCCCAGGAATGCTGGCAAGCCCATCTCTGGGTCCATAAACACCCTCCCTTAGACAGGCAGCTCCCTGGGTTCCACCCAAAGTCTGTGCATGCAGGAAAAGGTTAGGGGCAAGCCTGGATTCCCAGCATCCAGCAAGAATGAATTCCCACTGCTATCCTGCTGCCCCTCCCCCAAGGCAGATGATATCATTAACCTGAACCAACATTGACTGTCTTCTCTAAAAACAACAACAACAACAAAAAACTGCTGTTTAATCCCCAGTGGTACCAAGTAGAAAGTAGCTGATTCCTCCCACGAAGCAGAGAGGAACAGTGAGGTGAAGAGGTCTGTGGGCGTATCGGAGCAGGGGACCGTGAGCCGCACCTCCTGTTCCCTGACTTACTGCAGGGGAGGGCCCTCTGACCTACCCCGCGCCCTGTCCCTCGTGTGCAGAAGGAGACGGTTGGGGATCTGACCATCCTGAATGCCCAGCTGCGCCACGGCGGGAAGTACACATGCACGGCCCAGACAGTGGTGGACAGCGCGTCTAAGGAGGCCACGGTCCTGGTCCGAGGTAAGGCCAGGCGGTGGTGGACTGTGCGTCTAGGGAGGCCACGGTGCTGGTCCGAGGTACGGGGTTCCCACCCCACCCCCACCATGATGGGCGTCTAACAAGTCTGTTGAGCTGAACTCATCCTGAGGGCCTTTGCAGGTACTGAATGAATAGAATACTTTTCCTCCAAAGCCAAAATTATAAAAATCTACTTCTAAACACATTCCAAGCCTGGAGAAATGTCCTGAGGCTGGAGAATGGGGATGGCAATCCACTCCAGTGTTCTTACCTGGGGAATTCCATGGACAGAGGGAGCCTGGCGGGCGCATTAGGAGGCCATAAGTTCGCAGAGTCGGACACGACTGAGTGACTGACACTTTCACTGGAGTGTCAGAGGCTCATGCTGGGAAATCTGTTCACGCTTCTGTGACTCCTCCAGCCTGGGACACGTCCTTCCTCCGGGAAAGCCCCCCGTCACTCCGCGCGTTCCTTGCCCTCCCACCAAGGGTGTGTTTGCTGCGCCCTCTGCTGCTCCCCTCTGGTACTGCAGCGGCCCACGCAGGCCTGAAGGAGATTGGCTCCTATTGGAAACTTTGCAATTCTGACCCACTTTGCTCTGACGTCTTGGTGTAGGTCCGCCAGGTGCCCCAGGAGGCGTGGTGGTGAGAGACATTAGCGACACCTCTGTCCAGCTCAGCTGGAGCCGTGGCTTTGACAACCACAGCCCCATTGCCAAGTACACCCTGCAAGCTCGCACTCTGCCTTCAGGGAAGTGGAAGCAGGTTCGGACTAGTAAGTGTGAGGTCCTACCTAGGTCAGTACTGGTTAGCCTGGTGTTCAGATGGTAAAGAATCCACCTGCAATGTGGGACACCTGGGTTCGATCCTGGGTTGGGAAGATCCCCCGGAGGAAGTCATGACAACCCACTGCAGTATTCTTGCCTAGAGAATCCCATGGACAGAGTAGCCTGGTGGGCTACGGTCCATGGGGTTGCAGAGTTGAACATGACTGAGCAACCAGCACGCATGCACGAGTGCTGGAGGGGGTGGGGTTTAGGGGCCAAGGCTGAGCCTGGAGCTTCCAAGGGGGACAGGTGTAGGCCCCTCTGCCTGGAGGAGCTCCCAGGCCATTAGAGAAGAGGGCCACACAGGGAGCAGGAGAACGGGGTGAGAGTTGGAGGAGGAGGCTCATTCTGCACCCTTGAAGCCCTGGCAGGACTGTTACTGGTGCGATGATGGTTACTGGGGTACGGAGTGCTCACAACATCTTACAAAGGTTCCAAGGTGGGGAGGTCTGCCTCCTACTTCCCAGTCACTGATAGAAGAGGCAGTGACTTTTAGTAAACAGCAGGCACCAGTGTGAGATCTGGGTATAAGCACGTGATGCGCACCCAGTCCCTGCCCTTTGCATCCAGACCTGTGAGACACTGACTCCCTGTGCCTTGCAGATCCCGCCAACATCGAGGGAAACGCTGAGACTGCCCAGGTGCTGGGCCTTACGCCCTGGATGGACTACGAGTTCCGGGTCTTAGCCAGCAACATCCTGGGCACTGGGGAGCCCAGTGGACCCTCCAGCAAAATCCAGACCAAGGAAGCAGGTCAGAGCCCTGGGTGAGAAGTAGTGTCAGGGCACAGACACCAGCTGTCCTTAAAGGGTGCTCCAAGCCAACAGCAGTTACATGGAGCTGCAACCCTGCTCACCAGACTTCGGACTCGAACAGAACAAATGCGGAAGGAACCTAAGCCAGGGCAAGGCGGCCACACTGCACAACGCGCTGTGCCTCGGTCCCCAGGTGGTCGGGGCTGGAAGCCCTCCAGTCCAAACTGTTCACCCAAAGAAACAGGCTAACCTTACCATTGCATGTGAATCTACAATTATCTAAAAGTTTAATTTTTATTTTATTTTAAAAAAATATTTATTTGGCTGCACAGGGTCTTAGTTGTGGGATGTGGGATCTACTTTCCCAACCAGGCATCAAACCCAGGACCCCAGCATTGAGAGATCAAGAGTCTTAGCCACTGGACCGCCAGGGGAGCTCCTAAAAGTTTAATTTTTTAAAAAAAATGGAAAAACCAAAGCTGAAGGAAGGAAGGGTCACACTGTCAGAGCAGGGACTCAAACCCAGGACCATGGGGGTAATGGGCAGCTCTCTTCCTTGGACAGACACGAGCTGCAGGAATCAGGTAATGAGGAACATGTGTGCTGTGCGGGACACTAGGTGAGCAGCCAGCGTCTCTAAGTCCTTCTTTAGATGGTTTCTTTGGCAGCTGAAGGGATGGACAACCTGCCCACACCCCTCCCTTACAGGCAGATGGGGAAGGAAGAGGTGAAGGTGAAGCCCAGGACCACAGCCCTGGGCTCTCAAGGCCAGCAGCGTGGAGTCAGGACCTGCCTCCCCTTCCCCACCCACCTAGGGCCGCCCCACCGGCTGTGGGACAAAGGTCTGCCTTTTTGTGTCCCTGAAACACGTTTCCTATGTACCCCAGGCTGACTCTCCAGGCTCCTTATGGAATCAGTCAACATTTTTAACTGGTACCTCTCCTGAGTAAGAATTCCAGAAGGAGCATTTTCTTTGACTGAACTTGGAGAGTCAAAGGTTGAGAAGTGGTCTCCTCCACCGTAGTATCCAGGAGTTGAGCACAAAGCCATGATGCAGAAGAAAGATGGTGAGCTTTCCAATCAGAAGACCTGAGTTCAAATTCAAACTGTGACATTTATTAGCTGTGTGACTTTAAGCAAGTCACTTAACTGCTCTGGGCCTCAACCTTTCCACTCCGAAAAGGGTAATAGGTGTTTAAGTACCCTTTGCAAATGAGAAGGCCCTCGACTCTCATCAGAACCAAGTGATAAGTCTCCATTTGCTGTGTCATCTGCAGAAATATTTTGACCTTAAGCCAACTTACTCCCTGCCAAGTTTCACAATCTAATTAAATACATTGTTTTAATAGCAGCCTTTTTGAATACTAGAGAAAATTAGGAAATTAAATCTGCCATACACACACACCAAAAAACACCCTGTAACCCAGAAGAAATGTTTTTTGGATTAACTGCACTTCTGGATTATTTATTCCCCTTAAAGAAAACTGGAGTTGGTCTGTTGTTATTGAGTTTACACCAACTAGAGGAATGAGGCTAACGCTCATTTATAGAGTGTATGCTCTATGTATATGCCAGCCACTGTCTTGTTTAACTCTGTTTTTCTTACAGCCTTTGAGAGAAACGTTATTATCCTTATCTTATGGAGAGGGGAATCAGAGGCTCGGAGAGGTTAAATAACTTGTCCAGAGAAACACAGCTAGTAAGTGGCAGGGGTGCAATTTGATCTCAGATCCACCTGACTCCTGAGCCCACATCCAGAGGGACCCTGCAGACAAAACCAGGGCTCATTGGAATAGTTTCAGAAGAACAGATGTAAACTCTAATTGTTTGGTAGAATTTACCTGTGAAGCCAGCTGATCCTGGACGTCTGTGTCTTGGGGAGTTTCAAATTACTGATTCCATGCCAGTACTGGTAATTGGTCTGTTCCTATTTCCGTTTTCTTCCTGGTTCTGGTTTGGTCTCGGGAGACTGCACATTTCTAAGAGTTTGTCCATTCCTTCCAGGTGGTCCATTCTGTGGGCGTGTAGCCAGGGCCCACTGGAAGGGAGTCCTGACCCTGCGATGCTTCTCAGCGCAGCCGCAGGCCCGTCTCCACTAACTGTCTGTCCCTTGGCCCCGACAGCCCCCTCGGTAGCCCCGTCGGGTCTCAGCGGAGGTGGTGGAGCGCCGGGAGAGCTCACCGTGACCTGGACGGTAAGCAGCGAGGACAGAGGCAGGAACATGCCTGCGCTGCTCTGGGAGGGCGGTTCTCCCCGACCTGCGGCGCACCCCGCCCCTGGGACTCATCTCCGGAGGGGCGCAGCGTGCAGAGAGGGCCCGACAGGGCCACTGCGGGGTCCTGACTCCGGAGCGAACGCGGGGCCGTGCCCCCGCTGCAGGGGGAAGCCGCAGTCCGGGGGCACCCAGTTCCGGGGAAGCCGGGGGCGGAGAACGGGCGGGGCAGGCGGCCGCTGCCCCTCGCCCACGCCCTCTCTCGCCCCCAGCCCATGTCCCGGGAGTACCAGCACGGAGGCGGCTTCGGCTACCTGGTGTCCTTCCGCAGGCAGGGCGGCACCAGCTGGCAGACCGCGAGGGTGCCCGGCGCCGACGCCCAGTACTTCGTCTACAGCAACGACAGCGTCCGGCCCTACACGCCCTTTGAAGTCAAGATCCGCAGCTACAACCGCCGCGGGGACGGGCCCGAGAGCCTCGTGGCCGTCGTGTACTCGGCCGAGGAAGGTGGGCCGCCGGGGCCGCCAGGCGCCCCCACCCCTGCTGCTTGTCTGCGGGGTGTAGGGTGGGGGAGGGACCCCTTACCCCGGCTGGGCTCCACAGGCGGGGCAGGGGAGACCCCTGGCTGCCTTTCCAGCCCTGGCAGCCTCCACCCCGCTCAGGCCTGAAGGAGGAAGGCCCTCTGGGAGAGAAGTGGGCCCCAGGGGTGGGGGGTGCTCTGGGAACCCCCACCAGGCCCCTACCCTACACCTCGGTCTTTTTAAAGTCCTGCGCAAGAGCAGTCCCAGTTGGCGGCCGCTCTGCAGGACACAGGGAGGCCCGGGGAATCCACACCCATTCCGTGTTGGTCTCTAGAGCCCAGGGTGGCCCCTCCCAAGGTCTGGGCCAAAGCGGTCTCGTCCTCGGAGATGAACGTGAGCTGGGAACCCGTGCAGCAAGACATGAACGGTATCCTCCTGGGGTACGAGGTGAGTGCCGGCCGGGACTGGGAGGGGAAGGGAGCTTGGGGTCAGGCGCAGGGCCACCTCGCAGCTCAGCAGTCTTCCTCCCAGAAGCTCTGCTGCCCTCACCCGGCACACCGCATGCAGTCTCTGCAGCACCGCGTTCGCAGCCTCAGCTCAGCCCTCTGGCCGGTGCCTGTGGACAGCCTTGACGTTACTGCCCGGCTGGCCACCTGGACACTGTGGGAGCCTGGAGGAGGAGATCCAGAAGGGGCATGGCCTGCCATGCCAGAGCCCAGCTGTCCTGGGCATGCTCATGGTGGCAGAGAACAGTACAGCCCCCTCTGTGTACCAGCTGATCATCCTGTCCCCGAGGAACTCTGGCCTAGTGGTTTCTGACCCAAGCCTTGAGCCCATTGGGGTCCATGTGGGGGTACATGGAGAGTGAGACGGAGCAAGAGGAAGGGAAAGAAGGACCAGCAGAAAATGTTGTTGTCTGAGGGGGAACCATCATACTAGTGATGCTGTAAATCCTAGCCCAGTAGAGTCGGCTCTGGGCTTCAGCAAATATGCCAGGTGAGACCACTGGGGAGAGAGCTTCAAACCCTGCCCTGATTCGGAAGAATATCTAGAAGGTCTTGATATCACGAGGACTATGCTGAAGGGTTTGCATTTACTGGGGAGCCATCATAAGCTTGCTGGCGTGGGGGCTGGGGCACTGTTTTGCAAATACGCATTCCGTGGCCTTGAAGAGTCCCCACAGGACTCCCGAGTTCATTGATTGGGGCTGGGTTTCTGCAGGCCATCTCTTGGTGGAGTCTGTACTCACCCACCTGCTCCCACATCCAGCCCAGGTACTAAGCTCTCTCCTTGGACTGGGCCCTCCACTGGGGATCAAGAAGGGAGCATCAAATCACACCCGCTTGTCTCTTTCGTGGGCCTCATGGTCGAGTGTCTAGGCTCCGAGCCTGAGACGGAGGGGCCAGATAGAGCCGGGGCGGTGCAGTGCTGAGGCCCGGGGCGTGTCCACTGACCCCTGGCTACGCCCGCTTCCTTCAGATCCGCTACTGGAAGGCCGGCGCCAAAGCAGCGGCCGCTGAGCGAGTGAGGACTGCAGGGCTGGACACCAGCGCCCTGGTCACAGGCCTGCACGCCAGCACCAAGTACCACGTGACTGTGCGGGCCTACAACCGGGCCGGCACCGGGCCCGCCAGCCCCTCTGCCAACGCCACGACCATGAAGCCGCGTGAGTCTGGCAGCCTGGGTGTGGGAGGGGTGGGGGGCTCTCGGATCACCCTCCTGGACAGACAGGGCTCCAGCCCCCAAGGCCGCTCATCTAACGGTGAGAAGGGAGCGGGGCTCACAGCCTCTGCGGCGCCGCTCTTCTGCAGTCTCTGTTGGAGTTTGTTTCTCAGGCAGCGGTAACAGAACGTTCCGGGCACAGCTGTGATGGGCAGATTATCTAGAAAGTGGCCGGCTGAAAGCAAGGGGGCGCGTGGTGGGGAAACATCAGGAAGACTCCTCCTGACTCTCTCCTCGCTCTGGCAGCTCCACGGCGACCCCCTGGCAACATCTCCTGGACTTTCTCAAGCTCCAGCCTGAGTATCAAGTGGGACCCTGTAGTCCCGCTGGGTAATGAGTCTGCAGTCACCGGCTACAAGGTAAGGAGGGGTGAGCAGGCACTGAACGCTGAGGGACAGGGCATTTGTGTGCCCCGTAAACAAAAGGAGCTTCAGTTCCTATGTCTGAGTCAGATGTAAGCAGAGCGTCTGGGACCGTGAGAGGCATGACTACGTGAGGGATTCTCCGGGGAGCATGCAATAGAGACTGCACAGAGGAAAGAGGTGTGACTGCGGAAACGCAGGGTTCACGAGGGCGGCGACAGACTGGGTGATGTTTGGGGCTCTTCTGGTCTGAGGAGCATACAAGATCAGTTCAGCTGCTGGGAACAGGAAAGTGGCTCCAGGGAGGAGCTTATTCAAGAGCCTGGTCCTGGTCAACGGGCAACAGGAGGGGTGAGGGGGCAGGACCTCAAGGTCACAGAGCCACGTGGGCTCCTCCCGTTCTGGGGCCAGGGAAGGGAAGGATCAGCCCTGCTGTCGGGAAACCCCGCTGGCCAACCCCTTCCCACAGATGCTGTACCAGAACGACCTACACCCGACTCCCACGCTGCACCTCACCAGCAAGAACTGGATAGAAATCACAGTTCCCGAGGACATTGGCCACGCCCTGGTGCAGATTCGGACCACAGGGCCAGGAGGCGACGGGGTCCCGGCAGAGGTTCACATCGTGCGGAACGGAGGTGCTGTATCCCCCGTCTCCCCCAGGAAGATCAGGGTCCATCCAGACGCAGGGATCATCCCAGCCCAAGCCAGTCCCCAGGGAGACAAAAGGTGGCGTCAGGAACCTCGTGCAGAGTAGCCCTGGACCCGCCCTTGCCTCCTCCCTCCTCCCCAAACATCCCTGAGGGCTGAGTGCGCTCCTTGTGAGGGAATAAGGGCAAAGGTCCTACAAAACCCTGCCCGAGAAGGGCTGAGAGCGCCTCCCCGTCCTGAACGCAGCGCTCTGAGAGTCTCCTTAGGGAAGGTCTGGACTCTGTCCTGGGGGAGGGGCGGGGATGAGCCCCTCCAGCCCATCCGCCTGTTGGTTTCAGGCACCAGCATGATGGTGGAGAACTCCGCGGTCTGTCCAGCCCCACATCTAGACACCGCCCTCACCCACTCCGTGGCAGCGCTTGTCCTCTTAGGCTACCTGCAGCTCTGATCTTGGCGCCCTGCCTCCCCGCCACAGCTGGGCACCCACCTCGATGGACAGCCAGCTGGCCCCAGTCCCTTCCCGATGCCAAGGTGGCCCAGCGCTGTGCCTGAGAATGGCTGGTTTCAAACACTGACTGTATTACAGAGCCCTTTTCGTAGGAGGTAGGATATGTCATATTCTGCCACAGGATAGAACCCATGTAAGGATTTTTTTTTTAATCGAGAGGCACCAGGCAGTAACTTCCATGATGATACTGAACCCTAGGCCTGGGCCCTCTAGGGTGCCTGCATGGAAGGCAGGAAGAAGGGGGTTAAACGTGTATCTGTGTATCAGCGGAGATGGCACTCTGGGACCGCATATGGACTCCGGCCCAGACGGCAGAATCCTAAGCCCGGGAACACTGGACAGGAACAGGCTGAAGTGGGCCAAAGCATCAACCGGAGTGTCGCTCAGTCTAAGGAGCAGTCCCAACCTGAAGACTGGGACTCTTCTTTCTCCTCTGACAGGGCAGCGTGGCTGGACCCTGACATTGTCCCTGAGGACTCCCTGGAGGCTCCCGCCACCCGCCCGCACAGCTGAGAACCAGTGTCCTGGTGTCAGCCCGGCAGCCTGAGCCCCGCAGCTCTGGGTGGCCGTGCTCCCAACTGCTGGGTGGGAGCTCCGAAGGGCTGAGAGGCTGGGCCTCCTGCTGGAAAGCTGCACCGGACTTGGCCTGAGGCGCAGTCACACCTTAGGTGTTGCCACCCTCGTAGCCAACACTGCCAACCCGACCCTGTCACCCCGAGTGACAGAAGCCACGACAGGTGGCTGGTGACTAAAGGGCTCGTCTTGGGGAGGTCCCCTACCACACCAAGACCCATCCTGCATGGTCCTGCCAGGGTCTGGGCAGGAGGTGGGACAGCCTTTGTGACCCACCGGCTTCGTCCCACAGAACGAGAGCAGGCATCCTGTGTCTGCAGCCAGGCACCTTCTGAGAAGCCCAGAGGATAAATGCGGCCCTGCCCGCTCCCAGGAACGCCCCGGGCCCCCACGCGGCCTCGGGTGCTGCTCTGCATTTCCCCTGAAGATGAGGGGGCAAGTAAATGGGGCCCCCTGGCCTGCTCTTGGGCTGTGGTGCCAGTCCTGGCACATCGGAGCTGGAAGAGGCTTAGACCTCAGCGTGCCCAGGCCCCTCAGCTTGCCCAGGCCCCTGCTCTACCGGGAGGAAGCAGAGGTTGGGAGGAGCAGGGCCTGCCTCCGGTCACACAGCCCGCCAGGGATGGGGCGCAAATGGCCCTCTTCTCCCACCGGTCCCAGGCCCATTGTCTGCCGAGGAAGGGGGCCATGCTGAACGGCCATGACCTGGTTAAGGTGGTCAAGAAGGGCAGAGGGGGCTGTGAAGATCCTGCTCAGGAGGCTCCGGTGGGTGATGGTGGGGTGATCGGCAGGGCTGGCTTCCGCCCACGGCATGTGCAGAGTGCCAGAGGTCCCGTCTTCCTTTGCCTCTTGAGCTGGCTTCTGCTGGGCCCTCAACACGCAGTGCTGGCTTGGAGCCCCCTGCGCCCCTTACTTACCCTTGCTTCAAGAAGAGAGGCCAAAGCAAGGACAGGGATTCCCCAAATCCAGGCCGCAGGGGAGGCATAACCAGGAGACTCCCAAGCCTATGTTGTGACAGGTGGCCCTTCACGTACGGGAGCAGCAGGACAGGCATTGTGCGGGGGACAGGCCCCCTGAGCCTGGTTTCTGTAGTTTACAGTCAGAGCTCTATTTTGTTATGGTTTTTAAAATTTTTAAGTCCTGCTCTATTGTTCTGGGCAGGTTTATGTTGATGTTTACCCACTACAGGTTTTAACAATGTAAGTTCACATGCCTTCTCTCTGCCACCACAGTGCCCACCGCCCTGGCCCTGGCCCGGGGGATTGCCCCCCTGGGCCGTCCGATCAAACCCTCCTCACCTGCCCGTCCTTCATCCCCGTGCGGTGCTGGGGGCTCAGCTCCGTGACCGCTCTGCCACTGCAGAGACCCAAACCCGCCTCGCGCCCAGCCTGGCCCTGCATCGCTGTGAGGTGGCCTGTACCCTGCTCTTGGAAAGGGGAATCTGAAAGGAGGAAACCTCTTCCCAAGGTCTCGTTCTTTCTTCGTTGCCTTAGCTGCGGCAAAAGCAGGACAGGTGTCCAGATGCCAGCCCAGAGGGCCGAGCTGCGTTGGCGCAGGACCTGTGTGGCTGCAGCTGCGGCCCTCGGCTTGCTTGAAGCCAGAGACACAACCAAGAGTCTTAGTTCTGAGGGGGGCAGACCAACCCTCTTGGAAACCCAGGAAGGATTTTTTATTAGTAACTAGGAAAACTCAGCCTCAGGAACACCTGAGCCCTGTGTAGGGAGGACTCATTTGGGGGGACTCAGAACTAGACAAAAACAGATGTTCCTGCAGGCCGAGACTTCAGGCTGAGAGCCGATTCAGACCGAATGAGACAGGTGACCTGAGGGCACGCAGGCGTGTAAAACAGAACAGCCTCTTGGGGCGGTGGCTGCACAGGAGCTTGCGTGGAGGCGGAAGGCAAGATGAGGCAACTTCTGAGTCCCTCCCTGCCCGAGGCCGGCCTGCCACCACCTCTGCTTGGATGGGCCGAGGCTCCCTCCTGCTGTGGTCATGCCGAGCCCCGGGCCGGCAACCAAGGGGGAACAGCCACAAGCGAGCACTTCCCTCTGCAGCTCAGTGGCCAGTGAGTGCCTGAGGACTGAGGGCAGAGCGTGCCTCACGGCCTGGGAGAACCTCTGCTCGGCACTCCAAGCTCTGCCTGGGGCCCCTGCCCCGGTCCTGGCCCCGCCGTGCTGTTTGCCCCACAGCCCCGATGTGTGCCTCAGCTGGGAGCGCTCTCTCCAGATGCAGCCTCAGGGCCCAGCAATGTCAGTACCCCCGCTGGGCCTCAGATGGCACAGGCGCTGCCAGAGAACAGGAGGGCTGTGGACCAGGGGCTCTTCGATAAAACAGCAACAGACGCCAGAGAAGACGTCTGCAAGACCTTTCCTAGGGGGCTCTGGGGAATTATGACTGCTGTGTCTTGGGGTCTAGGTTAGGTGATGACTGGAGGGGACGCTCTAAGTGTCCCTCAGGACTGGCATTCTTGGAATCAAAATCAGTGCGGGGGCCCCTGCACTGCGGGGGAGGCGCACCCCAGGCATTCTCTGCCCAGCACACACCACTGCCTCTTGGCAGTCCTGGAAGTGGTCTGGTCTCTGGGCAAGAGCCTGGGCTGACTCCAGAGTGCCTCACCCCTTTGCGTCTTCCCCGCTGGAGGACTCTGCTCGTCCTGGTCTCAGAGTGTGACCGCCTGCTGGCTCCTCTTTATGGAGGGGCAGCAGGGTGCTCATGCCTGTGTCTGCAGCACAGGGTTGGCGCCCTCTTTCCCTGGCTCAGGTCAGACCAGGCTTCATCCTGGAGACGAGTGAGGTGGCCGGAGAGGCCCCTGGAGTGGCACAAGGGGTAAGATGGGCACTTAAGGAGCTTCACGGAGAGCTCCACAGAAAGAAGCGCCCAGGAACCAGCTGTATGTATAGGCTTTGGGAAGGCAGGACAATAAAGGAGAATGAAGAGGGAAAAAAGATGGGTCAGATAGCTTCTCCCAGTGCTAGGAAGCCTCATACCTTCAGATGGGGTCCACCCTGCTCTGACCCCGACTCCAACCGACACACCCTCTTCGGGGTCTGCATAGCTTAGAAAAGCTTGCAAGGGCAAGGGTTGGGGCTTCATTGGACCACTGTCAACTCGGCTTTTGTTAAAATGGACCCGCTCCCACTGATCTGTTATTACCTGCCTCTCTCACACTTCTTGTAATGGTAGTTATTTATTGACTCTGGTAGCGGGCAGTTCTTAAATAAAGATGGTTTCTCAACCTGGTGAGGCAGCTGCCACCAGCCGTGGGCATTTTTATCCTCAGACTAAAGCGTATCTCCTTGTCCTGTTCTCTAACGCCAGGCAACCTTCCGCACAGCCAGCTCTAAGGAGGCGGCACGTGGTGTGTGCGGCTGTACCCCGTACTGTGAGGGGAGAAAAATCAGGCCGAGCGGCCTTAAGGCAGGCTCCGCGGAACAGAGCAGAGCTCCCTGCCCAGCTGGCTCTCCCTGCCAGGCGGGCAGGAAACCGTGTTCGTCTAACGATGCTGTTCTCCGCTCCCCTGCTTTTTAAGGCATTTGAGGTACAACCTCTCCTGCTGCTCAAGCGTCAAGTGTTCCTATGAACTCTTAAGCCGAAATGGTGTAAAGCAAAGAAGCAATTACTTTTTTTTTTTTAAGGGAAAACCCTCTTCAGATATCTTTCAGTTAGTGAGAACAGGTACTAATGTAGGTTTCTCATAACTCCAAAGTGGTGGAAAGTGACCTTTCAAAAAGCAGGAGATACCTGTATCAACTCAACAGTACCAAAGTCGTCTCCCTGCAGAGACAGAGTGACCCCCTTCTGGGAAGTGGGTGCCTCCAGCCTTGGCTCGCAGCAGCCTAAAGGATTTGAATTTCTAGCCAACATTTTCCAACTACAACACTATTCTGCATTCAGCATTCTCCACAACATCTATTACACCTGAGACACAGGACACACGCAGGCAGCTGTGTGAGTGTTCACTCTTTCAGCGTGAAGCAGGTAGGGCCCTGTGCTGATTGCGCCTGACAGCTTCCATCAGGGAAAACAAGGTGAGTGGAGGCCTGCCCCTGGCCTGCCGGGCACAGGAAGCCGAGGCTGACCGTGAGCCCCCGAAGGGCCACACAGCTTCATTCCTGCTACTTTGCACCCAAAGGGATGCTGGAAGCACTGGCCACTCCGGAGCCCAAATCTGAGTCAGGCAGCATCTCCTTGATCCTTTAGAGACAGACCACATGCACAGAATTCAAAGAACTAAGTTGGGTTTGAGGCTGCACTAATGCATTTAATTGGGTTTTGTTCTCTTCCCAATTCAGTACCCTCACATCTTCAAACTAATGCAGAATGCTCTAAAGCTAGAGCTGTAAGATATTCCATCTCATGTTTGACTACTGGCTTACAATAGAATGCTGGAGAAGTTCTTTAGTTCTTCTTAGGTCTGTCTTCCATCTGTAAAATCAGAACACACTGCACCCCTCAACCCCCCTCATCAATGTAATATTTATGTTTTACGGTCCTCTTTCAAAGCAGAGCAAGCTCTCTCCTGAATGCTTCAGCAAAGTGTCCAGGACTGAAGTGACGGGCTTCATTGGTGACATTCCCCAACTCTGTGCGTGTCTGAGCCTCCCAGCTTAGAGCAGTTTGACTCACAGGATCTCACCTGATCCTCACAGTCATGTGCTTCAAGGATGAGGACTGCGAAGGGGCAGTTAGCTTGCTCCATTACACAGAAAGAGGACCAGCCCAGGTCTTCTGCGTAACATCCCATCTGAGGTAGAGAATGGGAGAGAGGGTGTGTGGAAAGTTTAAGGTCTTTTCAAAATAAGAGCAATAGTTAAAGACTCCCTATGCATGCGTGAAGGCCAGTGGTTCTCAACCTTTGCTATATACCAGAATTATCGAGAAAACTTCTGAAAAACAAAGATGCTTTTGAACACATGATTTATATGTACATAGGGCACACAAACGGCCTAGAGGCAGTGACCTTCCAGTGGCAATAAGCGCATGTGGCACCCGCGCCGTGGTTTCTCGACACTACTTCCCACACTAAAAGGAACCAGAGCCCCTTGGAGGCTCAGGTTTGGAGTGCCTCTGAGGCGTCCTACTGTTGCAAGGACATGCTCAAAGTCAAATGGGACACACCAAAAGGACAAAAGAGCTGGCCTGAAGGGACTCCTGGCCAAAAGGGAATAATTTGAACATCAAAAATATGACAACAGTAATGGGTTATATATAATTCACTGAATAAAAAGGAGAATCCACTGAAATCTCAGAAGAATAAAAACAGCGCTTAAGAGAAAAATGCAGTGCAATAGATAGAAAAATGAATTTAAAAATCCATCATTTTTCAATCCCTAACATGTAATAAGGCAAAGATTATGGATTCCAAAACACCTGTGAATGTTTTTTTAGAAACCAGGTCATCACAAGGCATCACCCCACAGATTACAACAGGAAAACAATCACAGGTACACCACTGCAGAGACCTGGCAGTCACCGCCTTAACCGAATGATCAAGCTCAGCCAACAGCGGCCACCCTGACACTGGGCCTCCCGAGGTCGTGCGATAAGTACATACCATATTGCTGGGCTCTTGTCAGAAATGTTTAGGATTCATTCCTCAGGAATCGAATCATGAGGAATTAACTGTGGGACATGTATGCAAGACCAGTACCTCTTCAATATGAATGTCATGAAAAAAATGTAGGGGATCTGTTGTAAAATAAGACTTAGGAGAAATAATCAAATGTAATACATGAAGCTTCACTTGACCCTGGATCAAGCTTGAAAAGCTCCAGGAGTTTGTAAGTTGGGAGAAGCGAGGTACCAACTACACATAAGATCAGGGAGTTGTTGGTCACACAGATGATGTCCTGATTGAGAGACATGACTAAGGGTGAAAGGTCGCTCTCCGTGACTCACTTCCAAGTGTTTTATGTAAAATCAGTATGTATTTAGAGAGGAAGAGAGTTGGAGCAAAATGTTTTGCAATCAGTGAATCCAGTTAAAGGGTCTATGGGTGCCATCAAAACTTTCAACTTTTTTATGGGCTTGAGGTTTTTATTTAAAACAGAAGAAATAACAGAGATCCACTGGTCACGATTTAAACTGAGTTAGCATCCTCAGGTTGGGACTCAGGAATCTTATTTTTCAAAACCTTATCTGGGTGACTCGGACATACGGCCAGAGAAGATAACCACTGGTCCCAGTCTTATTTCTGCTACTTCATCTGTACTGACAGCAAAGGGAAGGGAAGAAAAGCTAATTCTCTCAAACAGAATCAGCTCAGTTGGTGGCCCAAGAGCCATTTCCCTGAGGGTTCCACAAGCCAAGCCCATTATCTCAGACACAGCCTGAATGACCTCTTAAGACTGGATTTCCTGTTGAGGAAGGGAGGTACTAGCCCTCCCTCGGGGGGCCCTGACTGCTCTAAGAAACCAACCTGACCTCTCCAGCAACATAAGCTTCAGGGCACTGAAGTTGCTAGAAGGATAGGATCAGGAAGCAAGCCAAGAAACCATTCAGGGGAAATCTACCAGCAGAAAAATCCAATGTTTCACCAGGAATTCAATTTAGCCCTAAGCACGGAGGCTTCGCCTGGGAGGTCTAAGGGTGGCAAATGACTTACTAACATTCATTGACTGTCTCTTACACACTCGAGTCTGCATCACCCTCGGCTCTGCCACAAATGGGCATATGCCGCGAACAAAGCAGTTTGTTCAATGTCTGTTCTAAAAACTCTGGTGTGAGTTTAACCCAAAACCACACTGATTATGGTCGGACAATTTAAACGACTGACAAGAAATTTTACACTAAAGAGCAGAAAAGGTTAGGTCTCCGTATAGTTATTGTGAATTATTTTAATAAAGAGGAAAAAACTGCTTTCACTAGAAAAGCTGTCATATCCTTCTACATGATTATGCTGCTCGGAAGGGAGATCACGGTAGGAGGCATACAAGCTGTAAAGTGCAGAAAATTAATGCAAATGTGGAAGACACAACTTGTCCCAGGAGTAGGGAGATGCCTGCAGTCAGGGTTCCTGGGTACCTGGTGGGCAGGGAACAGCTGGAAGGGGTCCACCCGGGACACAGTTAGACTTGCCCACAGCTACCATCATGCTGCCTGTCCCACACGCTCCGCTCAGTTCTTTGGTAATGGAAGTCTCCCTCTTAGCCAGCTCACAAGCGGGCAGCCAGAACACTCCCCTGAAAACCTAGTCTGGCTTCCTGAGCATCCCGCCCTTTGGCAGCAAGGCCTGTAAGGTCTCAAGGCTGGCACTGCTGTGGATCACGCTCAGCCTGCCGCACAGCACGATGCTCACCAGCACACCACCAGTCACGCCACCGGCAACTCCTATTCCCACAGCTATGGCCACCTTCTTTTTCCACGGTGGGTGCTGAGGCCTGGAGTAGTTGTCCAGATTCACTTCCAGGCCTTCGTCCACTAACTTCTGATCCTCGGTAAGGGACTGATGGAAATTCAGGTTCACCAAATTAGGAGGAAGGACCCTCAGCCCAAAATAGAGCCTCTTGACAAGTCTCAAGTTTTTTAACAGCTGCACGTCACACCGGTAGGTCCCAGAGTCATACTCTTGAATGGACTGAAACTTTATAAAGTAGGAACTGGCTCGGAAGGGTTTGAAGACTTCATCATCAGTTGAGATGATTCCCCGAGCAAGTCTCCAGGTGAATCGGAAAGCTTCCTGCCCGATCTCCAGGATGTCTGGACTCAGACAGCTCAGCTTAAATTCCTTCCCTATGAGAAGGGTGAAATGGAGCATTCCACAGAGCCAGTTGGTCAGACATTCCAGGCGCTGAGACTTACACTTCCTTCTCACTCCATCGGGGCCCACCTCACAGACAGTCTCTTCCTTAAAGCCAAGGCCACAGGTGACAGTACAGGTCGTGGCGTTGACAGTAACTTTGCCCACAGCTTCCTGCAGTTTCTCAGGGATGGCCAGCGTTTTAGGTGAAGTCACCACCACAGGTAGACAGAAGGCCAACACCAGGCTCCCAGGGATGAAACCAGTGGCCGAAGTCTTCATGTCTTAGAGGCATTTCACTACCCGCAGCCAATACCTGAGGTGTTCCAGCTAAATCCACCACCACGTCATAACTCAATTCCTTTGACATAAGATAGCCTTCAAAGTCAAAAGATATGATGCATGCATTGTCGATAAAAAATTACAATTAAAGTCTAGTCCTTATTAACAGGTGAGGCCACAGGCAGACAAAAGGCACAATACTGCTGCTTTACTATCTGTTTGCTAACGACCACCTTCCCAAAGTCTTCACTCTTTTCACATCTTTCTAATGAATTTAAATCCACCTCTTGGGAAGACAGATGAAAAGGCTTCAGAAGCTGAAGTGAATTTCCAAATAACCTCAATGCCCACTGAGGCTATACTGTTCCTCACCCTTCCCAAATTGTGGAATCTGAATTCAAACGTTCCAAAATCCCCGTTAAATCTGACCAAATACTTACTCTAAAAAGAGAGGGTTAATTTGAATTAAGCTATCATCACCTTTAAATGCTCCTAAACCTTCTATTAAAAGGATTAAGGACTCTGGACTAAGATGCAAGTGACTTCCTCTTCCTAAATTTGTTTTCTCCTTTGTAAATTAACAACTCCTTGCCTATTTCAGGAAAGTCACTTTGAGCATCATATGATAAACTGTACATGAAAACACTTTGTAAAGTGTGAAACACTCTTCATGTGTAAGGAATTTTAAAGAGAAATGAAAATTCATGAAGGCAAGGGCCACGAGGTCTTCTAGAATCAATGCTTAGCAGGATAGGCAATATTAAATACAGTTTCTCACTTGTAGGCACTCTTCCTTCCCAAGGTAACAAAAGATATATTCTGGGGGAGAGAATACCTAAATCTCCCTGCCTCTCAGTCTAGTCCCTCCACCCCACGAAACACGGAAGGAGCTCATAATCCACTTGGGTCAAGGTTGCTAGGAAACAGCTGTGATGTCAGAAAGATTCTCAGTCACATAACAGGGAAGATTTGTAAACAGACACTCAGATTTAGAGACGATTAAAATCAAAGACTTAAATATTCTTATTCTTTAGAGACAGTTAAGTAGTCAGTGGATTTCAAAGCTATTTAATTTAGGCAGAAAAAGTGCTCATGAAGAGGAATTTATCTGTAGTTACACTTTAAGAAAGGCCCCTGGGAGGCAGGAGGCACCCCGCAAGTGTTTCTGTGAGCTCTGGGATGTCTCCTAGCGCTGCGGCCTCCACAGTGCAGTCACACCTACTGAGCAAAAGAATTTGGAGAGAGGTCACTCCTAAATGATCTAACACAAATTTGCTTTGTTTATTTAATATAATATTTTCCAGAGGCAGATATCTAGACTACCAGGCCACCTCTCAGCCCTTCCAGCTCTGTACTTCCATATAGAGAAGATCTATTAATAACATTAACCAAGTAAGCTGTATTTTCTGTTGCACAGAGTGAAGAGGCTGGTGACTTTCAGAAGTGATCAGTTGTCTACAAGCAAACACCTACACCTGTTCTTTAATAAACATCCGATTTTATTTACAAAGCATTAAAGCTTCAGCAAGAAGTACCCGAGGCTAAGTCTCCTCTCATACAAAACTACAGGACATTAAAAAATGCCGAGGGGAGGGGAGGGTGACAGAAGGGAAAAAAGAATATGCATATATTGTACAAATCGAGAGAATCAAACTGAAACGGACACAAGATTTCAGGAGCTGCAAACAATTCCAGAAGCATAAATAATTATTAGGAGCTGCTACCAGACACCCTGGCAGGGCTGACATTGATTTTCTCAGGAGCCAGTTTAGGAGGCGGACAGAGGCTGAACACCCAAATGCTCAGGCAGAGGACACCCGGCTACTTTGCAGAAATAAGGCAGAGGCCGCCTGTATCACACAGTTTGCATACTGTTGCAGTGTACAGTAGAGAGAGAAATGAAATGGAAATAATGTCCGCAAAACAAAAACATGCCTAGTGACCCACCTACCAATTTCAACCACTGGTCTGATATGAAATAGGAAATGAAATTCACAAAAGGAGCATCTGAGGAAAAGGCAGTGGCATCTAAAAATATAGACATTTGGCCACTGGTTCAGGGAGAGCTCTTCAACTACTGAACATTTTGGTTCTAGAGACGGAATGGAAGAGACTCTTGCCGATGTGTTCTACTTTGATTTCTATGCTAAAATCCAAAAAGCAATCAACTTGTTTAGCTACCTACTGAAGCAACCACCAACCAACAGAGATTTCCCAATAAGCACAGTGTTTAACTCTCCTTTGAAAATACCGTGAAATGATGATCCAGACTGAGCACTTCCAGTCAGCTCAAGCTCTACTCAGAGGGGCTAGAGAGCCTTCTGCACACCTCGTTTCTTCACTCTGGATTTTCAGAGAATTTCAAACACCTGGGGGCCACAGCCATCCAATCTGCTAGTTTTTATACAAAGAACAGCAAAAGCAAAAATTAAAAAATTTTAAAAGCTAAGCAACCTTTCACAGAAAGGAAGTGACTGGAAACACATAGGAAGGAAAAGGAGCGTGGGGAAACACGATGACTGATGGGAAGGACAGATGTCCACAAGCAATGATAAAAAAAAAAGGTTCCTTGATTTTTTATTTGAATTGTGTTGTTGCTGCTTTGATTATGGACGGTTTTATTTAGTCCTTGCATAGATTCCCCCACCCCAGTAGAAAATAAGCTTGTTCAGAGACACCCCGGTTTGTTTTTGTCTCTGGAAGCCAGTACAGGTAAAGCAATATAAACTACTAATGATTCTTTGCTGGAGACCAAATGAAACTAGCTATCTTCATAAACCATGATTGAATGAACCAATACTGGAGAGAAACATGCAATGAGAAGAAAACCAAGAAAAACCCTGACCCTCTTACAGCCCAGCTTGAGCAAAATGTTACAGAATGTTAAAAAGAGGAGGCCTTTCCTATCTCTCTCTCAGAAAATCTGAAATCTTCCAAGCACTTTCTTTCCTGCCCATCCTTTGTAACAGACTATGGAAATATAGGAGGCATCTGGTGAGTAGGTAACTTTAAAATGGAAGAAAGAATGTGCAAACCGAAGTTTTTTCTAGGATACAGGCAGCAAAATTTCAGGTAAAAGTCAGTCACTCAAGGACATGCACTGAGGAGCAAAGGCAAGTAGGAGATAGGAAGTGAGAAGCCGAAATGGTGCTGGGTACAGGGAAGACAGACGAGCAGACCAGCAATCTCCTCCAGCAACATAACGAGCATTTTTAAAGAGTCAAAACTCCTGTTTGATGTCTTCACAAATCCTCATTCCTGAGAGTCTATTTGGACTTATGCTTGAAAGGGAAGGGACATATACTCTTCTTCCATAATTCACTTCTTCATTCAAACATAAAATTCACTCCTTCCACCTCCTGGGTGGAAGACAGAGGCCTTTGTTTTAAATTAAAGTCAATCTCAGATGACTGACCACAGTGTCCAGAGGCCACATGATGGCAAAGTAGGGAAGAATGAAGAACTTCAAGGGTCTTCATAACAGTTCTGAGATTGCTCCTCCTGCTAAAGAGATTAGAAATAAAAAGATTTATTTAGTATCAACTTAGACCAGTTACTTTCAAGAACAGAAATACTGATAGATGCTAAAAGAGGCATTCCAAGCAAACATGAGCTAAGAACTCCCCACCCCTCCACCTTAAGTTGAAACCAACTCCAACTCCCAAGTACCCTTTACCGAAGCAACAAATAATTCAAATCCCAAACCATGCCCCCAGGCCTTTTCTCAGTGTTGCCCCCAAAGGGAGAAAAATGGCAAAATGATCAGACTTCTACACATTTCAAGCTGCTAACTATTCTCCCAGGTGTTAACAATGCTTCATATTTCAAAAAGAGAAGCAAGCAAAGGATAGGAAATTCTAGGGTACTGCATCTTTCAATCTTTCATACATTAGACTAATTCACCACTAAATGATTAACGATGAACAAAACACCCTTGTTCAAACACCCCTGTTCCTTAAGTGATACCCTCAACTCCTCAGAATGCAGGATATGGTGGAATGTGAATAAAACCACTGCTGGCATTTCTGTGCACCAGCTGATTAATAAATAAAACCCTAAATAGTGAAATGAACACTTCCCTGGTCACTCCACAGAAGCTGTTTAATCTCTGAAGGACATCCTGAAATGGGCTGCTGTGAAATACTAACTAAGAAGTGGAAAAAGAGAACAAGGTGAAGAAAAGTCCTCCCAGTGTTATCTGGAATGGAGAAGAACATGCTACTTGAAGGGAAAAATGGTTTAAAATAATTGCCCAAGCTATTAAAAAAAAAAAGAGTACCCACTTATAATTTGCTTTTAACCCGATTTTTAAAGTACAAGCACATATGAAAACTGGCAATAAAAATAAATTCCAATTTGCCTGAGAACAGACTGAAACTCTCCTGGGTGCTACATGTTAAAAATATTTCCAGGCAGGAATACTGGAGTAGGTCGCCATTTCCTTCTCCAAGGGATCTTTCCACATCTGGGATCGAACCCATGTCTTCTGCATTGGCAAGTCGATTGTTAGCATTGAGCCACCTGGGAAGCCCCAGAAGTGTACTTAAGCTTTTCAGATATTTCAACATAAAATGTAATGATTAACCTCTTGATTTGTAAAATAATCTGAGATAAAAGAATCTACTCCACAGGACTTTAAATACTTTTAAGGTAGCTTTCACGATCATTCCCACAAGAACTCTGACCAATCTAAGTTTAAAAACAGGACACAACACTGACATTTTAAACCTAAATCATGAGAGGAAAAGTGGTGTGCATTTTATAACGGCACTCAAGATGATTAATAAGCTACATTGTACCGCTCATCTGAGGTCAGTTAGTGTTTTTTCTTATTGCCCTCTTTCCTGTGAACAGACCAAAAACAAAGCTTGATGAGGCGTCAGGCAACAAACCAGCACCAGAGCAGCACCTCTGCGAGGAGGACAAGACACACAGAGCAGCGAAAAGCAGATCTCCAGGCGAGTTAAAATCTGCCCCGAGTGTTATTCAGCTGCAACATAACAACAGAAACCTCCAGCGATAGAAAATTAAGAAAAATTCAGCTCATAGTGAACAGCTGCTATTGTTACCTCCCCAAAGCAGCTAAGCCAGGGTAGCCTAGAAAACACTGGATATTAATTTTCAAGCATTACCTTAGTCAGATAATAAGACCACACAGAATGACAATACCCAACTAGCCATCTAAAAACCTGATCTTAGCAGGAATTCATAGATTAGTCTTTGAGAGACTGATCATGTTTTTAAAGGAAAGGGACTGGGGCAAAGCCCCTACCAATCATTTAAAACCATCAGACTCACTAAATGAACAGGAAATGGTTCAGAGGCCCAAGGTGCGGGGCCAGAACCAGGAGCGCGGCGGCGCAGGGGGCCTGAGGCGACACCTCCACTCGGCCTGGCCCCTGCCGCCCTCGAGAAGGAGCGCCACCGCGCCCTTCAGGCCCGCCGTCCACCACCCCCCGCGCCCTTCAGGCCCACCGTCCCACAAGGCCTTTAGACCCTTCCTACTGACGGCGCTCACTGCCAAGGAGCCCTACTTCTTGGGCAATCCTTGAGTGGTCACAGGGCAACAGGGACTCTGGTGGTTCTGCTCACATCTCAGTGTTGATCCTGAAGACTGTCCTCTGGAAAGTGTAAGGTAACTAGGGGGAATCTGACAGATGGAGCAATGCTGATACAGACTTTCTGAGAAGTCCCCAGTTCAGAGTTTCCCTCAAGCTTCACTGACGGGCCCTACCACAGAAAGTGCGTCGTCATGGACGTGGGTCCACTGGTCCTATCCAATACTGATGAGCTGTTTGACAGGGAAGAATTTTCGAGCCCCAGATTCCAGATGGCTAGATTACTTCTATTGGTGCTCTATTAGTCTTCCAAGTGTCCCCTGAAATGCATAATCTCCTGTTGCAACATGCAACAGACTATAGCAGCTTTGTCAAGACTAATCGGGGCTTACTGAACAGTTTCTTCAGTTAACTGATCAATTATACATAGTAACAAACAGCTGGCATTTATCAACTTGAGCAGTAGCCTACACCTATAATCCTGCCTTCAAACAATTTGGCTCTAGTGCAAAACTAGGGCATTTATGGGGAAGTAAAGTCCACAAAGCACTGAACATGCAGATACTGTACACCCGTCCGACTGATCTTTGAGGATGGTTCCACCTCAGCCACTGAGGATCAAGCTTCATTTCTTAATATCTGGTGGAAAACACACAATGACAGCAGCTGCTGCTTCACTGAAAACCTCCAAGATGTGGAAGAATGTGAGACATGACTGTTTATTACCTCAAAGACCCTGGGGAGCCAAGCGAAAATCAACAACATGTGTTAGCCAGCCTCTGGGCCCTCCAAAATGGTACTGGATGAAGCCCCACCCAAAGAAATCCACACAAAAGATACGATAGGTTGTCTCGAAATGGAGACCTCTGACGGCCCACTACGATACTCAGCGTCAGCACTCTCCCCGAGAGTCACGGTTTTCACGAAGATCCCACACGGCAGCTAGTGGCTAAGGCCCTCTAAGGAAGGGCTGGCACTCAACCACATCACCCCTTTGGGCCTTTTTGACGATCCTGCTCCTCCGCACACTCTGGGGTTTCATCTGGCCATTTCGGAGATCCATATAGGAAAAGGGCAAGGAACCAAGGTAAGAGAACAAGATGGGAAGAAGGAAGTACAGATTATACAGGCAAGTATGCAATGTACACAATCATGTCGTTCTTCAGTTGCTTAGTCCTGTCTGACTCTTTACAACCCCACGGACTGCAGCATGCCAGGCTTCCTGTCCTTCACTATCTCCCAGAGTTTGCTCTTGTCCATTGAGTCAATGATGCCATCCGACCATCGCATCCTGTCATCCCCTTTTTCTCTCGCCCTCAATCGTTCCCGCATCAGGTTCTTTTCCAATGAGTCGGCTCTTCACACCAGGTGACAAAAGTATTGGAGCTTCAGCATCAGTCCTTCCAATGAATATTCAGGACTGATTTCCTTTAGCATTGACTGGTTTGATCTCCTTGCCATCCAAGGGACTCTCGAGAGTCTTCTCCAGTACCACAGTTTGAAAGCATCAATTCTTTGGCATGCAGCCTTCTTTATGGTTCAAATCTATATATGATTACTGGAAAAACCATAGCTTTGACTATACAGACCTTTGTCTGCAAAGTGATGTCTCTGCTTTTTAATACACTGCCTAGGTTTGTCACAGTTTTTCTTCCAAGGACCAAGTGTCTTAATTTCATGGCTGCATTCACTGTCTGCAGTGATTCTGGAGCCAAAAAATATAAAGTCTGTCACTGTTTCCATTGTTTCCCATCTGTTTGCCGTGAAGTGACGGCACCAGATGCCATGATCTTAGTTTTTTGAATGCTGAGTTTTAAAAGCCAGTTTTTTCACTCTCAAGTGCCCACCAGAGCAAGAAGCAGTTTCCCCCACAGTCAGTCCCTCCCATCAGGAATCCTGCACAAGTCTCTTATCCTCATTCATCAGAGGGCAGACAGAAGAAACAAGAACTTTAATACCATGGCCCACAGAGAACCACCATCACAGAAAACTAACCAAAATGATCACATGGACCACAGCCTTGTGTAACTCAGTGAAGCCACGAGCCATGCCGTGCAGGGCCACCCAAGACCGGGGGGTCAGGGTGGAGAGTTCTGACAAAACCTGGTCCACTGGAGAAGGGAATGGCAAACCACTTCAGCATTCTTCCCTTGCGAACCCCAAACAGTATGATCATGAAAAACTGGTAAAATGTTTGCAGTAATTGAGGCAGTTCTTTTGTCTGTGTTATAAGAAAGCACGTCCTCACTCTGGCCTTGTTATGTACAAGTCTCCCCTAGTCCTTTTAAAGGATGAAGTCATTAAAATAGCTGCCTCTATTTAAGGCTGACCAACTGAAATGCCTAATAACAATAATGTAGAAAATAAAAATCCAGTCTGAAGCAGCCTGCTATTTCAAGACACAAGTTTTAGCCTTTAAGGAGGTTTTAACCCTCTTTTAACCTTGTCAGCTAAGTGAGTGGGAATAAACTCCTAACAGGCCTTGATAGTGATAACCACTCTGCTAGAAGGAGCTCTGAAATGCTGACATGTACACACACCATGTATTTTACACCTGCCTCAACATTTCAATGCAGTATTTTGAGAACTTAAGGGAATAAAAGAACCCGTTCATTTAGGGCTAAGTAAACTTTGCAACATTCTGATTTTCAGTGTTATTTAGATGTTTTTGAAGCATAGCTAAAAAACACCACTGCTCTTATACGCTGAGCCATAAAACATAGAGTACTTCATGGGACCTTTGACAAAAGCCCAATTTGGCAAGTGCCAAAAATATTTAGTTACTATTAATGGCCATAAGAAAAATCTGGTTTTTAAAAATTTTAAATGGTTTATTTACCATATACTTAGTATTAAAAGAGCAAATGGTTAATTACATACAGATTCTGAAGATACTGGGAAACTATGTCAGAGTAAGTAAATTAATTCAACATGTTTGCCAACATTTTAAATCATCCTGAAGCAATTTAGCATTTGAGGTCAGGGAAATTGGTTTGAAATTTAAATAGTTTCTCCTGTAGTAGCATCAGCTTATGCAAGAAATGGGTTATGGAAGGATCATTTTTTATTTACATTAGTCAATTACTGACCTGAAGTCTTTGTTAGCAATACCCATATAACTTGTTCTAGGGCATTTTTTAAAATACATAGACATGGCCCTAAATGAACTGAATGCGGAGGTGATAAATCAGTGGAGTACCATAAATACCGTTATTGGGGGGGAAATGCTAGTGCCCTCGTGGTACGGTTTAAGACTGTGAAAATCTAGTGAATTTGAGGGGGAATACTCAAAACGAGGAGGCACTGAGTGCACTCCGGCTTCTCTGTGGGAGAGAACTGATGCTCACAATGTGCACTGGGCTTGAGGAGCTCTGGTTTGCATTCTAGTGCATATCCTCACATTTGGATTAACACAATTAAAACTTTTAATATGGTGGGAAAATCCCCTCAAATATAACCACTGATACATTGTTAGTCCTGCCTCCAAATTTATAGACCTAGCCACAGAAAACTGAGACTACTGTGCTAACTAAAGCAGTGCCTGAAAGAAAAGTTTCCAAAACCCAACAATGTTTCAGTAGAATTAAATGCTAAATTGATTACTGTTTTCCAAACAAAAGACCCTTTAGCCTAGATTCACAAGTATTTGATAGGAAACTGAAACTGTTCTCCGTCCTCCAATAAAAATCCCTCAAACCTAGAAAACTGCGAAAACTCGGTAAGTATCAAGAAGCTTAGGTATTAAGAAGCTACAAAGTTTGTCTTTTGGATAATATCTTGTGTTTTGTTTTTTTTTTTTTAAAAAAAAAACAAACCCCATCTTCTTCCTTAACATGACAGTACTACTAACAACTCCATCATTGTTTCTAGAATACTGAGAGAGAGAAAACCACCACCTCTGGGATTTGCACAATTTGAAGAGAGAGAAAAAAGATGATACAGTTAAACAGTCAGGGGCTGTATAAAGAAGCTCATATTTTTGGTTATCTGTGGATCTTTGAGACAAAACAAAACAAAAAACATAGAGGCAAACATAGATGAAAATATTAATTAAACGAGGGGTTCTTACCCTTTTTGGGGTCATGGATTCTTAAAGGAATCCTGTGAAATGTATAAGCATCTCCCCCACAAAAATATTCACACAATATTTTGCACATAAGATCAAGGGAATGGAGAGCCCCTGAAATATAGTTGCAGACCCAAGGTTAAGAGCCACTGAATTAAGCCAAATCTGGTTTAGCCTGCCCTTGGCAGCAGCTTAATTTGGGAAGTAGTTAGGCACAGTAGGACTTTGGGATGTAAGAGAGAGCTAGACCAGGCATCAACATTTAGAAATTATTCAAGTGTAGCAGGTAGTTAATGCTGTTAAAAAGAATTTTTGAGGGGGGGGGGGGGGGGCGGAGATCAAGGGAATGCAGATCCTTGAAACCTAGTTATGGACCCAAGGTTAACAGCCACTGAATGAAGCCAAATCTGGTTGAGCTGCCCTTGGGAGCAGCTTAAAACTCAGAGAATTATCTGCCACTGGGGAAAAGGAGGGAAGGAAGGAAAAAAATGTTGCAGTTAAACGGAGTCAGGGGCTGTACAAAGCAAGGCCACGAAGAAAGCCAGACAGTGCTCCCAATGTGTCCTTACCTGTCAAGGGCTGGCTGAGCTCCGCCTGCACTTTACCCTTCGCTGATCCTTCCAGAGGTAAACCTCTGTCCCCTTTGTAGAGTTTCGGTTTAAATGGAGAATCTTTCTCTTTACCTTTTGATCCTTTAGGCCGGCCTGCTTGCTTCTTCTTGGATTTGCCATCCCCCTTCACACCCAGTAGTGGATGGACTTCTGTAAAAGGACAGATAGGCTTGGAAAGGAATCCACACGTCTCCCCAAGCAAGCACATGCATGCCGCCTACCCATGAGCAAAGAGTTTTGTTTGTGTCCCAAGTCCACTAACACAAGAAGAAAAGTTTGTTTTGTTATTAATTATAATACTACAAAAGAGCAGCCATTACATGAGAAATAGTTGCTTGGCCAAAAGGCACACATAGCCTATATGGTTCACACCAAGCTATAGCAGCTCTCTTAAAGCTCAACATTCAGAAAACTAAGATCATGGAATCCGGTCCTATCATTTCATGGGAAACAGATGGGGAAACAGTGTCAGACTATTTTTGGGGGCTCCAAAATCACTGCAGATGGTGACTGCAGCCATGAAATTAAAAGATGCTTACTCCTTGGAAGAAAGTTATAACCAGCCTAGACAGCATATTGAAAAGCAGAGACATTACTTTGCCAACAAAGGTCCATCTAGTCAAGGCTATGGTTTTTCCAGTGGTCATGTGTGGATGTGAGAGTTGGACTGGGAAGAAAGCTGAGTGCCGCTTTTGAACTGTGGTGTTGCAGAAGACTCTTGAGAGTCCCTTGGACTGCAAGGAGATCCAACCAGTCCATTCTGAAGGAGATCAGTCCTGGGATTTCATTGGAAGGAATGATGCTAAAGCTGAAACTCCAGTACTTTGGCCACCTCATGCGAAGAGTTGACTCATTGGAAAAGACTCTGATGCTGGGAGGGATTGGGGGCAGGAGGAGAAGGGGACGACAGAGGATGAGATGGCCGGATGGCATCACCAACTCGACACACATGAGTTTGGGTGAACTCCGGGAGTTGGTGATGGACAGGGAGGCCTGGCGTGCTGTGATTCATGGGGTCACAAAGAGTCGGACACGACTGAGCGACTGAACTGACTGACAGCAGCTCTAAATAGAAAAGGGATATCAAAGACCCACTGATACTCTATGGCACAGGTCAGAACAGGAGTGCACATGCACGCACTGGCATGTGGAAGCAGGAAGTGAACGGGCTCTGGAACTCAGCAGACCAGGCAAGAATCCAGGCTCTACCATATGACTAACAAGGCTTCCAGAATTAAGACTGTCCAGGTCTGACCAGTATTATACTTTACCACCTAATGAGAATGTGGGAGGAGAGGTAGAGGAAGCCTGAGACTTAAACAAACTGATCCAGACGTCAGAAGACTTAAAGCGTGTTATCATAGGAAAAGTACTGAGGGCAGAATCTCCCCCATTTTAAAAGAGAAGTGAAAGCAGATAAAATTGTTACAAAGCTATAAAACACTACAAAAAAGACTCATGGAAAACTTCCTTTAAGGGAATATCAGCCAGAAAGGATATTACAGGTTGTGCTGGAGAGCGGGTCTATCAGGTGAGAGAGAGGAAATACGGCCCTTACCATCATTTGGTACTCCTTGTAGTTCAATATTGGTTGTTTTGGGTTTCTTCTTAGGTGGCTGGGACCCGTCTGCTGAAGACTGCCTCTTCTTCTCTGAACTAGCCCCTTCGTCCATCAGGGAGGTTTGGACTGCATCCGGTGGGGGGCCATAAGGATTTTCTTCTGGGTCTTCTACCTCAGGGGCAATGGGTAAATATAATAGAGCCTTTGAATCTTCCAGTTCTTCATCACTATTTGGAACAGGATCAGAAAAGGGATAGGAAAAAAGAGGAGAAAGTTGCTTAAACCATGAACCCTTCCTCTAGGGCAGAATCATCTAACCATAAGCAACAGGTACGGACCTAAAATTTGACAAAAGCCAAGATGGATAAAAGAAAATCAGACAATATGATAAAATGAGTAGTAAAAATAAATGGCATAAAATTAATTACTTCACTTCCTTAAGATTTTCTATCAAGGGAGAATGGAAGGGACCTCTTGCACATCACAGGAGTTAACTCTTTGAGCCTAAAGGCAGACGGGACTGAGGAACAGTGGGGACTGAGCAGCACACCCAGAGACTGAAGAGGAGGCGCACCCTGAGGCCTGGCCTCCAGCTCACCTGCTACAGAAGGCCGCGATAGGGTCCACGCTGGTGACATCCACTTCCTCGTCCTCTGCGGCGTCAGCCCCTGCAGGGCAGAAACACAGTAGGGCTGTGAGAAGAAGTGGAAGACTGCTGCTTACATGCAGCTTACGATGTTCATAAACTGAAATCCAGGAGAAACAAAGGAGGAAAATCAGGCACACATTTAACTTAGTCGTCTGGCAAATTCGTGCTGAACTTCCACCATATGCTAGACACGGGGGATACAGCACTGCCCCAGAAAGTCGGGAACAGTTTTTGTGTAAAAGCCCCAGTAGTCTAATTGGGGAGACACAGAAACGGATAATTTCAGTTCCACAACGTGAGTGCTACAATAAAGGCATGTGCAATGTGCCAAGGAGATGGGAAGAAGAAACAACTTACGCACAAGTTTGAGAAGCTTTCCATGCAACACAATCCAATAACACCAATACAATCCAAAACATCCTATAGTCCTGACAGTCTTCCTAAGATTCCTGAGGCATACAAGATATCTTATGTCACAGAAGTGAGGACTGGCACCTTCAGGCTGGAGAGAACTAACCTGAACGCCAATTCCTTGATTCCTGGCACCATAAAGAAGCCCAGCAGTCAGTGACAGTGCCAGCGGGGCACACTGCGCATTCATACACACAAACCCCGCCAGACGCAAAGCCCTGTGCTTACACACTAGGGGGCTATAAAGTGAGGTATTTATTCTCAAGGTGTTTCCTATTTAGAAGTTCAGAAGCCAAGAGATGAAAATAACAACGATCATGATCTATTAGAAGAGAACATCTGAATGCTCATTATGACCTAGCTACTATCGTGAGCCCTCTACACGAACTGTTTCATTTATTTCCCACAACCCTAAAAGGCAGAGTTTTTACAGATAAGGAAGTTCAGGTTTAAAGAATAAGTATTCTGTCTAAGGCAGTCTGACTCAAGTCCATGCTATTTACCTCCTGTTACTGACAAAGGAATGACAATACCCAACAGCAGCTCAGCACCCAGCATGTGTGGGTGGCTTTGCTAGGTGCTGTATGCAAATCCTCATTAGAGAGCTGCTCAAGCCCTAGTAATGCCCATATAAGCTCTGAGTCAATGCCTTACAAATAAAGATTCTAAAAGCACTATTAAAAGTGCAAGCTTAGAGAAAAAAATTAGACTAAGTGCTGAAATGAATTTTCAGCACAAATTAACAATGAGTACTGAGTTAAAACAATCATTTTTCCTTTGGGAAATACTATCTGCAATTGAGAAATATTACCTGTCTGTTCAGGTTCACTCTTATCTTCATCTTCAATATCAAACTCTGATTCCCTTTCTTCATATTCTACATTTTCATCCAATTCTTTGAAGTCTGGCGCAAATGCACTCCAGTTTTCCTATGCCACAAACAAAATACACTACTTAACCATAGAAGAAAGCAACAGTCTGTAATTCTAGACATTAATGACATAAATGAAAGGCTTGGGCATGAGAGACTCAAAATTCTGAGATCAAATTTGGCAGATAATAAAAATTAGATATCTATAGGTTTTACTATCTTAAGGCATTTCCTATCTTAAACATGCCATATTATTAACTGCAATTCTTTCATGAACAACTGTCTTCTTTAAAACATTTTAAGGATTTAAAAAATGATTTTACTTCTTTATTTGGCTGTGCTGGGTCCTCACTGCGGCACATGGGCTTTCTCTAGTTGTGGCAAGTGGGGCTACTCTTCACTGCTGTGCATGGCCTTCTCAACGTACCGGCTTCTCCTGTTGCGGAGCACTGGCTCTAGAGCTCGGGCTCAGAGTTGCGGCACAGGGGCTTAGCTGTCCCACAGCATGGGGGATCTTCCCGGACCAGGGATCGAACCAGTGGCCCCTGCATTAGCAGGTGGATTCTTAATCACTGGACCACCAGGGATGTCCTTAATCTTTTTAAGATGTAATTCTGAGGTAAAATGTTAAGTTTTCTTATGACTACATGGATTAAAAATATAATTAAAATTTTCAAAATAAAATCAAATGCAAAACAGAATCTAACTGAGCTGAAAATAGGAAAAGCACAAGAAAGCTCTATCTTAATAAGCAACAGAAAAATATACCAGGAAGTACCCTAGACTTTCTCCCTGAAAACAGAGCTAGTAAACTGGCTTTGGACCAAGACCCTCCTAGTAAAGTAAAACTAGCTGCAGAGAGCTATCTGATCAGGTTAGAAGAATCACGTGGAAAAGAAAGTCATTAAAGTAACTTTTGTCTTACTATTTGCAAGGGTCATTGATACAGAGAGAGTATCTAGTTTCAAAGCATAACTAGAAAAATACTTACTACTTGATTTTGTGCCCAGATAGATACCACTCCACTAGAAATGGATGCTATGATGGGTCGAACAGGATGCCACTAAATTTTAATGAAGCAAAGAAAAGTCAGTTCTAAGAGTGAATCCAGTTTTCTGTGTTACGTAAGTAACAGCAGCAACCTCTCATCCTACTTACAGCTACATCCAGGAGGAGCTCTCCTCTGGTCCCGTGGAGAATCTTCACCAGGTTGCCAATGCTCTTCTCCCAGATGTACAGGGCATGCTGCCGGGCTGACCCTGCCACTATGTACTCCCCATCCCCAGAGAAACAGCATTTCTTCCACGGGGTCCTAAGGACAAAGAAAGTACCCAAGGAGAACCAGAACCGGACCCCAGGTACTGAATGAGCACACATTCATCCGGGTTATGGCACGTACCTATTCACCAAGTCCTGCAATTTCTGCATGGGTTCAGGCTCTCCATCTCTTCCACAGGTTAAGATTTCTCTACCGTCATAAACTCTGATTATTCGATCCGCTGTGTTAATTAAAAAGCAACTACAGAAACGATAAAAATATCAACACCAGAGGTCAGAAATCTGTTCCTGTTAACATTTTCCATGGCTACCAGTTACTAAGAATACCACAAGACAACAAACAAATAAGGAAGAGACTGAGTGAAAATCTAAAATAATGGACCAGACTACTTATGTATCTACTTGTCACCTTTCAAGCTAAAATATAATGTGAAGTGAGAAAATGCTTTATATCAGTACTTCCTGTGTAATCCCTGAACCCTATATGTACCAGTATTTGACTAAAATCCAAAACCTATATATTGAAACCAGTTTCCCAAATTTACAAGTTTACAGTTAAATATATATAAACACTTCATTCCTCTGGCTTATTTTAGTTACAGTACAATATATTCTTCTTAATGAGTTAATAATATATCATTTGGATTGCCCAAATTTTTAACATTGGAAGTGTTGGAAATCTGTCTAAAATACAACTTATTTTGCCACTTTCTTACAGACTTCACTAACTTTTTCTGAATTCAAAAGAAATTGAACATGAATGTCTTCTAAGTGTGAACGGTGATTTCTATACAAACTAAAGTGACCATCCCTTCTCTTACTGACAATTTCTCTTGTTGACAACCTATTTTCTTCTTGTTTCTGTTGATATCTACTTCTAGTTGGGTAACCAAACTTACTAAGAAAAACATCTGAAAGTAAGAGGATAAATAAGTTTCACGTAAGTAAACTGCATATTCAATTACTATGTGAATTCTGTGGTATCAATTCTGATTACAATATAATAAATAGTTCATCTCTGCCCAGTGCTTACCATGTGCCAGGCATTTTGGTTCTATGCACAGACCACTCAGACATCTTTTCTGTAAAGCAACTGCCTGTGAACCTCCGGTAAGATGTGTCTGCTGGCTCAATGCAGTAAATTTTACAAACTTAAGAACCAGACAGTAACCGTTTCTATAAATATTTTTTAAATAAACTCTTAAAAACTTTAAGTATAATATACACAAAAACTATGACTCTCAATGTATTTTGCGTTCTGCTCACTTTTAAGACCGTCTCTAAAGAGACAGGCCGCACTCACCTCCCCTTCCGGGCACTCACCTCCCCTTCCGGGCAAATTCTATTGACTTAATGGCTGTGGTATTGCTTGTTCCAGTTGTTACTCTGAAGGAAGCAACAAGATCCTGAGAATCGGTTTTTAGGACCAAAATCTAAAGTTTAACAGAGAAAAAAAGTAAGTAAATATTCTGATAATTTACAGTTATTAGATACGGGTTCTGTTTTTAAAACTGGGCAAAGACTGGGTGAAAACCTAAGTATCTCTATTCAACTTGCTTTTACCCCTTTCAATTAAAGACAATGTCTTAACTTATGTTTAAAAGACGGTGTTTAACATTATCCACAAGAGACAGAAAGTGGAAGCAACCCAAGTATCCATCAACAGATAAACAGAATGTGACATACACATACAATGGAATATTACTTGGATTTGAGAAGGAAAGAAATTTTGAAGACATGTGCTACAACATGAATGAATCTTTAAGAGCATTATGCTAAGTGAAATAAGCCAGTCACACGCAAAAAATACTGGATGAGTTCCAAATTCATAGAAACAGAAAGGAGAATGATGGTTTCCAGGGGCTGAAAGGGAGTAAGGAACAGCAAGTCATTTAATAAATACAAGGTAAGTGTGAGATGAAAAGAGCTCTGGAGATAAATGGCGGTGACGGCTGCACAATACCGATGTACTTTACACTACTGAGCCGCACGCTTAAGGGTGGTCAAGACAGTACACTGTAGGTGCATTTTACCACAAAAGTACCCACAACCCTGCCACTCTCTTAGGTAGCCATACTAACTGATATGACCCAGTCAAAAAGGAAAAAAAAAAAATGCAATGGAACTCAAACTCTAACAAGTTTGAAAAGGATCCTAAAACTTAACCTTTTTTTTTAACCTAACTTCTTACTACACAAAACAACAGACTGACGTGGCCTAAATTATACAATATTTTCAGACCAAGATATCAGACATCTTGTTAGCAATATTCCATTGATGATTTTTAAATTTTATAATTTAGTAATGGCCCTTTATTGCTAGCACCCAGTAAAGGCCCTCCATCCTCTTCTAGATTGAATAGTCTCTGACCACTCTAAATCCAAAGAACAGAAATTATTAAGGCATGTCAGAACAGGCTGTATTTGCCACAGGCAGGAAGCACACTCAGGGATAGAAGGGATAGAAGAAATTTCAAAGAAAAGAGAACAAGTAAACATGAAATGAGCCAACATGCAGGATGAGTGATGCTTACTTATTTCACCAGCTCCTAAGCTTCCAGGCTTACCTTGCCTTTTGCATTTCCTGTATAGATATATTCTCCTCGCCTATCAAAAGATGCAACCACGTTCAAATCGGAGTCATCGTCTACGGGCAGAACGACATGTTTGGAATCTGAAAGGGTCAACATGACAGGAGCAGATTTCATGGGACACACGAGAACCTTGTTCCTGTTTAAAAATATGAATAGCACATTGGCAGTTGCTATGGTATCAGAAAGCTGACTCTCTGCCCTTTTTCCCTAATTCCTATCCACTACCCTCATCAACCTATCCAGCCCAAGGATATTTAAAATAGTTGAAAAAGACCACACTCTAAATTTCTAATAATAGGGAAATGACTGAGTAAAGTTATGGGATCCTACCTTGACAAAACAAAATGTAATCATTAAAAATAAATATGAAGATGTAGCAAACTGGTAAAATATGCATGAAAATGAAAAAGCAAAACATCAGTTAAAACTATGTAAAAATACATATTTGTGTACAGCTAACACAGACAAATGCTTTGTGAGCTAGTAAGTGCTTTGTGAGCTATGCAGCACTATATAATAAGCTTTAAACTTAATGAGAACTTAACTAAAAGAGAACCTAGAGAAATGAAAATAGTTGTATCTCAGTAACTGAATGGTGGGTAACTCTACATAAACAGGAGAAGGCGATGGCACCCCACTCCAGTACTCTTGCCTGGAAAATCCCACGGACAGAGGGGCCTGGTAGGCTGCAGTCCATGGGGTCGCGAAGAGTCGGACACAAGTGAGTGACTTCACTTTCATGCACCGGAGAAGGCAATGGCAACCCACTCCAGTGTTCTTGCCTGGAGAATCCCAGGGATGGCAGAACCTGGTAGGCTGTTGTCTATGGGGTTGCACAGAGTCGGACACAACTAAAGCGACTTAGCAGCAGCAGCAGCTACATAAATATAATTTTTAAAAATATTTTATTTATTTGGCTGTGCTGGATCTTAGCTGCTGCATGTGGGATCCAGCTCCCCAAACCCAGGACCCCTGGCACTGGGAGGACACGGTACTAGCCACTGGGTTTCCAGGGAAGTTCCTTAAATGTAGTTTTCATAATGAACTATTTCCGGTACTAAAGAAATTCAAACAATTGGGGGAAAACCCCAGGTCAAGAACAGTTATTATACTTATTTCTATCTTTGCCCATTTCAAAGTTTTAATTATTATAGGCCAGTTTTTAATTGTAAACTACTACCACAATATCTTTGAAATCGATTCAGAACCAACCAAGACAGAAAAATTCATTCATGTAGAAGAGGTTTGAAGAGATGTGTGCTTTTGTCTCCTGAAACCTTAAACTGAAATTACCATGAGCTTAGAGATAATTCAGACAGAATCAGACCCACCCCAGGAAAGAATAGCTCAGATTAAACATACTGATCTCGCGGATGATACTGGACTTTTAAGATGGGTGAAGGGAATCGAAACCTCTGGTCGCAGTCGCCTGACAGGACATCCCACTGTGACACTATGTTATCAGTGGAAGCGCTCACAAGCTTATGACCATCTCGACTCCAGCTGAGAAGGAAAAAAGGGTAACTTAGCACATATTCTAAGTTAAAAATACCGTATCACCCTTACAGATAAAAATGCATGAGTCACACTTATCGCCCTAACTGTATGGGTCACCAATGTTTCTTCTTCTTCATTTTTTAAACATATACTCAAATCTATAAGCTTTCCTAACACTAAGCAATAAATGTTTTCATGACAAGATATCTTCATATCTAGCAACAGAAGCTCTTAACAGTTCAAGATAACAATTTAGATGGCTCAGTGAAAAAAGAGACTCAAACATTTTAGAAGAGTGTAAAAATCAGCAGGCCCTTAAGCGTTGATTTAACAAAAGCAAGTTTTCTTCCTCTTGAAGGCAGGAGGAGTAGTTGAATTTTCTGAATTTGGCCCTGCAGTAGCACCATCATAGTATAAGCTAAACAATAGAGATAGGTATCTGTTATTTAAAAGAATTAAGAAAGAAATTAATTCCTCCTGCTAAGTATAGTTAAACATCCTGGACATTATACAGAAAACAAAGGTAAAGAAGAGCCAGACTGGCTGGGTACGGTAGGATCGGAGGAACAACACAGCTGTGAGATCCTTGGGTTTTCTCTTTGCCTCCTATGTCCTGGGCCAGGTGATGGAGATGTCAGCAACCGAGCAGCTCAATGGGCACACACACTGAGCACACGCCCTCCCGGAGAGTCAGGACAACCAACGGACACTGCCATAGAGATAGCACAGGTATTCGAACCTAACAAACATGTCAATGCAGCCACCATTAAAATGCTTCATCACGCAATTACAAACATGCTTGGAACAAATAGGGGAGAAAAGAAATCTCAGCAAAGAAACAGAAGATGACCAAATGGGAATCTCAGAACTGAAAAATATAAAAACTGAAATTAAAAAAAAAAAATTCAAAAGACGGGTTCAGCAGCCAGTGGAAAAGAGGAAAGAATCAGTAAACTGGAAGACAGAATATAAAATCCCCAATCTTAACAAAACAGAAAAAAATGCCATGAAAAAAATGAACTGAGCCTCTGGGACCTGTGCGACTATAACAAAAGATCTAATATCTAATATCCATGGCATCAGAGTTCTAAGGAGAAAATAAAGAGCGTAAGGCTTAAAAGTATTTGAAGAAATAATGACTGAAATTTTTTCAAATTTGACAAAAGATATAAAACATACAGATTCAAGAAGCTAAGCAAACCTCAAAGAAGATGAATTCAAAGAAATCCACTCCAAGACACAAATTTCTGAAAACTAATGGCAAAGAAAAAAGACCTTGAAAGCAGCAAGAGGAATGACATCTTACCTGTGAGGAACAACAATTCACATGACAGCAAGTTTTGCATCAGAAACCATGGAGACCAAAAGGAAGTGACATGTTGTCAAGTGCTAGAAGAAAAGACTTGCCGTCCCCAATTCTACATCCAGACAGCAACCTTCAGAAACAAAGAGGTAAATCAAGACCTCTGTCACCAGCAGACCTACCCTAAAAGAATGGCTCATGGAGGTTCTCTAAGCAGAGAAGAAATCTCAGATCATCAGGAAAGAAGGAATCTTAGAACATCAGGAAGAAAGAATAATGAAAAGTGTTTAAAAAATTAAATACTTTTTCTCAAGGTCTGATGTTTGAAACAAATATCCTAACACTGTCTTAGGTAGGTATCAATATACATACAGGAAATGTTTAAAACAATTATAAACAAGGAAGGGAAAGAGAGGTAAAGTTTCTATGCCGCTCTTAAACTAGTGAAACGTCAACGTGAGTAGACTGTGATAAGTTATGTACATATAATGTAATATCTAGCAACCATTAAAAAGCTATACAAGCTGGACAAAGAAATAAACTCAAAAATAATATAGATAAGTCAAGACGAAATTCTAAAAATAGTTCAGTAACCTACAGAAAGCCAAAAAAAAAAAAACAAGGGAAAGAAAACAGAGAAACAAAGAACAAACAAACAGAAAAAGAAACCCTAAATGAGTCTTAATTCAAATTTTGCAATGAATAGGATTTGCTACTTAGGAACTTATAGGAGGTAACACAGTTCCATGGTTAAGAACACAGGCTCAAGTCAGATTTATACTCAAGCCTAGACATTATGACCTTCTAGCTGTGTGGTCTTGCGCAAGTTATATAATCTTTCTGAGCTTCAACTTTCTCATTTATAACATGGAAATAATAACAGTATCTGCAGACGAGAGAATTAAAATTAATGCACATAAAACTCTTAGCACTTACTGTGCTCAAAAACCATTATTTATATCAGAGACAAGATAAATGTATTCCCAGACTTGACACTCAATGCAGAGAAAGGCAGGAGTGAGCTGAGGAAGCGCGTGTGGTGGGACTGAGCTCACGTGTGCACACGAAGGACTCAGCGCCTCTCCCACCACCTCTGGAACACTCCCAGGCAACGAGAGGATCTTTCTGGGAAGGCCAACCTAAAAAGGAAGGTGCCTACAAATGCTGTAACTTGAGGGTTGATAACAAAGAGGTCAATGGTCCACCCAATTTCAGTGGGTGAAGAGAGGGTAAGAGGGTGAGCCAAGACTCACATACACTGTAGTAAGAAGTCACAAGTAAGTTCTTGAAATTAAACTAAGAAGAATATGCATAAGTACTTTAGAAATATTAAGACAAATATCAAGAGAAACAAGCCAAAAGAATGGAAGTACACTGGGAATGGGAGAAAGCTGGGAAACCGGGAAAGGGAGAAACAAGGGACCGCTTCTGCGGCTCCTACACTGCAGGCAATCTCACGGCACAGCGGAACGCCAGCTGGGACTCCACTTTTCCTTTAGACCCTCCGCATCTTAATAACTTTTTGTTTTACAGCAGGCTTGTGTTTCTGTTATAGTAGAGGGAATTAACAATACATTCTTCAGTTCCAAATTCCGTAAGTTCAAGAACGAGGGATTCTCATACATTCTCACATCTGATAATACTGTTTCTTTCCAAAAGACAGACAGGTCTTGGAGTCTTAAATATCATTTTTTCTACCTATCCCGTGGCCCCCATCCAGTGCTTGAATATCTTCTGCAGCAACTGTAAGAAGAGACAACAAGCCCAAGAAGGGCCAGTCCCACTGGTAAGTTCTTCCCTGGGCAGTCCACCCCATCCACGGGCACTCTGCTTGGGAGCTCGTCTCTATTCTAAGCTAACATTTGTTTCCCCATAAATTCCACTCACTATCTACGAGTCCTGCTGCTTCTCCTTAGGTCAATTTCTGTGTGGCATATGTCAGTTCTGTAATAGTTGAAGACAACTATTATACCTATCCGAAACTCCTCTTGGTGAAATTTTCTTAGTCCTTAATATATACAAATATTATACAACAATTAATACATAAAGTCATACTCTAAGTGAGGCTGGATCAAAGAAAAATGCAAGATGTGTGTAATTACTGACCTTAACTCTCACATATAAATATATTTAACAAAAATCAGGAACAGTTACAATGCACACATACCAAGTAATACTATACCTATGTACACACACACATATATATCAATACAGAAAAACATCTCCCATATATTAAGTGGAAGAGGAAGCTATAAAACAATGTTTCCATTTTAAAAAAATGCACATTTACTTGTCTATGTATATTTTTATATATGTGAGAGATACAGATAGATCTTACAGATAAAAGATATATTTCATTCTCTAATTTGGGCTTCCCTGGTGGCTCAGATGGCACAGAATCTGCCCGCAATGCGGGAAACCTGGGTTTGATTCCTGGGTTGGGAAGATGCCCTGGAGGAGAGCATGGCGACCCACTCCAGTATTCTTGCCTGGGGATACCTCAAGGAGTAGACAAGGGGCTTTCATTTTTTACTCTATATACTCATATATTGTTTGCATGTTTTAAAGTTCTTAATAATCAAGTTCTGTGACAAAAAATCTTCACTAAGATACCCCACTCACCAAACAAGTACACATGTGTCTATTGTACCCCAGGTATAATGCTAGAAGCGGGGAACACAGCAGTAAAATGGCAGACGAGGTTCACTGTCCACACCCCTTACCATACGCCAGGGCAGATATTCACAAAACAGCTGCGTGCAACAACGCACAGCAGGAGACACACACTGCGATTCCCTGCATCTCCCTCAGATCTTACATTAACATCTTCATCCAAGCGGGAGACCTAAGGGCCGTCACTGCAACTTCTCTACTTCACTCACACCCTTTACCTAATCAACGCCTATGCCCTCTAATTTCTACCGTCTCTCACATCTGCACCATCCAGCTGCACTCCTATCGCATCCGTCCTCACCCTCTCTAACCCAGACCTCTGCACTCCTGTTTTCATTTGCCATCCTCTTTCCCACACGCTGCTCTAGAGATTCTTCTAAAATGAAAGGCGCACCGTGTCACCTTTCTTCCTACAGAGCTTTAACGGCTGCACAGTACCACCCGGATAAGACTTCAACTTACAGGGCAGCACCTACCATGCTCCTCGGAGCGTGGTTTACCTTGGCAGCTGCCCTACCACATCGTCCACAGCACAGTCCAGCGAATCTGAACCGCTGCGGTTCCTCCTGTTCCCATGCTCGTACCAAGCTGACGTGCTTTTGTCTCTGCAGAGCTGTCTGCTTGGGATACAACTGGGAAACACCCACTCATCTTACAAGTCTGAGGTCAGAAATCACCTTATCTTTGAAACCTTTTCTGACCGCTATTCTTCTCCAATACAATTCATCATTTCCTCCTTTGCACTTTTGCCTCCACTAAATTTCAAATGTAGTTCTTATGTAGGACCTACGAACATTTAGTACTTGTTTTTGTCTCCCCCAAACCCTAACTTTTACCCTAAATGCTTAAAACAATATCTGGCACATAATTCATGTTCAATGTTTGCTGAAGAAATGATTGTATGAGAGAAAAACTTTTATGTGCAAAGACACTGACTAAACACTACGTAGCAGAGAAACAAAAAATAATCAAGCAAATTATGGTTTATCTACCAGAAGATACATAGCCATTAAAAAAAGTTTTTAAAGGCTACACAAGCAGGAAAATGTCTGGTGTTAATGAGGAAAAAAGCAAAATATAAAACACGGCATACAAACTTTGCTTTTAAAAAATATATAGTAACAAATCAAAATATTCATAGTAGTTATATCTGTGTGGTAAGACTATGGAAGATAGTCTTTCTCTTTGTATTGCATTTGTACTTTAATTTTCTAAATATTATATTCTATAATAGAAAATGCGAGTGATTTAAGTGGCAGCGTGTAGAGCTGGACGGTGGTGACAGCTGCACAGCTCTGAGGATAAGGTGAGCGTGCGCCTAGCTGGGTGCGCGCTGCAGCACGTGAGCTACACGTCAGCAAGGCTGACAAAATGTACGTGTCTACTTAAATCTTCATTGCAAAAGCATAATAATCAAAAAGAAATAAAATGCAAAAGAACTAGAAAGGGCCTAAGAAATTATATAGGCCAGTTCTCTCATTTTACATTTTAGAGAAAAGTTCTGGCCAAAGCTGCTGGTTCATAAGTGGCCAATCCTAGGCTGGGATTCAGGCCTCCCCGCAAACCAGTGCTTTATAATACCACAGCTGCTTATATTTAGGCCAAAGGAAGTATGTTACTTAATAAATCTAGACCGGAGAAGGGGTTTTTGATCCCAAGCTCATTTAAAAGAAGTGTTGCCCCAAAATAAAATGTTCGGAAAGAAACAGTCCCTGAGAGTAAGAATAAAATCAAAGGGAATTTATTTAATATCAGATTTCAGGTCAATATTTTTGATAAAAAGCCTTAATAACTACAATTCAATGAAGGAACAGGCATGTCTGTGATCACTACAACTGCTGTAATTGAGGAACAGGACAAGGCTGGACACCTGAACATTCAAGCTTCCCTCCTAACCAAGATTTTTCTCTTCTAATGAAAAGGTCAGTATCACAAATAAGACCTGCCATCTGCTGCAATCTGCAAATGTCTCATTTCAGTACTGTGAGATTCTCAGACAGAGCCTGACACTGATCCATACTGCAATGAATTTCTCCCCACAAGTGCTCAACATCAGCATGCGTCAATCTTTCTACAAGCTATGAGAAATTACGTTACTAATGGCCAAAGACTCAGAACTTTAAATATTGAAATTTATCTAGTGAGATTGGCAATTATACAGTTACAATTCATCCCAATTTAATTCATATTTAATACATTAAACTTTAAAACGCCTTACCATAAAGAACAGACTGGATGAATGTGTGCACTAATTATTTTAGCAATGCCTCTCGTCAAGAAATCCCAGATGACGATTCGACCGTCATTGCAGCCGACTGCAAGCAGCGTGCCCCACCTGTTAAAGGTGCAAGTCAGGGCCATGCTGATACAATCCAAAGTTCCATCAGCTTCCTAAAAATTAAAATGAAGGTAAGAAACAGACAATAATACCCAGATATCCAAATCATTTCTTAGAAGTTTCTCTAACATCTATGATACTTCTTTTGAATTTAAACTATGATACATACCAAAATAATCTATGTGTGTTCTTTTATTTATTAAACTAACCAAAATGGAGAAATATTTATAAAAACTAAAAGAATTATTACAAACAGATGTGACCAATCCTTTATATTACTACTACGACTTTATACAAATTCTCCACAAGGCAATTAGGCAAAATAAACCAGGATTCACTAAGAGTCATCTTATTGATCAAGCAATCATAGTTCTTGAAATTTATTCCAAGAAAGATAATCTATTAATAAAACAAAACCCCTAGGAGAATCAAATAAATTTATATTAATATCAAGCCATGTAAACACTCCAAGTATTACAAAATATTTCTACATTTTAAAAAGTAAAGCACACTTACAGTATACATATTATTACGTAAAAACACTAAATTATGTAAAAACACTAATCAAAACTATAAAAATATACAAAAAAACACATTTTCATACAGGTGATAGTATGGTTTGTGAAAAATGCTTTAATCAAAGTCTTTTTAAATTTAAAGGGACATGAACTATAAGATTTACAACATTGAGATTTCCAACCAATATGGACTGTCTACTTTCCACCCTGTTCAAAATTAAATTTTAGTTATTTTTATAGCAAAAGATCATCACACTTAATGCTTCTATTATCAAAGAAAAAAAGATGAAAATGTAGTTTTCACTCTACTCAAACATAAAAGCTAGCGAGTTACCATGTTTCTAAAATCACAATATTACACTCTTACCTCTGGATAATTCTGCCCAAAGGACTCTGCAACAAAACAAAGAAAGAGAGTTGATGGAACATGTGCAACATACCAGGAATCGTCCAGCGCACCGTGTACAGAATGGCCTGCAAAGTGTGGGTGGGGAACTGGGGCTTGTGCAGGGACTCCATGAGGTCACACTGATTTTTGTTATCATACCAACATGGCACTTGCCCTTTACTCTCATTATCTCTTAAGTTTACAAATAAGTTCTACTGATGCTATTCAAGCTGTGAAACACTGTGAATACAGAATCCAGCCAACTTCTATCTGGGCAAACATTAAACAGGTTTGTAAAAATGCAAAACAATACCTCTCTTCTCACTGAATATTTTTTCTTTTGAAAATAGTTATTTTTCATTAAAATGTTTTTAATGTAAACATATAACAGTGTGTTTTACAGTTACTTTTATATAACTTTAAAAGCTCAAATCAGTCAAGTTATCTTAAATCCCAACTACTCTCTTAAACCCTTCACTAACAGCAGTCAACCAACAGGATTCATCTCCAGTCCAAACAATAGCACTTAGGCTATAACACAATTTGGTAGTTGGTTAAACACATAATTCTCTATATTAACTTCTTCAGCAAATAACATTTTTATACACACATCTCTTATTGTCTTCTTTCCTATATTAAATTTGGCATTTACACATTAGTGTAAATTTTCTCTTAAAAATGTTTATTACTAATGTGTAAATGCCAAAATTACATTTGCTATGGTTTTTCCAGTAGTCATGAATGGATGTGAGAGTGGCACTATAAAGAAAGCTGAGCGTCAAAGAACTGATGCTTTTGAACTGTGGTGTTGGAGAAGACTCTTGAGAGTCCCTTGGACTGAAATGAGACCAAACCAGTCAATCCTAAAGGAAATCAACCCTGAATATTCATTGGAAGGACTGATGCTGAAGCTGAAACTCCAATACTTTGGACACCTGATGCGAAGAACTGACTCATTTGAAAAGACCCTAATGCTGGGAAAGATTGAAGGTGGGAGGAGAAGGGGACAACAAGAGGATGGTTGGGTGGCATCACAGACTCAATGGACTTAAGTCTGAGTAAACTCTGGGAGTTGGTGATGGACAGGGAGGCCTGGCATGCTGCGGTCCATGGGGTCGCAAAGAGCCGGACGCGACTGAGTGACTGGACTGGACTGGATGAACATGTTGAGCTACAGTATGATGATACTGCCTGCTTGTCAGAAGTCTGTTTAATGCAGCAACAACTTGATCAATATTTACTTATGTTATTACCTAAATATTTTATTACAGTGATACTTAAACTATACTCTTAGAACTACAGCTCCAAGAAAGCTGTTTACATTTAGGATATCCAAATAAGATTCCATTTAAAAAAATAAGACTACTATTTTTAGTTTTTGACGATATGTTTCTCTATGCTTATAGAAACATTAACATATTTAAGGTTTGTTTCCTAAATAAAATACTATTAGGTTGGTGCAAAAGTAACTGCAGTTTAGAACTGCTGAACTTCGCATTCGATACTGGAATGCATTCTTAAATATGGTTATGTTATACATCATTTTAATGCACATTTCTTGTTTTGTTTGTTGCTAATGACTTATTACCTGCTGTTTATTTTATATTTTTTTAAGCCTGGGAAATGATGCTAGACAAAAAGTAAATTCTAGCAATTTTCTCAAATTCATAAAGCAGTAAAGACAACTCACAACATCAACAGTCCATTTGGCCCAGGAACTGCCAGTGGACATACAATGCCAGCGGTGGTTCAAGAAGCTCTGCAAAGGAAGATGAGCGCCTTGACCAAGAGGAGCACAGTGGCGGGCCATCGCAAGCGGACAAGCGCCAATTCAGAGGGTCATCGAGGCCGAAGTTTGCTCAACGCTTGACAATGACAGCTGTCCAGCATTTGAAGCAAATAGGAAAGATAAAAAAGCTTGACAAGCTTTTTGCAGCCTAAGAGGACTGCAAATAAAAAACAATTGTTTTGAACTGTCTTCTCTTACTCTACACAACAACAAACCATTTCTCAAAGAGTGATGTCGATAAAAAGTGGATTTCATAAGACAACGGGCAATGATCAGCTCAGTGCAGTGACTGGACTGAGAAGCTCCAAAGCACTTCCCAAAGCCAACCTGCACCCAAAAAAGGTCATGGTCATTGTTTGGTTGTCTCCTGCCCATCTGATCCACTACAGCCTTCTGAATCCTGGTGAAACCATTACAACTGAGAAGTACGCTCAGCAAATCCACGAGATGCACCAAAAACTCCAAACCTGCAGCTGGCACTGGTCAACACAAAGGGCCCAATTCTTCTCCGTGACAATGCCTGATCGCACATCACACAACCAACGCTTCAAACGCTGAATGAACTGGGCTACAGAGCTTGGCCTCATCAGTCATATTCACCTTACCTCCCACCAACCCACTACCACTTCTTCAAGTATCTCAACTTTTTGCAGGGAAAACACTTCCACAACCAGCAGGAGGCACAAAAAGCTTTCCAAGAGTCCATCGAACACCAAAGCATGGATTTTTACGCTACAGGAATAAACAAACTTACTTCTTTCTCATTGGCAAAACTGTGTGATTGCAATGGTTCCTATTTTGATTAATAAAGATGTATTTGAGCCTAGTTATAATGATTTAAAATTCATGGTCTGAAATCGCAATTACATTTGTACCAACCTAACACACATAATATACGTTATTGTATTAATATGCATTATGAACAAGAGAAGACTTTACACATGGACATCACCAGATGGCCAACACCGAAATCAGACTCATTATATTCTTTGCAGCCTAAGATGGAGAAGCTCTATACAGTCAGCAAAAACAAGACCAGGAGCTGACTATGGCTCAGATCATGAACTCCTTATTTCCAAATTCAGACTTAAATTGAAGAAAGTGGGGAAAACCACTAAACCATTCAGGTTTGACCTAAATCAAATCCCTTATGATTATACAGTGGAAGTGAGAAATAGATTTAAGGGCCTAGATCTGATAGACAGAGTGCCTGATGAACTATGGACAGAGGTTCATGACATTGTACAGGAGACAGGGATCACGGCCATCCCCAGGAAAAAGAAATGCAAAACAGCAAAATGGCTGTCTGGGGAGGCCTTACAAATAGCTGTGAAAAGAAGAGAAGCAAAAAGCAAAGGAGAAAAGGAAAGATATACCAATTTGAACGTAGAGTTCCAAAGAATAGCAAAGAGAGATAAGGAAGCCCTCCTCAGGGATCAATGCAAAGAAATAGAGGAAAACAATAGAATGGGAAAGACGAGAGATACCAAGGGAACATTTCATGCAAAGATGGGCTCGATAAAGGCCAGAAATGGTATGGACCTGACAGAAGCAGAAGATATTAAGAAGTGGCAAGGATACACAGAAGAACTGTACAAAAAAGATCTTCACGACCCAGATAATCACGATGGTGTGATCACTCACCTAGAGCCAGACATCCTGGAATGTGAAGTCAAGTAGGCTTTAGGAAGCATCACTACGAACAAAGCTAGTGGAGGTGATGGAATTCCAGTTGAGCTATTTCAAATCCTAAAAGATGATGCTGTGAAAGTGCTGCACTCAATATGCCAGCAAATTTGGAAAACTCAGCAGTGGCCACAGGACTGGAAAAGGTCAGTTTTCATTCCAATCCCAAAGAAAGGCAATGCCAAAGAATGCTCAAACTACCGCACAATTGCACTCATCTCACACGCTAGTAAAGTAATGCTCAAAATTCTCCAAGCCAGGTCTCAGCAATACGTGAACCGTGAACTTCCAGATGTTCAAGCTGGTTTTAGAAAAGGCAGAGAAACCAGAGAGCAAATTGCCAACATCCACTGGATCATTGAAAAAGCAAGAGAGTTCCAGAAAAACATCTATTTCTGCTTTATTGACTATGCCGAAGCCTTTGACTGCGTGGATCACAATAAACCATGGAAAATTCTCAAAGAGAAGGGAATACCAGACCACCTGACCTGCCTCTTGAAAAACCTGTATACAGGTCAGGAAGCAACAGTTAGAACTAGACATGGAACAACAGACTGGTTCCAAATAGAAAAAGGAGTATGTCAAGGCTGTATATTGTCACCCTACTTATTTAACTTATATGCAGAGTACATCATGAGAAACACTGGGCTGGAAGAAGCACAAGCTGGAATCAAGATTGCCGGGAGAAATATCAATAACCTCAGATACACAGATGACACCACCCTTATGGCACAAAGTGAAGAGGAACTAAAGAGCCTCTTGATGAAAGTGAAAGAGGAGAGTGAAAAAGTTGGCTTAAAGCTCAACATTCAGAAAAGTAAGATCATGGCATGTAGTCCCATCACTTCATGGGAAATAGATGGGGAAACAGTGGAAACAGTGACAGAGTTATTTTTTGGGCTCCAAAATCACTGCAGATGGTGACTGCACCCATGAAATTCAAAGACGCTTACTCCTTGGAAGGAAAGTTATGACCAACCTAGATAGCATATTCAAAAGCAGAGACATTACTTTGCAGACAAAGGTCCGTCTAGTCAAGGCTATGGTTTTTCCAGTGGTCATGTATGGATGTGAGAGTTGGACTACAAAGAAAGCTGAGCACTGAAGAATTGATGCTTTTGAACTGTGGTGTTGGAGAAGACTCTTGAGAGTCCCTTGGACTGCAAGGAGATCCAACCAGTCCATTCTAAAGGAGATCAGTCCTGGGTGTTCATTGGAAGGTCTGATGTTGAAGCTGAAACTCCAATACTTTGGTCACCTGATGCTAAGAGCTGACTCATTGGAAAAGACCCTGATAATGGGAAAGACTGAGGGCAGGAGGAGAAGGGGACGACAGAGAATGAGATGGTTGGATGGCAAAACCGACTCGATGCACATGAATTTGAACAAGCTCCAGGAGCTGGTGATGGACAGGGAGGCCTGGCATGCTGCAGCTCATAGAGTTGCAAAGAGTCCGACACAACTGAGCGAATGAACTGAACTGATGAACAAAATATCCTATATATCTTTCCAAAGCAATAATAGAGATCTATATTCACATGATTAAGAGAAAAAAGGAATATTCATTTAAAAATTAAAAACAAAACAAAAAAAAACCACAATCTTAAACTACAAAGTCCTCAGGAAGGAGCAGAGCATGACTTGCTGTGTTCAGAGAAAGGAAAGCCATATTTAAGATTCTGAAAGGACTTCCCTTGGGGCCCCAGTGATTCTGACCCAGCGCTTCCACTGCAGGGGGCATAGGTTCCATCCCCTGGTCCAGGAACTGACATCCTGAAAGCCATGCAGCGTGGTCAAAAACAACAACAAAAAAGATTCTGAGAGAACCCAGAATCCTTGGGCCACTTTAATGTATGATTATGCTTCAATACAGACTACTCCTGATTTTGTACTTTTGTTTTATGCACTGGATGGGTTTTTTCCCCTTTTTTTGAAGGTCTGTGTGCTGTGCGCTAAGTCACTTCAGTCATTTCCAACTCTCTGCAACCCTATGGACCGCAGCCCACGATGCTCTCTCGTCCATGGGATTCTCCAGGCAAGAAGACTGGATCCTTCTCCAGGGGATCTTCCCAGCCCAGGGATAAAACTGCATTGGCAGGCAAGTTCTTTACTATCTTTACTACTACCTGGGAAGCCTTTTTGAAGGTCATCCTAGTTAATAGGACGATAACAAGGAATCTAAAGGAACACAAAGAGAAAGTGATATAGGGTTATGGTAGCACAAAGCCACTTCCCCCAGAGGTTTAAGGCCGTTTTTACATCCTCCATCTCCCACCATCTAACACTTAACATTCTGTTACAATTAGATTCCTGGGCTTGGTTTTAAAGACCATGGAGTGGAGGAAAAAAGATCCCCAAATACAGCTGCCAAGGAGAAATAAACCCTAGTTGGGTTTAACTTCACAATACACTTGATAATTCAAAAACCATGAATGACTCTTACAACAAAAGACATATTTCCAAAACTGATTACAGAAGAAAAATTCCTGACTGGATCAAAGAGGAAAGAACACACCTAAATGTTGTTAAAGACCTGTCATTAAAATAAAAATGTTTTAATGTTTAATATTAAAAAAAGGACAGCAGGCCCATATGGTTTTATGAGCCATATGGTTTTTTAAATGGTTTATTCCTCCTAAATCTCAAGGCACAAATAATTATAATGTCATTCAAGCCATTTCTAAGCAGAAAAAATATAGTGTCTTATAAAACCAACACAACTAATAACAAAACCTGATACAGATGGGTGAAAAAGAAAACAAGTCTCTTTCACTTAAGAACATAAATGGTACAAGGTTTATGAATCACCTATAAATTCTACAGAAAAGTAGTTTCTAGCAACGTAAATAACTATAATAAAATTCTAAACACAAAAAATCTAGAGTTTATTATTCTACCATATAAGAAGGCATATAAGAAGGTATACAGCAAGGGGAGGGGGGAGGGGGAGGAACAAGCCCACTCCGAACTCGTTCCAAAGGACAATGCATTCGAATGTATATCCCTGGTCAAGAATGTTTAAGTCATACAATCCTATGAGGAGATATTGAAAAAAAATTTGCTAAAACTCAATAGCTCATTCTAATAGCAGCCAATGGAATAAGAAAATGAAACAATCGGTTTAAACATTAATATAGGAAATAACACTATTTCTCTTTTCTGGTATCACTATCTAAAAAACAGAAGAAATGTTAATTTAAAAAACCACCACCAAATTAGTAAGAAAATAAGGCAAAGTGGTTTTATATCAGGAAAACATTCAAACATTAATAGCTTTTCTCTACATTGGCAATTAATATCCAGAAATGAAAATGAAGGGGAAAATTCCATTCACAGTGGTTACAAACATCAATATTTAAGGGAAAATGTAATAAGACATGCCATGTATAGAGAAGAAAACTATAAAATCTTAGTTAAGACTGTAAAATATGAATTAAGTGAAAAGGCAATCTACAATTCATTCCGGGATAGAAAAGCTTAATGGCTTTCACCAAAAACTAATAAATTTTATGCAATTCCAGATGGATTAAAGACAAATGTAGAAGCAATTCTAAATGAACTACAAGGCTGCTGATAAATGATAAAAATGACATTTCAATTTAGCAGAGAATTTATTTTATATGGATGGACAACTATCCATCTGAAAGAAAAAATAGCTCCGATTCCTCTCTCATATCACATATAAAAATAAATTTCAGGTAAATTAGTGATTTTTAAAATCAAAAATCTTAGAAAAAAATTTGAGAGATTCCATGTATAATATAGGGTGGGGAAGACCTTAACAAAATTAGAAAACCAAAAGAAAGAGAGAAATACATCTGATTATATAAAAACTGGAACATTTTGCATGGCACAAGTTCCCATAAACAAAAGACTTACAAAAACTGGCAATGCAGATGACGGATGAGAGTTGGTATCTATACTATAAAGCAAGTCTATACAACAATAAGGAAAAACAATCAAGAAGAAAGGCTAAAGAATATGAATAAACAAGAAGAAATAAGATGGCCTCTAAACAAAGGAAAACATCAAATTCAGAGAAATGTAAATCAAATGAAAAATGAGATGCCACTTTCATCCATCAGACAGGAAAATTCAGAGACAGCGCACTTGCTGGGGGCAGAATGTGAATAAAGGAATATTTTCAGTCACTGTCTATAAAAATGGGAATTGTTACAGCAGTTTGGAAAGGAATCTGACAGCATCTATTAGAAGCAAAAATATCCCTCATCTCAATAATCCTACAACTGGAAACCTAAACACAACAATGTACGTAAGGACAAGGGTTTTTAAAGTATCGCTCTTGATTGCAAAAAAAAAAAACCCAAAAAAACCAACTCCTGCCCGCCAACTGGAAACAAGGTAAACGCCTATTATTATTAGTGGAATGAATGAAGTGCTGTATTCAAACATGGACTGTTGTCGTGTCGTCACTAAGTCGTGTCCAGCTCTTTTGTGATCCGCCAGGCTCCTCGGTCCATGGGACTTCCCAGGCAAATATGGATAAATTACACTAATTCTCTTGAAAATTTTTATTTGTGCTACTTAAGTGAAAAAAGACACAAAGTATATATATATAACCCAATCTCATTTTTTTGTTAACATGTGTATATACACACACACGAATACGCAGAGAGAAAAATACGGAAGGAGATACATGGGATTATCAACAAAGAAAGGAGGCAGGGGGAAAAAGATCACTTCAAAACAATAAACATTTATAGTGAATTCTCTGGTGGCTCAGCAGTTAGGACTCCACACTTCACGCAGAGGACACAAGCTCAATCCCTGGTCGGGAATGAAAATCCCGCATGCCATGGCAAATAAAGACATCAGTAAATAAATAAGCACTTACAGTTACAATTCTATACCATGAGTGTGTATCTAACACGAGCGCATTAAAAGTCATTAGCTCTGCCGCCTCCTGCCGTGTAGGAATAGGCCTCCCAGGCAGGTCAGTGTAGAGCGTCTGCCTGCAAACGCAGGGCACGTGCACTTGACCCCTGGGCTGGCAAGACGCCCCAGAGAAGGAAGTGGCCATCCCTTCTAGTACTCTGGCCTGCAGAACTCCATGGACAGAGGAGCCTGGTGCGCTACAGCCCATGGGGTCGCAGAGGCAGACACGCTTTAGCGACTAAACAACACTTGCATTGTTTGCACTGTTGTGATAAATATTTACTGTACCTGTTAATCTGAAATGCATAAAGAAATTTAATGAGTTTTCTAGACTTGAACTCATGCTGGCTTGTTATTGCTTTCAAGTGCTCAAACCTGCATTTATCATGAGCAGCTACCCTTACTAAATGCTTGTGTCAAACTCTGCACTGAGATTTTCTGTGCGCTGTCTCAGTCAGTCCTCTCCATTCACTGTTAAGTGAGCATTATCGTACTCCATTTCACACTTAGATTAAAAGTCATTTCCCAAACTGACAGCGAAAAACTGGCAAAACTGGAACCTGGCCAAGCAACCGTACTTAACTGTAAGCGCACTAAAATCTATAAACTTGCCCAGATTTGACCTCAAGGTTACTAGTCTATGATTTACAAAACTCACCTGTCCTTTACTAAACAGTCAAAATTTTGCCCATCTCCTTTATTTCTGCATATCTTTTCTCTCCCCAAGACACAAAGATCCTCAACACTATTCCACATGCAAGTTCCTTCAAGCCCAAGGAAAATAATTCAACCAAGAGGAGTGAGCTAAGTGACCTACCTAAACTCTCCCTATGAAGGACTTTCCTTCGCAATGTCCAGTCATCACTTCATTTGCCCCACTGCCTGCCATCCTCCTTGCCTTCACACTCCACATAATGAAGCCGCCTCATTTTTACAGTATTGGCCTTTGATCACACCAGCTTTCCTGAAACTTTTTTTTAAATTATTAACTACAATTCTTTTTCTTTTTTTGATGTGGACCATTGTTCCTGCTTGGTTTTCGGGTGAGAGGCGTGTGGAATCTCAGCTCCCTGACCAGGGATTGAACCTGTAACCCCTGCACTGGAAGGTTAAGTCTTAACCACTGGATCACCAGGAAGTCCCTCCTGGCATGCTTCTTAAAAGTGGTGCCAAGCAACTATATGCCAATAATTTAAAAATAAATAAAGCTGGTGCCACCCTCACACACTCACTTTCAGCAACACACCCTTCTCTTTTTGAGAATCTGACTTTAGACTGCTTTCAGTGTGAGCACACCAGTTCCTGCAGGGCCCTCCTCTTTTTTTTCTAGTTATAATCCTTTCTCCAAACTGCCTTTTTGCTTTCTAGGTCTTTAGAGGCTTCCTTCTCCCAGTCTGATGACATGGAATAATACCTATTCCCTAACTTGCTGCACACCTTCCTCTTTAAAAATCCTGGTATCAGGAACTCTAAAATTTCATGGTCCTTTTCTCCCACTGGAAGTATTTTGGACTTGCCAACTAATTCTTCCCTACTGTAACAGTTAGGTCCAGAGTAGCAGTTTCCATTCCACTTCCTCAATCTAACAGGTGATGACAAGAGTCAGCACCATTTCTTTTTAGAGAAATGCAACTTGCAGGTGGCTAAATAACTGATCTTACCGCAACCTAATCTGACACCACGGCTGCTGCAATTACTACATTTCCCTGGCTCCAGTCTGGCCTCCATCATCAATCCTTAACAAAGCTGCTACCTTTACAAATCCTTAAGAAAGCTGCCTGTTTTCTAAGCCCCAAATCTCACCACATCACTTACCTGCTCAAAAATCTAAACAATTTATGATTGTTAGAATCAATCAAAAATAAACAATATACTAAAATCCTAAGCATAATTTTAGAAAGCAATAATCTGGCCCCTACCAGTACTTAGCATTTTATCTTTAACTCCCCATTAGCACCTGGGACAGAATCTGGCATAACCCACCCCAAGCACCAGCTGTAAGCTACCAGCATGTGAGTATCCATGACATGTCCATGCCTCAAGCTTGCCCCCACTGCTCTCTGCACTGGTAATCACCTTCATCATCTTTTCCCTTTGGAAAAATCCTACTCCATCTTTACTGTCTGACTTAAACAATGCTTCTGCTATAAAATCATCCCCAAATTCTACTGCCGCCGCAACAACGCAGAATTAACTGCTCTTTCAGCTGGATTCCCATAATGGATTCCTACCATTTATTGTGGTTTGATATCATACAGTCATTCGTTTACACCCCTCTCCTCTGTGTGCATGTCAGTCGCTCAGTCGTGTCCAACTGTTTCTGGTCCCATGCCCTGTAGCCCACCAGGCGTCTCTGTCCATGGACTTCTCCAGGCAAGAATGCTGAAGCGGACTGCCATTCCCTTCTCCATAGGACCTTCCTAACTCGGGGACTGAACCCTGGTCTCCTGCATCACAGGCTGATTCTTTACTGTTTGAGCCACAAGGAAGTCCTCTCCTCCCAGTTCTGCGCATCTATCCAGGGCAGAAACTGTATCTTATTTCAGGGTTTATCAGACATTAGGACCCAGTCCACCACAAATGGATGAACCATTCAGTGAGCCACACAAGTTCTTTAATAGATTAGAACAGAAGATACCAGAGGCCACTGAGCAAAACAACAAGCAGTATCACTGTGAGAAACTTAGTTACATGTATATATAATGGCTTATGACAAAATATATTTCTTACTGTGAATTGACTTAAGTTTGAAAAACTCTTACTTAAATTTATCTCCAGTGCATACTGCCTAATACACTGCAAGGCCTCAGTGGCTAAGACTCAGTGCGCCCAATGCAGGGGGCCTGGGTTTGAACCCTGGCCAGGGAACTAGATCCCACACGCTTTAACTAAGACCCAGCAGAGCCCAATAAATAAATACGTTCCTTTTAAAGAAAGAAAGTGGTTGCAGAGGTAAAAGTATTTGAGAGTCCATATTAAGAACACATTATCATTCCTTTATCTGGCCAGATATGCTTTAGTATGCTCCCACAATCACTTCTGTTCCTTTCTCCTTTTTATCTGCAATAATTAACTTTCTCACTGTAAAGAATTCAGTCATTCCCATAGAGAATTATATCCTGAGTCCAGTCAGTCTTCTAAACTGTCTAACCTTCCAAAGCTACTGCTCCTTCCTAAGCTTTTCCTGCATGAAACCTCTGCACCATACATGAAAACTCCGTCCTATGACTCTGCTCTTTCAAGGTATGCACCTACTACCTCTCCTCCATCCCTGAGTTTTTAAAAACAAGAATCAACTCTGCCTCCAGTCCATCTCCCACATCTTCCTAAATTGTAATTAGTTTCTGTTCAAGTTGCTAACGAGTCCCAAGTTGCCCAAAAAGTGAGTAGCCCTTTCTCAGCTCTGAGCCTCAATTGCTCCACAATTGCTTCTGTGGAAGATGCCACACTAACCCATATTCTCTTTTACCTTTAATGAATACATATATGAAAAGCACTTGAGATGAGGCCGAGCTCACAGTAGGCAGTACGTAACTGTTAGCGGATATATTATCATCTATTCCTCCTCTTCTCCTTGAGATATAGATTACCATCCAAGAATCTGTCCTCCGCAGTTTCCTTTTCTTCCCCTCCCACTTTCTCCCTGGGTCTTATCATCTACCCACAAGGTTTTGATTAGCTTACTCGTAGGAGTATTATCGGAGAAGGCAATGGCACCCCATTCCAGTACTCTTGCCTGGAAAATCCCATGGACAGAGGAGTCTGGTGGGCTGCAGTCCATGGGGTCACTAGGAATCAGACACGACTGAGCGACTTCCCTTTGACTTTTCACTTTCATGCATTGGAGAAGGAAATGGCAACCCACTCCAGTGTTCTTGCCTGGAGAATCCCAGGGATGGGGGAGCCTGGTGCGCTGCCGTCTATGGGGATGCACAGAGTCGGACACGACTGAAGCGACTTAGCAGCAGCAGCAGCAGGAGTATTATGAATCTCTCTCTTAAGTACAAACCTCTCTCCTAAATCCCATGTCAACACTTGACATACCCAATGTTAACTGTATTTTCCAGATGTTCTTAAATGTTTATGAACAGCACCACTATCGATCCCATTACTTTTCACTTCACTCTCTTCCTCACCACCAGCACCACCATCACCATGATATGCAATCAATTTTCAAACTGTCAACTCTACTTTCTCTGTCTTTTCTTCCCATTTTCTAGTTCAGATCTTCTGTATCCCTCATCTACTCTAGCCCTCCAAGCTAGTTTCACAACTTCCAAGACTTCCACCCCACACTGTTGCCAGATAAATCTTTTTTTAAAGATAGGTCTGACTGAGTTACTTAGCAGGTCAAAACCTTTTAATGCATCTGCTCTACTTTCCTTAAAAAGCAAAACTTCTCAGCTGGGCATTCAAGAGCCTCCAAAGACCAGATAGCAACAACCCGGTCTCTTCACCTTCTCACGTTATTCACAGTATCCACAACCTGGCCAAGCAGGAAAATATCTTTGGGATACATTTCACTGACACCTTAGCTCAAACATATTCCTAAGAAGCATTCCTCCCAATATTTTCAACATTTTGCCAGTCTTAAATATCCAGATCCTCCACAGGTTTTGTTTTTCTTTCTAGATTACCTTTCTTGCTACTGCTAAGTCACTTCAGTCGTGTCCGACTCTGTGCGAACCCACAGACGGCAGCCCACCAGGCTCCCCCGTCCCTGGGATTCTCCAGGCAAGAACACTGGAGTGGGTTGCCATTTCCTTCTCCAATGCATGAAAGTGAAAAGTGAAAGTGAAGCCGCTCAGTCGTGTCCGACTCTTAGCAACCCCATGGACTGCAGCCTCCCAGGCTCCTCTGTCCATGGGACTTTCAGGCAAGAGTACTGGAGTGGGGTGCCATTGCCTTCTCTGACCTGTCTTGCTCTGCCCCAAAGATATTCACTCCCCTCTTTCAGATGTTCTTAGCCTTTTGCTGTTGTTTAGTGGCCAGTCGTGTCTGACTCTTTCGTGAGCCCATGGACTGGCACTTCCCAGGTAAGAATACTGAAGTGTGTTGCCATTTCCTTCTCCAGGGTATCTTCCCTACCCAGGGATCAAACCTGAGTCTTCTGCATTGCAGGCGGATTCTTTACCACTCAGACAGCAGGGAAGCCCTTAAAAGCAAAAACCATTCCTTAAAACGCTTTAGGACTGTCAGCGTATCTTCTGAATTTAATTTTTTTAAAAACAGAAACAAACATAGCAAGTCACTGAGAAGTTCTTGAAAACCTGACATCTTTCGGCTATAAGGCTGATGAAAACCCAGAAAGACCTACAGTTTATAAACAGATTGAAGGAAGAAATGAATCAGAGAGAGTGACAAAAGAAAACGTCCTTCCAGCTCACTGCTCAGCGTTTTACACAACGTCCCTGGTAAGTAACATAGACAGCTGGACTCCAGTGCCAACTGTGCACTTACTTGCTTAGCGCCTTCAGGTCAACAGCCTCCGAGAGTTTTTCATTTACTCAATGAGGCACTGCTACCAGAAGACACACAAGTTCCTCTCCTTAGGCACCCATGTTTCAGCAAACCCTGACAAGTGCTCAGAAGCCTCACCTCCCTTCCTAGGTTCCCGCCCCAACGTAACTCTGGTCCTGCTCTGGGCTCCTGCAGCACCTGGGATCCCTGTATTCGAAAGTAACTCGCAAACTACCTGTCCCTGTCGTTCCACAACTGAACTGCAAAGCGCGATCGAGGAGAGCGACGCACTCCGCTCGGGCAGAAGCCCGGCTTCCCGCTCCAGTCGCCGCTCCTGACCGAGGCGCCCACAGATCCGTCCAGAGCCGGGTCCCGGAGGCTGCAGGCGCGTCCCCTCCGCCTGGGCCCCTCCTTTCCAGGACCGAAGCTTCCCCAGGACCCAGCCACAACCCTCCTCACCCAGCAACTCGAGGTTCATGCCTGAGGACTCCGGCCGCCCGGCCTCAGCTCAGCGACGACACCCGCGCCCGCGCCCGCCCGCGAAGCCCGCGTCCGAGTTGGGGGCGCCGCAGAGCGCCGGCGCAGGCCCCGGAGACTCCCTGCCTCAGAGGACCCCGCGGCTTCCGCCGCCTGCCCTCGCTTCCGCCTTCGTTTCCGGCGGGCTGTCCACGAATATGCCTAACCAAAAAGAAGACGGACCGCCTTCGGAACCACTTGACTGTGGTATTTTTTTAAGGAACGAAAATGCTGTCGTCACTCGGTTTTTTCCACGTGCCAGAGTTTTGGGCTGTCCCCCCGAGGCTCGAGGTAAGTGAGTTAGAGGGTTCAGGCACAGACTTAGACGACTCACACGTCCTTGCTGTGTGCTCCGCGCGCCGTCCCGGCGGGGTACCTCTGCCGCGGCTGAAAGGTTCCGGCTGGGGCGCCGCTGAAGTAAAGGAGCCCGCGGGAAAGGTCGGTCCCAGAGCTTGCGGTGGGTCTCACGGCGGTCAGGGCGGTACTCAGTCCCTGCGCGCGCTGCTTGTCGGGTACCTGTCTCAGTCTGGGAAAGTTATTTCACGTTTGTAAAGGTATGTCGTCGATCCCACAGAAACGTCCATTGGCATTTATCCAAGGATCTACAGTGTACCCAGCGTTCGCCAGGACGCCGAAAGTGAGTGGGAATGAAAGGTGACTGCGTTCCCTGGAGCTCAACCAGGCAAGGCTGTAATGAGATACCCGAAGCAACGACAGAAGAACGGTTGATGTAACTAGCGAACGGGCAAATTCTATATAAACGAACTTTGACTGTGGATGCTGTGGGCAATCATAAAAAAAAAAAAAAGCAAAGATGGGCATAAGTTGGCAGCAAAAAAAAAAAAAAAAAAAGGACTGAAGCTAGATCCTCTTAAGTAGATTTAAAACCAGTCATCCCAGCTTCACTCTTAGTCCTGACTTTACCCTTTGGGCAGTATTTTGTCCTCTGTGCCTCAGTTTTGTTATATGTAACACGGGGGTGGTGCTTACAGGGTTATTGTGAAGATTAAATGAGTTAACGCATATGAAATACTTAGAACAGCAAATGCTTACTAAATGTTAACTATTACCACTTTCCCCTAAATTATCTCACTTCCTTGAGCCCGCTAAGGTAGTTAGTGGTCCCATTTGACCAAGTGCAGTAATTGAGGCCAAGAAATTAGACATGTTAAAGAAAAAACCATGAACCCAAAACGGCGTCACTAGAGCCGCAGATAACCAAATCTAGATCTAATACCTGACCTAAGTGCTGTCTCAGCCTTCCCCATAAAGTCTTTATCGGCTTATCTGAAGTTTTCTGGTTAGCACCAACCGGGTTATTCTCTCCTGGACCCTCTCCACTCCTGTCTCCACCCCAAACTCCCCCTGAAGGAACAATATGCATGATAAAACCCCTGCCACTTCCTTCCTCCCTGAAAGAAGGTTTCTTGGCCTAAAAATAATCCTTTCTTTTCTTCTGCTAATAGCTCCCTTACCCCACCCTTCTTCCTCTAAGAAGCTTCTAAAATGGCAACCCACTCCAGTACTCTTGTCTGGAAAATCTCAGGGATGGAGGAGCCTGATGGGCTACAGTCCATGGGGTTGCGAAGAGTAGGACACAACTCAGCGACTTCCCTTTCTTTCTGTTCTGTACCGTCTTCCGGAGTGCCCTTCTGTTTACTAGATGGGATGTTACCCATCTAGTTTAATAATGCCAATTAGATCTTCAAATTTAGTGGGTTGGATTTTGGTTTTTAACAGGCAGATTGCATTCCTTCACATATCCAAAACAAATGCCATCCAAAATATTTTACTATTAACAATGACTGTAGGAGTATTTCTGCACACCCTTGTAATCATGTTATTAACCTGTCCTCTGAAACTCAGCCAATTGGGGATAGGTGAAAAAATGTCATGGTTACATTTATTTCTAAATGACGATGATCATCAGTTTTTCACATGTACAAATGTGTATTTTCCTCTTCTGTGAGGTGACCTGTGCATATCCTTCACCTATTTTTTGGATGGAGTATTTTGTAGGATTTTTAGGCAAGGAATAATCTGATCAGATTGATGTTTAAGAAAGAAAATAAGGACAGTGTGGAGTAGGGATTGATTAGAGGGGTGGAGAGTAGTCAGGAGATTACTGTAGTAATTTTGTAGAAATGAGGAAGACTTAGAGTCACAGTGGAGGAAAGAGAAGGCAATGCATTCAAGAGCAAGGTACCAGACAGAACTGACCAAATGGGAAGGACATCTTGCATGTGGAAAGTAATAGGAGATCAGTAGGCTGGTGTTGCTGTAGGAGATGGATGGGCTCCAGGTTAGGCATTTACAACTGGCCTCCTGCCTACATTTCATGGGGCATGAAGAAGTGGGCTCCAGGCTGGATACTTAAAACTGTTAGCATTTCTTGGGCTGAAAGATAGGTGGGCTCCAGTTAAAGCATTTACAGTCAGCTTCCTGTTTGCCCTCCGAAATGGAAGTAACAACAGAAACAGGGTAAACAGCCAGTGTTTGTATCTTGTAAATACCTTAAGGTAATAGTCATGGCAAGGACCCAGAGGGGCGAAACCCTGTTAGAGTAAAGAATTAAGGGATCTCCACTCCCCGCTCTTTCTGGACAAGGGAGAAACTATACTTTTGCAGAAAGGCTCCTTGTGGGTCCAAAGTCAAGAGATTCTGCCAGGCCATAATGAACCTTGCTCCTCTCAGAAACCTGCACTTCGAGATCCATATTGGCTGAGGGGTGCGTGTGTACCCAGGGGAGGGTCCCAGGTAGGTCAGGTGTGGGAAGAGAAACCAGATGATTGCCCAGAAGGAAGACAAAGACCCGACAGAACTGCCCTGTGTAAAGACTTAACTGCCTCTTTACCGTGCCCCTCCTCACTAGGGGAGACGCCCACACCCTTTCTCTCTGGGTATGTGTCTCTGCCTTGCTTCTGTCTTAACTGTCGTGGCCTGGGCTCGGGCTGCAAAAGAATTTCCAGACATGAGACAGAATGAGAGGGAAATAAAGTTTATTGGAGTGGGAGACGCTGTTAGAATAGCGGGCCAGCTCAAGGGAGAACCGACGTTGAACAGGGTCCTTAGTCCACTTTTATAGCCAGGGTACAGGGAGTGGGATAGGGGTCTTGCGGGGCATTTGGGGATGGGATGAGGCTTGTATACTGGGTGGGGGTCGAGTAAGGCAGATACCTCCTCCCTGTGGGGTGGCAGGGAGACAGGTTATACTGCTCAGGAGGACCTGAAATCCATTAATAGTCACAGCATGGGGGAGGGAAAGATGATAAGGGTCTGGTTTTTCCGATCCTGCATTCCAGGACCCTCCTGGGTTTCGTCTGCTCCTTCATCCTTGGGTCACCACGGTAAACATCTCTCTGAGCGTTGTCCCACTTGTGCTATGTCTCGAATGATAAATCTGTAGCTGCATTTACAGTTTCGGCCTCCATAATAAATGCATTTTTCACTGGTGGCTAGGATTCCTGATCCAGCTTCATGCCCCCGCTCGGCGCTGCCTTGCCAAGATCAGTATGACTTACATGTTTCTAATTTGGTGGTTTGCTTTGCCAAAATAGAGAATGTAGGGAAAGGAATAGCTTTGGTAATGTAGGTGAAGAGTATCCCAGTGGGCCACGTTAAGCTTGAGGAGCCTGTGAGAAATTCAAATGATCCTATAGGCATGAAGTTCAGAGAAGTCTAAGCTAAAGATCTGGATTTCACGAATGGTAATGTGTATACTTTCCCACATTTAAATATCTCTGAAATAGAGATGTTTCTTACATTTGATTGTATCTCATCCCTGGTGGCTCAGATGGTAAAGCGTCTGTCTACAATGCGGGAGACCTGGGTTCGATCCCTGGGTCGGGAAGATTCCCTGGAGAAGGAAATGGCAACCCACTCCAGTACTCTTACCTAGAAAATCCCATGGACAGAGGAGCCTGGTGCAGGCTACTGTCCATGGGGTCGCAAAGAGTGGGGCACGACCGAGCGACTTCACTTTCACTTTCATAATTATTTAGCAGTGGGTTTGTTTCTTAACACTAAGAATAACTAAGATAGGATAATCAGGTGTATTATACTTGTAGTATCTTTGATTTGATGAAAGTGTTATTGATAGACTTTTGCTTTACAAAATCTTTTTTTTTTCCCCCAGACAAGTTGTATAGCCTGCGAAATCCTAATTCCTTAACCAGGAATCACACCTTTGCCCCCCTGCAGTGTAAGTGCAAAGTCCCAACCACTAGACTGCCAGGAAATTCCCTACAAAGTCGTATTAATACTACCAACTGCAAAGGAACGTACCCAGAGAGGGAAATTTAATATTCTTCCTTCTCACCCTGAAGCAACTTGTACCAGTCATTCAGATTGTATGTAAGAAAGAACTTTTTTTTAGCTAGGCCCTCATTAAAGGCTTTGACAGATCCTCCTGAAGTTAAGCCAGCAGGTGTTTAACTCTTTTCCAGGTAAAAATCAGGAAATCTCTGAGTGGAGCACCTCTTGATCAGCCGGAGTATGTTCTGCAGCTGGCTCAAATCACAGGGAGTATGGTGAGGGTTGGGAGAATATTGTAACATTTCAAGGATATAACCAGTGGTTCTCAACTTTAGCCACACACTGGAATTTCTTGGGCACTTCAAAATAATATAGGTGCCTGAGTCCCACTCCAGAGATCTTGCATTCATTACAGAACCTACCTGGAACACTCCTAGGCATGTTATATTAAAAAACTCCTAGGTGATTTTAATGTTCAGACAAAGTTGAGAACCACTACGGTAGTACAAGGCTCAGCCAAATTATTGGCTGAGACAAAGAGTGAAGACTTTCTCAGAAAGTCTCAGAAAGTACTCCTGATCACAATCCATGCTTATTGTCAGAGATTACAGACTTCAAAGGGAGAGCTAAGAAAGAAAACATTTTATGGACAGTAACATTAGCACAGCTCCCAGTTCCTAAAGAAACTTCCAATCCTTCCTAAAGGATTGGAAGAGGAGAGTGATCTGTGACGAACCTCTGACAATGGAAAAATACACATACACATACTGTGTGTAATTGCAAAATATTGGAAACCACCCAAGTCTTCATTGGCTTCCCTGATAACTCAGGTGGCAAAGAATCCGCCTGCAATACAGGAGACCTGGGTTCAATCCCCAGGTTGGGAAGATCCACTGGAGAAGGGAATGGCAGCCCACTCCAGTATTCTTGTCTGGAGAATCCCATGGACAGAGGAGCCTGGCGGGCTACAGTCCATAAGTTGCAAAGAACTGGACACGATTGAGTCACTAAGCGCATAAGTGCTCATACATTCATGGCATACTATGCAATGGCATACTCAGCAGCTACTTTTAAAAATGAGGAAGAGGACTTCCTGGCGGTCCAGTGGCTAAGACTGCACTTCCAGGGGGCACAGTTTCAATCCTTGATTCTACATAGTTCATGGTGTGGATAAAATAAAAAAAAATAAATGAGACTTCCCTGGTGACTCAGTGGTGAAGAATCCACCTGCCAATACAGGAGACACGGGTTCAATCCCTGATCCAGGCAGATCCCGCATGCCATGGAGCAGCTGATCCTGTGCACCACAGCTGCTGAGCCCACATGCACTGCTGAGGCCCCAGCGCCCTGGAGAGGGTACTCAGCAACAAGAGGAGCCAGCACGAGGGAAGCCCCCAATTGCCAACCAGAGAAAAGCCCACGCAGCAGTGAAGACCCAGCACAGACAAAAACAAGTAGATAACACTTTAATTTTTAAAAATGAGAAAGAACTCTGTGAATTGATATAAAATAGTTGCCAAAATGGGCTACCCTGGTAGCTCAGCTAATAAAGAATCTGCCTGCTATGCAGGAAACCTGGGTTCTATCCCTGGGCTGGGAAGATCCCCTGGAGGAGGGCATGGCAACCCACTCCAGTGTTCTTGCCTGGCGAATCCCCTTGGACAGAGGAGCCTGGCGAGCTACAGTCTATGGGATCTCAAAGAGCCGGACACGACTGAGCGACTAACACACACACACACACACACACACACACACAACACAGTTGCCAAAACATACTGCTAAAAGAAAAACGCAAAGCACAAAAGGTTTATCTTGAGGATGCTGCCCTAAGAAAGAAAGGAATTGGAGAGAACATTCTACATTTGCCCATCCGTGGGTAAAAGAAATACAGAAAAGATAAATCAGAATCTAAGGAGACTGGTTACCTATAGGGAGCAGGTGTGAAGAGAATGGAAGAAGTTGGGGGGAGGTAAACGTGAATGAGTAACAGACGTGAGGAAGTAGTGATGGTGTATTTTTTGTATGACTCTGACCCTTAGAACCACAGTTGTATATCACATACCCCCAAAATAAACAAGCCAACTAGGAGGTGGAGAGAACCCAAGTGGAATAAAAGTACTAACAATGACCCTATCATAAAGCAGTAACAGCCACACTAAAAAGGGTGGGAAGACAAGAACTAACATGAATTCTGGGAAACAGCATCTTGATTGGATACCAGAAGCCTGAGACAAAAAGAACTATAGAACTTTCCTGGTGATCCAGTGGTTAAGAATCCACCTTAATGCAGGGGACATAGGTTCGATCCCTGGTCCTGGCCCGAGAAGGTTCCACGTGCCTGGGGGCAACTCAGCCCATGATCGAAACTACTGAGGGCCGGCTCCTCAACGAGAGAAGCCGCCCAAGTAAGAGGCTCGAGCACCACAGCTGGAGAGTGGCCCCTGCTCGCCACACCTAGGGAAAGCCCACGAAGCAACAAAGACCCAGTGCAGCCAATAAATAAATACAGTCTTAAAAAGAAGTAAAGAAACTATCACCATTAGGTAGACACTGGTAGTTGGTGCAGACTAGTTCCTTTAATGAGTGATATGGGCAGAAGTTTGAGAAGAAACGGCATTTGCATACTCTCAAAATGTCTACCTTAAGATGCTTATTAACAATGAAGGAGTGATTTTACAGTGAGAAGCTCAGTAGAAATCACCTTAAGTGATAAATGTCAACATCACCAGTAATAAGCTGCATAACATCAGGAACCTGTGATATAATTCACTGAGGGTACACATCATACCTGTAATATTCAGTCTACTTATGCTAAAACATCAAACTCAAATTGAGGCGCCTTTGACAACAGAACTAACTAGTACTCTTCAAAAAAGTCAATGATGAGAAATGAGGAAAGACTAAGGAGCTTTTACAGACTGCACTAGACTGCACAGGGAGAAAGAACCAAGTGCAATGTGGGGTCCTGGACAGGATCCTAAAATAAGAAAAAGACATTAGGGATGGAGCATCATACTGAGTGAAGTGAGTCAGACAGAGAAGGAAAAATATATGACATCCTAAAAAGAAATGATACAAATGAACTTTCTTAACAGGAAAATACAGACTTAGAAAACAAACTCATGGTTGTAGGGTGTGTGGGGCGGGGAGGGGAGGGATAGTTAAGGACTTGGGGAAGGTCATGTACACACTGCTATATTTAAAATGGATAACCTACAAAAACCTATTGTATAGCACATGGAACTCTGCTCAAAGTTAGGTTCCAGCCTGGATGGGAGGCAGGGGTTTGGGGGAGAATGGATACATGTATATGTATGGCTGAGTCCCTTCACTGTTCACTGTTAGGTCTTTAGTTAGTAGTATTGCAACAATGTTAATTTTGGGGGTTCTGATAATTGTACTGGAGTTATGGTACAGATGGTAACATTAGGGGAAAATGGAAGGGGGATATATGGAAACTGGTAAGCCTATCTTTGCAACTTTTCTGTAAGTCTAAAATTAATCCAAGTTAAAAAGAAAAAGGACAGGGGCTCCCCTGGTGGTTCAGTGATCAAGAATCAGCCTTCCAGGGCAGGGGACATGGGTTCCATCCCTGGTCCAGGAACTAAGATCCCACATGCCATGGGGCAACTAAACCCAAGGGCCACAACTAGAGAGAAGCCCATGCACCTTAAAGAAGATCTCATGTGCCACAATTAAAAATTGATGCAGCCAAAAATAAATACTCCATGCTTCCACTGCAGGGACATGGGTTCAATCCCTGGTGGGGAAACTAAGGTCCTGCATGGGGCTTGGTGCCACCAAAAAAGAAAAAGACATTATCTTCAGCTCTTCTCATGAGAGTGGTTCATGCAAATCGATTTTGCCTAACAATAAAATGAAGGCACAAAACTTTTAAAAATAAATGGGTGGTCCAGTGATAATTAATGTAAATAATTCAAGCAATTCCTCATAAATTACTGGGTCTGATAAGAAAGCCCAATAATGGTGGAAAACATGTCAATCTAAAGTTATAAATTAAAAAAAAAAAAAAAACAGGAAACACTGGTTCCAATTCCAACACACAGAATCTAGAAACTCCTTTTGGAGGCTCTTCATCCAGGTCCACAGAGTGAAGCAGCTTCAGGGCATGAGACCTGTGTGGTCACATAAGACCCCACACTTGGAAGGGCCACATGTTTGGTTTAATGTTCTGCTGTTGTCATCTTGAAAGTCTTAATTTTTGAACAAGGAAGCCCTGCATTTTCATTTTGTACAGTCAGTCAGTCAGTCAGTTCAGTCGCTCAGTTGTGTCTGACTCTGCGTCCCCATGAATCTCAGGACGCCAGGCCTCCCCGTCCATCACCAACTCCCGCAGTTCACCCAAACTCATGTGCATCGAGTCGGTGATGCCATCCAGCCATCTCATCCTCTGTCGTCCCCTTCTCCTCCTGCCCCCAATCCCTCCCAGCATCAGTCTTTTCCAAGGAGTCAACTCTTCGCATGAGGTGGCCAAAGTATTGGAGTTTCAGCTTTAGCATCAGTCCTTCCAATGAACACCCAGGACTGATCTCCTTTAGAATGGACTGGTTGGATCTCTTTGCAGTCCAAGGGACTCTCGAGAGTCTTCTCCAACACCACAGTTCAAAAGCATCAATTCTTCGGTGCTCAGCTTTCTTCACAGTCCAACTCTCACATCCATACATGACCAGTGGGAAAAACCATAGCCTTGACTAGACGGACCTTTGTTGGCAAAGTAATGTCTCTGCTTTTTAATATGCTATCTAGGTTGGTCATAACTTTCCTTTCAAGGAGTAAGTGTCTTTTAATTTCATGGCTGCAATCACCATCTGTAGTGATTTTAGAGCCCAGAAAAATAAAGTCTGACACTGTTTCCACTGTTTCCCCATCCATTTCCCATGAAGTGATGGGACCGGATGCCATGATCTTAGTTTTCTGAATGTTGAGCTTCAAGCCAACTTTTTCACTCTCCACTTCCACTTTCATCAAGAGGCTTTTTAGTTCCTCTTCACTTTCTGCCATAAGGGTGGTGTCATCTGCATATCTGAGGTTATTGATATTTCTCCCGGCAATCTTGATTCCAGCCTGTGCTTCTTCCAGCCCAGCGTTTCTCATGATGTACTCTGCACAGAAGTTAAATAAGCAGGATGACAATATACAGGCTTGACGTACTCCTTTTCCTATTTGGAACCAGTCTGTTGTTCCATGTCTAGTTCTAACTGTTGCTTCCTGACCTGCATATAGGTTTCTCAAGAGGCAGGTCAGGTGGTCTGGTATTCCCATCTCTTTCAGAATTTTGCACAGGGCCCTGCAAATTACATAGCTTGTCCAGTCTGTCTCTGCTTGTTAACCACAACTGTGCAGAGAGAGGACCTCGGGCACATGGTGCACAGTATCCCCCGCCCCAGTTGATTGCTCTGTGGGTAGGACCCTAATTCAAACTGTACTCAAGGAGACTTCTTACCCCAGAATTTGAAGTAGGAACTAATTGGCCTCCGGGCTGGCTTCCCTAGTGGCTCAGTGGGTTAGTCTGTCTGCCACATGGGAGACCTGGGTTTGATCCTCAGGTGGGGAAGTTCCCCTGGAGAAGGAAATGGCAACCCACTCCAGGACTCCAGGAAAATTCCATGGATGGAGGAGTCTGGTAAGCTACAGTCTATGGGATTGCAAAGAGTCGCACACAACTGAGCAACTTCACTTCTCACTTCTAATTGGCCTCCATAGTCTGACACATCTAGTGAAGAGAATAGACGTGTTAGAGGGCCATTTGCTCCTAAACCATGATAGTTGGCCACAGATTGAATAATAAAGAGCTTCAGAAACAAGTCAAAGATGATAGTTTCTGCCCCCAATTTGTCTCCAAGAAGATACTGTGTTAATTTCCTCTCATTCTGTTAGATATCCTTGGACCTTTGTAAAAGATAACCTTTTGGTGTTTTTTTTGGGGGGGTGGGGGGGCGGGCGTGCCACATGGCATTCAGGATCTTATTTCCCCAACCAGGCCCCCTGTATTTGGAAGGTATGAGTCTTAACCATTAAACTGCCAGAGAAGCCCCAAAGACAGCCTTTTGGTTTGTGCTATCCCAAAATATTTTTATTGATTACAAGAGTCCTAACTAATTCCACTCCTCAGCAATGGAGAGTGTTCAAACCCCCTGTTGTGTTGGAAAGGTTTTAAGGTAGGAAGTATCATTTCAAACTGCAGAGACTTACAAAACTATTTCTAAAACCAAACCCAGACATTCAAAAAATCACTTTACTAGAGAAAATCCACAGTTACTCCTCTTTAAAGACAAGAAAACATTGCATAAAGGAAAAAGCAACACTTAAAACCTTGGTTAGTTCCTCCTCAGTTCTCTGACTCCCCAATTCACTGTGATTATTTCCATCATCTTTTGTGGACTGGATGCTAATATACTTGAAGTTCAAATTAAAGCCCTTCAAGAACATTAGACAAAACCTGATGGGATTTTCAATGCAGTTTTTCCCCCATTTACCTTTGTACCCCTTAGTCTAATAGGGCGTTTTCTTTTTTTTTCAAGGAAAGTTATGTAACTTGTTATAGAAGTCCGATTTCAAGCTATGCGTGCTCCAAAAAATAGAAAATTGCTCTGTTTCGCAATAAATCTTTATAGAAGGAAAAAGAAACTTATTTTCCAGTATCTTCACCCTCAATTCTCTGTAAATGGAATCTGAAGTCCACCTCATGCCAGAACCTAGTCTCTTTTTAAGTTAGAAGTGAATATCTTTATTAATTTTTAATACACTTTTTAAAAAGCAGTTTTAGGTTCACAGCAATATTGAACAAAAGGTACAGAAATTTCCCATATACACCTTGCCCCCATGCATACATCGCCTCTCCCATTATCAGCATCCTTACCAGAGTGGTAATTTTTTTACAACTGGTAGACATACAATGGTATATCATTATCACTCAGAGTCCGTAGTTTGCCTAGGGTTCACTCCTCGATTATACATCCTGTGGGTTTTGACAAATCTATAATGTCATGTACCCGTCATTATGGTATCGGAGTAGTTTTATTGCTTTAAAAACCCTCTGTGCTCCTTTCATCTTGCCTTCTGCTCAACTCCGGGCAAACACTGATCTTTGAACTGTCTCCATAGTTGTGCCTTTTCCAGAATGTCATAAAGTTGGAATTGTACAGTGCGTAGTCTTTTCACATTGGCTTCGTTTATTTAGTAATGTGTGTTTAGGTTCCTTCCATGTCTTTTCATGGCTTGATAGCTGATTTCATTTTAGCACTAAATAACGTTCTGTTGTCTGAATGTATCAGGCAGTGTTTATTTGTCCACTTACCTGCTGAAGGACACCTTGCTTGCTTTCACGTTTTGGCAGTGAGTCGTCTATAAACATCTGTGTGCAGGTTTCTGTGTGAACATAAGTTCTCAGTTCCTTTGGATAAATATAAGGGCATGTTACTGGTATGTATGTGAGAATATGTTTAGTTTTGTAAGAAACCACCAAGCTGCTTTCCCAATTGACTACCGTTTTCATTCCCGCCAGCAATGAATGAGTTCTTGTTGCTCCGTAGCCTCATTAGCATTTAGCATCCTCAGTTTTCTGGTGCGAGGCGGTATCTCATTGTTTTAATTCGCACTTCCCTGATGACATGTGATGTGGTGCATCATTTCATATGCTTATTTGCTATCTGCATATCTTCTTCAGTGAGGTCTGTTCAGAACTTTGCCCATTTTTAAATCAGATTGAGTTTTAAGAGTTCTTTTCCTTTTTTCTTTTGGTATTATATCTAAGAGCCATCACCATACACAAGGTCATCTAAATTTTCTCCTGCCATTGTTTAGTCGCTAAGTCGTGTCTGACTCTTTGTGACCCCATGGACTGAAGCACTCCAGGCTTCCCTGTCCTTCGCTATCTCCCGGAGTTTGTTCAGATACATGTCCATTGAGTCGGTGGTGTTATACAACCATCTCATCCTCTGTCACCCCCTTCACCTTTGGCCTTTAATGTTTCCCAGCATCAAGGTCTTTTCCAACGAGTCGGCTCTTCACATCCTATGGCCAAAGTACTGGAGCTTCAGCATCAGTCCTTCCAATGAATATTCAGAACATATTTCCTTTAGGATGGACTGGTTGGGTCTCCTGGGTTGATTTCCTTTAGGATTGACTAGTTTGATCTCCTTGCTATCCAAGGAACTCTCAAGAATCTTCTCCAGCACCTCAATTCAAAAACATCAATTCTTCAGTCCCAGCCTTCTTTAAGGTCCAACTCTCACATCCATACATGACTACTGGAAAAACCAGAGCTTTGACTATAACCTTTGTCAGCAAAGTGATGTCTTTGCTTTTTAATATTCTGTCTAGATTTGTCATAGCTTTCCTTCCAAGTAGCAAGCGTCTTTTAATTTCATGGCTGCAGTCACCATCCACAGTGGTTTTGGAGCCCAAGAAAATAAAGTCTCTCACTGTTTCCATTGTTTCCCCATCTATTTGCCATGAAGTGATGGGACCAGATACCATGATCTTCGTTTTTTGAATGTTGAGTTTTAAGCCAGATTTTTCTCCTAGGAAATTGTTATACTCCAGGAATTTTATAATTTTGCATTTTACAGTGAGTTCTGTGATCCATTTTGAGTTAAATTTTATGAAGGTATAATGTCTGAATCTAAGTTCATTTCTTTGCATGTGGATATCTAGCTGTTCCAGTACCATTTGTTGAAAAGACTATCTTTTCTCCATTGTATTGCCTTTACTCCTGTTCAAAGGTCAGGTGACTATATTCATATGGTTCTATTTACCTATTCTTTCACTAATATTGAAACGGAGCAGGGTCCTATGGTCCTTGCCCTGCTCTGCTGTGGAAAACCTTTAGCCAAAGAATAAATTTAATCAGAGAAGTGAGCAAATGCAAAAACAAAGGAAAAATCAAGTGAGACCAAGTAATAATAATGTACACATTAAGCATAGTCAAGGACCTTCAGTTCCTTCCTAAGGGTTATAGATAATATTCCAAGCCATATCCTGTGAGTTGTCTCATAGATACTGAAACTCCCACCAGGTAGAAGTTAACTACTGATGACCAGACTGTACCCATGACTTAAGCTGCCACAATTCCGAGAATTGGCCTCAAAGCAATGGAAACAAACTGCCCCTGGAACTGAAGACTAACTGTATTTAAAGTAACCAAGATGACGCTGGTCAAACCCCTGATGACCGATCTGAGGATGACTGTCAGAGCTGACTGTTTCTGCGTGTAGCCCTCTCCTTTGTCTATAAAAGCTATTATCCCCTGATTGTCAGCAGCGGGAGTCGGCCTTTGACAGAAGTCCACTTCTATCCGTCTCCCTCGCTGACCCCCACCCCAACCCCTGGCATTGCTGGCATCCAAAATAATGCAAACTTTCCTTTCCATCAGCCTGGACTCTTTAATGACTTTGAGCAACGAGCAGCTGGACCCCGCTTTGGGTAACAGTATCACACTGTCTTGATTAGTGTACCCTTACAGTATGTCTTGAAATCAGTTAGTGTCAGTCCTCTGACTTGGTTCTTATCCTTCAGTATTGTGTTGGCTGTTCTGGGCTTTTGCTTCTCTATATAAACTTTAGAATCAGTTGGTCCATATCCACAAAATAAGTTGCTGGGATTTTAATTGGAAATGCACTGACTTTGTAGAATTATGTTGAGAAGAACTGATACCTTGATAATATTGAGTCTTCCTACTGGGCTTCCCTGGTGGCTCAGACAGTAAAGAATCCACCTGCAAAGCAGGAGACCTGCGTTCGAGCCCTGGGTTGGGAAGATCCCCTGGAGGAGGGCATGGCAACCCACTCCAGTATTCTTACCTAGAGAATCCCTGTAGACAGAGGGGCCTGGTGGGCTACAGTCCATGGGGTCGCACAGAGTCTGACACGACTGAGTGACTAAGCACAGCACTGCACCCAACAATATGGAGTATCTTTCCATTTATTTAGTTCTGCCTTGATTTCTTTCATCAGAGTTTAGTAGTTTTTCTCATATAGAATTTATACATATTTTGTTGGATATATATATTTTATTTTCCACTTGTTCATTGCCAATGTTTAGGAAAGCATTTGATTTTTGTGTATTAACCTTGTAGCTTGCAACCTTGCTACAATCACTTACCAGTTCCAGGAGGTCTTTGGAAACAGTTTTATTTCTTCCTTCCCATTCTTCTATTACTGCATTAGCTAGGACTTCCAGTATGATGTTGAAAAGGAATGGTGAGAGGGCACTTCCTTGCCTTGTTCCTGATCTTAATGAGAAAGCTTCTATTTTATCACCATTAAGGATGATGTTGAATGTAGGATTTTTGTAGATATTCTGTATCAAGTTGAGGAAGTTCCTCTCTATTTTCAGTCTCAGAGTTTTTATCAGAAATGGATGTTGGGTTTTGTCATGTTTTTCCTATATCTGTTGATATGATCATGTGATTTTTCTTCATTAGCCTGTTGATGTAATAGATTGCAGTTGACCCCTGAACAATCTGGGTTCAAACTGCCTGGGTCCACTTGTATGTGGATTTTTTTCAATAAATATGTAGTTGGCCCTTGATATCTGTGGGTTCTGTATTAGAGGCAGATCAAAAACTTAATACAACCATGTGTGGTTGATGGATTCCACAGAGGCGAACCCATGGATACAGAGGGTTGACTATGGGATTTGAGCAGCCAAGGGTTTTTGTGCCAGTGGAGGTCCTAGGACCAATACCTGATGGATTCCAAGGGATGACTGTACAGTAATTGATTTTTGAATGTTGAACCAGCCTTGAATATCTGGGATGTGCTGTGTGCTCAGTCGTGCCCAAAGCTTTCCAATCCCACGGACCATAGCCCACCAGTCTCCACTGTCCATGAAATTCTCCAAGGCAAGAATACTGGAGGAATATCTGGGATAAATCCCACTAAATTATGGTATAATTCTATAATTCTTCATAGACGTTGTTGGTGCTAATATTTTATTAACAATTTTTTGCATCTTTGTTCATGAGAAATACTGATCTGTAGTCTTATATTCTTGTATTATCTTTGTCTGGTTTTAGTATCAGGGAAATGCCCTGGTAGAATGAGTTGAGAAGCACTCTGTCTGCTTCTGTCTCTTGGAAAAGATTGAAGAAAACTGATACAATATCTTCCTTAAATGTTTAGCAGAATTCATCAGGGAATGATGTAAATGGCATCATCACAGACCCAGTTACCTAAGCCAAAACCTGGGGATCCTTCTCAGTGCTCCCTTCCTCAGCAGATCCATATCCAAATTACAAGTGAACTGTGTGAGCTCAATCTCTGCAATCTAACCAGAATGCATTTATTCTGCTCCACCTCTATTGTATCACTACCAACCTTCAGTACATCTCTCTGCTGCTTCTATGGCTCCTCTGTGACCCACTGTCTACCCAGCAGACACCGCTTCCATGTTTCCTCGTTGCACTAACAATCTTCAATCCTTAACCCTGGCCGTCACAGCAGATTATAAATTAGTCCTGACTGCCTCTCCTACCTAACCCCGACCTCTCTCTCTCGCTTTCTGGGCTTCTCCCACCTTGATTGTCTTATTTCATAGACACACCAAGTTTGTTACCATTCAGAGCTTTTTCTGCTCCTACTGCCTAGGACATCCAATCTCCCTTGCCTTCCCTCTAGCCCTCCAACTTTGTATATAGCTTATAAATCTTTATTATTCATTTTTCTTCTCAAATGTCATTGAGTTATTCTTCAAAGAGTTATTTCCTGACCACCTAAATTAAAATGCCACCTCCCATTCATTGTCTTCCATCTTGTTTTTCATGCACTTACCTCTTTCTGGCATTAAGTTATGCTCTTAGGTTTTTATATGTTATTTTATATCAAGTGCCATTGGAAAATCAGTTCCAAGAGAGACTTTCTTATTCACCATTGTATCCCCCAGCATCAAGAACAGGGCCTGACAGTAGCAGCAACTCACTAATATAGGAGAAAAGAAAGAAGGAAGGAAGGAAGGGAAGAAGAGAGGTGGGGTGGGATGGAGAGAGGGAGAGAAAGAGGGAGGGGAGGAAGAGAGGGGGAGGGAGCAGAGGTCACAGTAAGACTTCAACTGTGAAGATGCTATAGAAAACCTGGAAATCTGTTAATATGGTGATATGAAGAAAACAAAAGCCACAAGACATAAATAAAGTAAATGAAAAAGAATCCAAATTACAAATGAGCCCAGGGTGGGCACAAATACTGAAAGTTGCCACAGATATCGGAGAAGGCAATGGCACCCCACTCCAGTACTCTTGCCTGGAAAATCGCATGGACAGAGGAGCCTGGTGGGCTGCAGTCCATGGGGTCGCTAAGGGTCGGGCACGACTGAGCGACTTCACTTTCACTTTTCACTTTCATGCATTGGAGAAGGAAATGGCAACCCACTCCAGTGTTCTTGCCTGGAGAATCCCAGGGACAGAGGAGCCTAGTGGGCTGCCGTCTATGGGGTCGTGCAGAGTCGGACACGACTGCAGCGACTTAGCAGCAGCAGCAGCACCACAGATACCCTTTTTTGGTAGCTTCTTTCTTTTCCCATGCTATATAGTTGTTGTTGCTCAGTCACTAAGTCGTGTCCAACTCTTGTGGCCCTATGGACTGTAGCCTGCCAGGCTCCTCTGTCCATGGGATTTCCCAGGCAAGGACGCTGGAGTGGGCTGCCATTTCCTTCCTCAGGGACTCTTCCCCAGCCCGGGATCGATCCCACGCCTCCTGCACCGGCAGGAGGATTCTTTACCCCTGGGCCGCCAGGGAAGCCTGTGCTATGCAGTACGTTCTCACTGGTCGTCTGTTATATGTGGTAGTGTGTATGTATCAGTCCCAGTCTCCCAGTGTACCCCAGCCCCGCTGCCCTCTTGGTGTCTTTACATTTGTCCTCTGCATCTGTGTCTCTATTTCTGCTTTGCAAAGAGGTTCATCAGCACCATTTTTCTAGATTCCACGTGTTAACATGCGATGTCTTTCTCTTTCTGACTCATCCTCACCATGTCTGACAGTTTCTAGGCCCATCCATGCCTCTGCAGATGGCACAGTGCTGAGTAGGAGTCCATTGTGTATGAACAGCATCTTCCTTACCCGTTCACCTGTCGACGGACATCTAGGTTGCTTCCGTGTCCTGGCTATTGTATGTACTGCTGCAATGAACACTGGGGTACATGTATTTTTTGGAGTAACGGTTTTCTCTGGGTATATGTCCAAGAGTAGGATTGCTGGATTATATAGTAGCTCTATTTTTAGTTTTTTAAGGAACCTCCATACTGTTCTCCAAAGTGGCTGTACCAATTTACATTCCCTCCAACAATGTAAGAGGGTTCTCTTTTTTCCATACCCTCTCTAGCGCTTATTATTTGTGGATTTTTTGATGGTGGCCATTCTGACTGGTGTGAGGTCTTACCTTATTGTAGTTTTGATTTGCATTTCTCTAATAATTAGTGATGTTGAGCATCTTTTCATGTGCCTCCTGGCCATCTGTATGTCTTCTTTGAAGAAATGTCTATGTAGATCTTCTGCCCACTTTTTGATTGGGTTGCTTTTTTTTTTTTGAGCTACATGAACTGTTTGTATATTGTGGAGATTGCAGGTACAAAGCTTCTAGCCAACGGTGTTCAAACCCATGTCCAGCGCAGTATCCAGCCATTGTCTTTGAGCGGCAGCAGCTGCTGCAGCCTGCAGGCCTTTCCTAACAGTCCCTGCAGCCCTGGCTCCTCTTCAACTAGTAGGAAGATTTGCTCCAGGGCTGCACACAGGGCTGCCTGTTAACACCCCTCCTGTACTCACTGCCCTCAGCCTCCCTCCTCCCATCTCTTCAGCTGCCCTCACTGGTTTCCTCCAGCCCTGCTCCCCATTTTCAGATGCTCATGGTCTCTGTGAAGCAAACTTCTGATGGGAGGAAGGCAAGCTGAGGAGGAGGCTCCTTTTCTCCCTCATGGGAACTTCTCTTTAGCCCAAAGAACTCACTGACATCCCCAGCCTCAGGGTGAGGCACAGAGACCTCCCCAGGAAACCTGCCACCCCTCAACAGATATGGTCCTCAAATCTACCTGAATGGGGCCTGACAAAGATTCTTTGCTTTACCAAACAATAGTCAGGCTCCTGAACCTTTTCCTAGGCTCATCTGTGTACTTCCTTGTAAAATCTAGTTTTAACAAGAACTCTGCTGAGTTAGTTGAACCAGAATCCCCATTCTCGATACCTGATCACCCTTGATTTCTGATCAGGTTCGTCGCCCCCCAGGTGATGTCTGATCACCCTGGCCTTGTCTTCAGCAAGAACCCTGTTAGGTCAGTTTAGCCAGGATTCCTCTTACCTCCTCGTTTCCTGTCGGTAATTTTCCGCCCACTGACGCCCTCTTTGTTCCCACTTGGCCATGCTGTATGTGGAGCTGAACCCGACCTCTCTCCCCTACTGTAAAGATTCCACTGCGGCGGTTCCTGGGCCTGTCACAGTGGTCCAGAATAAGATCTTTAACAAGTGTCACTGAATAGTTTTTTCTGTAACAGGCCCGCTTTCATCACAGTGGCTTCTGCTCCTTGGAGCCAATCCCTCCTTGACTGTAGTCATCAAAATGCAGCAGGTTGTCAGTCTAGATCACCTTTCCTTCTCCTGGTGATTTTTATTTTCCTACTTTGGCTTCTTGAAGGATCACTTGAAATAGAAGGAGAGAAGAGAAAAGAGTGAAGAAAGAAAAGATGAGGAGGGTAAAAAAGGTGAGCAGGGCCAGCTACAGGTTTGCTTGATCTCTCTCTGGCTTTTTCTCTATATATTTATATAAATATATTCCCTACACACACACACTAAGCAACTCTTCATATATCACCAGTCCTCACAACTTTACAATAACTCTGCAAACATGATGAAAATAACTGACATCACTGTTTTCACATGAGCTGCTAAGGCTCTAAGAAGAGAAATGACCAGATACATGGACTGGCTAAGGGGCAGAGTCTGAATTTGGCGTGTCCAGCCCCAAGGCCATGCTCTTCCTGTAAACTAGAGACAAATAGGGGCTGCAGCTGACTCCACTGTGCCCCCAGCACTGTGGCAATACTGGGCGTCTTTCAGCTGAACAGCACTTCACCCTGAGATGGGTGCGTGCGTGCATGCTAAGTTGCTTCAGTCATGTCCGACTCCGTGCGGCCCTATGAACGGTAGCCTGCTAGGCTCCTCTGTCCATGGGATTCTCCAGGCAAGAATACTAGAGTGGGTTGCCATGCCCACCTCCAGGGGACCTTCCCAACCCAGGGATCAAACCCATGTCTCTTATGTCTTCTGCATTGGCAGGCAGGTTCTTTACCTCTAGCGCCACCTGGGAAGCCCCAAGGAGATGGCTGCTGCTGCTGCTGCTGCTGCTGCTGAGTCGTTTCAGTCGTGTCCGACTCTGTGTGACCCCATAGACGGCCTCCTACCAGGCTCCTCTGTCCCTGGGATTCTCCAGGCAAGAACACTGGAGTGGGTTGCCATTTCCTTCTCCAATGCATGAAAGTGAAAAGTGAAAGTGAAGTCGCTCAGTCGTGTCCGACTCTTAGCGACCTCATGGACTACAGCCTACCAGGCTCCTCCATCCATGGGATTTTCCAGGCAAGAGTACTGGAGTGGGGTGCCATTGCCTTCTCCAAGGAGATGGGTATGTCCTCCCAATCCTAGGATGTGGGCGGGCAGCTGGGGGCTCCTTACCAGGAAGTGCATGTTTTCTGGACAGTGAGATACTTGACACTCTGGGGCACAGGGGCCACTCGGCCTGGACCCGTGGAGAGTGCAGTCCTCTTGCTCGAGTTCCTTGTTGTGTGTGCCCAGGGAGGGTGAGACACGGGGCTGAGCATCTCTCAGAAAGCCTGTGCCTTACCACCCCACTGAGCCTGCTGAGAGTGAGTGGCGTGAGCCCCTGCCCATCTGCCCACCCCTGCCCTGGTGTCACAGCTCGGTCACCCATGCTCTCCTTTCCCATGGTATTGGCGGTCTGCCCTTTCTGCCTACCAGCTTCACAGTCTAGGGAAGGGAAAGAGGTAGTGACCACTCAGACTTTCCGCTTAATTACAGCGCCACACCAGTCACCCCCCTCCTCCCACCTTGTCCTTGCACATGAGGATCAGCATCCTGTTTTCAAAGGACATACTGGTAGGTTCCATGGTCAGGCCCTGCAAGTCTGGACATAGTACAGGTTCATGAGGGAGGGCAGGCAGTCACGGGCTTGACGGGTAGGTGCACAGCTATCCCAATCTCTTTCCCCCCAGGGTTCCAGCACCAGGGACAGCATCCATCTAGCCTCTGCCCACACTTTTCCTCTGTCCGGAAGCTGCCATGAAAATCTTTGTCCCTCTCATCCAGCGGCTTGGCCCACTGAACAGGTCTATGACTGACAGGTCCTTCTCCATTACTCAGAAACATCTGTTAGGACCACACACACCAAGACAGCACACAGAGCTCTCCTGAATATAATAAGCTCAAGAAGTCCAGGACCTGGAGCCAACAGCTGACAATTGAAAGCAACAAATGGCAAAAATCTTCCAGCTCCTTGGGTCAGCTTTACCTTCTGAGATGGTCTCCAACCTTGCTTAGCTCACCAGTCCCACTGAAGACAAATGGATACCTTCTGCAGCTGCCCTTCTCTGCTCTGCCAGGCCCTTCTCTTCCTGCTGTAGTTGGCTCTTCTGGATCTAGCTTGCAGTGTTGTCCAGCCAAAGATCCTCCTCCCCTATCTGGGGAGGGGAGAAGTTACCTCTCAAGGAAACCCTGGCCCAGCTGGCGCCCCACTCCTCAACCCACAGTTTGTGAGTGCTTGATGACATCCTCAGGCTGCCTCCATCCTTACCTGCCCTGGCCTGCACCCTTCATCTCAGCGTCTGGTTCAGCAAGCTCTTTTTCTTAAGTTGTTCTCACATCCTAGCATCCCAGGCCCATGGGGTTGATGATATCACATACCAGACACCTGCTTAGTACCAGGTATTGCATGGGGGTCCCATACGTGGGGTTATGCCATACCACATGGCTGGAAGAGATGAAGGAGCCCATCTCCCAGCCTCCTTTCAGCTCAGAGGGCCACTGGGAATAATTAAGAAAGGAAAACTGGCCTGGGGGTCAGGGACATGGGTGTTAGTCTTATACTGGTCTCTAACTAGCTGTGTGGCACCCTTTCCTCTTGGGATTGCAGCGTCCTCTGCTGTAAGAGAGGGGCTTAAATGGGGTGCTTTAGAAAGTCTTTCCAACTCCAAGTCTGTCTCTGAAAGCCTCCTGGGCTACTGCCCAGGGATCACCTCTCTTAGGAAAGAAAAGAGGAAACAGCAGAGATCTTTTTCCAAGCTTCTCATTACTCTTTCTAGGTCTTCATGATGCTAAATGATGAAGCATGACCAGATCTGGTTCTGGCACCAGAAGCTGAAGGAGAAAAAGCTGTAACTCTTTGCTGAGAACACAGGCCCCAAGGTCTGCCAGCTCACAGCTCCAGCCTCTCCTGAGGTCTGTGACATTTAAAGTGGCAGAGGCTGCAGGCTCCTGCCCTGCACACTCCAGGCAGACACTTCTGAAGTCGTCTAAGGTCCACAGCTCCCATGGATAGGCTGGGGCTGCCTTTGCAGCTTCACTGAACTTGCATTCTCCTCTGCTTGCTCTTGCTTCCTTTGCGTCTTTAAGGTATTGATCCTAAGGGGTCTAGAGATCTCCCCAGTAGCTTCCTATATATAAATATTGACCCCAGACGTCTCAGGAAACTAGACCTATAGGAACATAACTCATGGCCTACAGGGTCCTTTGTGATCTGGTCTCTGCCAATCTTTCTAGTCTTATTTCCTTCCAGTGGCCCCCTTGCACGCTATTCTTCAGCCTCACTGAACTCTCAGTTCCCCAAAACCAAGTTCTTTCTCTCTTGCATTGTGCAAATTTGTGCATGTTTTCACATAATTTATTCAACAAATATTCATTATGCTGCTAATCAGTCATGATGCCGTCAGGAAAGAGATGGCATACTCAAAAGGGGGAACTGAAGTTTAATGAAGAGGCTATTTAAAAGATGTAAGCAGGATTTGGGGGAAATTAGCAAAGCACCCTAAGATTAACAGCAGTGGGACACTCCTCGCGGGATGGGGAAACGGGAAGCATGGCTAGTGGAAGCCACACTGCCAGAGCTGTAGCTCCCGACGAGAGCCCTCACACAGGAGCTGTGACTTTTGGGAAGTGGATAGCCTTTGCCAACCCAGCCCAGCTGGAAGTGAGCTACGGTGAAAAATCCCCCAATCTCTGTCTCCTGCCACCCTCCAAACTCCCAGTGGTACAGCTGAACCCAATGGGAAACCCCAAAGAAAAAGGTGTGGCCCACAGAGCTGGGTGGAGAGGTAAGAGTGGATATGGAGGGGCGAGGAAGCACTCGGTGCAATCCCTGCCCTGCACCCGACATGAGCAACACAGAGCAGCGGTGCCTGCAGGCTGCTCAGAGGCTCAGAGGGGAACGGCCTCCATCAGCAGGCCAATAAACAGCAAGAGAAATACCGACTACTTTCATGCCCACAACAAACACTTATTAAAAATTCACCATGAGCTAGTCATAAAGTAAGTTCCCACAACTTTTTTAAAACTGGCATCACATGCACCATGCTCTCTGCCCACAATGTAATTGCTATAAATCATTAACAAAGAAGGAATTTATCCTCATAGTCAGCATTTTAAAAACATGCCTCTGTAAAGCTTGGGGCAAAGAAGAAATCACAACGGCAATTAGAAAACAGTTAAAACTGAATGATGGCAAAAATGTTACAGATTAAAATTTATGGGATACAGCAATAGTTTATATTTAAAGGGAGATTCTGAACATAAATGCTTACATTAGAAAAGAAGAAAGGCTGAAAATTCATAAGCTAAGCATCCAACTTAAGAAGATGGGGGGATGGATAATAGGAAAACCCTAAAAAGGAGAACAAAAAAGACAATTAAGACGAGCAGAAATTAATGAAACAGAAAACAGAGGTACAATGGGGAAACAACCAAACCAAAAGGCGGCTCTCTGAAAAAAGGCAAACAGCTCAGCTGCAGCACGTGTGCACGTCAGAATGATGCACTGCAGTAAGACGGCTGTGCTTCAGTGACAACAGGTCCACTTGGGTGAGATCAGAGGCTTGCGAGTGAAAACAAAAGCTACAGAAGGTTGAATACAGGTAACACCGTTTTTGTAAAGCTCAAGAACACGTAAAACCAAGTTATGTATTACTCAGGGTGTATCTGGGAAAAATTTTTTTTAAAGCAAGAGAATGATAAGCACAATCAGGACTGGCATCTGGGAAGAGCCCAGAGGGGCCTCAAGACCATGGGAATGTTCTGGTCCACAAATTTACAAGGATGCTTGTAAATATGATTTTTTGCAGGTATCTAATAATAATTTTTAAAAACTGTAAGCAAATCCTGGTCAGTAGAATGTCTCAGACTAACTGCATCGTTTCTGTACGTGTCAGTTTGGAACCGTCTCATCCTCTGCTGCCCTCTTCTCCTTTTGCCTTCAGTCTTTCCCAGCATCAGGGTCTTTTCCAATGAGATGGCTCTTTACCATCAGGGGCCAAAGTACTGGGGCTTCAGCTTCAGCAATAGTCCTTTCATCGAATATTCAGGGTTAATTTCCTTTAGGATTGACTGGTTGGATCTCCTTGCAGTCCAAGGGACTCTCAAGAGTCTTCTCCAACACCACGGTTGAAAAGCATCAATTCTTTGATGCTAGGCCTTCTTTATGGTTCAACTTTCACATCTGTACATGACTACTGGAAAAACTATAGCTTTGACTATATAGACCTTTGTTGGCAAAGTGATGTCTCTGCTTTTTAATACACTGTCTAGGTTTGTCATAACTTTTCTTCCAAGAAGCAAACGTCTTTTAATTTTATGGCTGCAGTCACCATCCACAGTGATTTTGGAGCCCATCTGAGCAGATACAAACTACTATATATAAAATAGGTAAACAAGGTCCTACTATATAACGTAGAGAGCTATATTTAATATCTTAGACCCTGATGCTGGGAAAGATTGAGGGCAGGAGGAGAAGGGGACGACAGAGGATGAGATGGTTGGATGGCATCACCCATGTCCATGATGCCATCACCCATCATGGACATGGGTTTGGGTGGACTCCGGGAGTTGGTGATGGACAGGGAGGCCTGGCGTGCTGCGGTTCATGGGGTCACAAAGAGTTGGACACGACTGAGCGACTGAACTGAACTGAAAACTATTTTTTACTTATTCATTTATTTGGCTGTGCTGGTCTTACTGGTGGCACAGGATTTTGTCTTTGCTGTGGTGTGCAGGGTCTTTAGTTTCAGGATGTGGGATCTGAGCTCCTTGATCAGCAATCAAACCCGGGCCACTTGCATAGGGAACATGGAGTCTTCGCCACTGGACCACCAGTGAAGTCGCCTATATCCAATCTCTTGTAATAAACTGTAATGGAAAAGAATATAAAAAAGAATATGTGTATGTATAACTGAAATACTTCTGAACACCAGAAACTAATGCAACATTGTAAATCAACTACACTTTGATTTTTTTAAAAGCCTGTGGTATAGCACATTGCTGGATGCTTGAGTGTTTTTATGGTTAATCTCACTGAGAAGCCTTGCTAAGAAAACAAGGAAATGGGAATAAAAACCAAGGAGGTCTTCTTACAATGAAAGCAAGCCCAGAGGTTGAAAAATGAACCTCCCGGAAACCTGGCTATTTCCCCTCCATGCACAGGCTCCAATCTATAAACCTCCTTCCCTGACCTTGCCGCCCAGGAGTGCCAGAAGGGTGGATATAAACATCAAGCAGCCCAAGAGGTGACCCACGGCAGGCGCTTGTCACCTGGAGCCTGTCCTGAGTCTGTGTTCCTTTTCTAGCAGTTCTTTGATTACCTTTCAGGAATCACGTCTTCTCCACTGAATGTGGTTTTGGTGAGCAGGCAGATCGAGGCTCTGGGCTCCCACCGTGGGATCTGGAGGAGAGAGTCTTCCAAGCCAGAGCCAGTACAGAGAAGACACGGGCCTGGGGCTATGCTGGGCCAGCTGAGAACACCCTCCCTGGCAGCACACGCATCAGGACAGAAACCATTCTTCACAGCCACCATGAAAATTTGCTCTGGTTCCGACTGGCTGATTCGATGAGTCTGACTTTACGGTTTCCTATTGATTTTGTGAGCCTCTGATGTCTTTCCAACACATATTTCCTTTTTCCTAAATTAGCCATTTCATTCATTTTCTAAAATGACGATAAAAATAGATGTTCATAGTAGATGAACAATAACAGAGATTCAATCCACTAGATGTTGGATGTTCTCTCCCTAGGAAAGCCGCTGTTATCCTTTTGATATATGTCCTTACAAACTTTTCTCTGTGTACATATAGAGAGATGGACTAGATCTCTAGATAATTTGGAGTTATGGGAGAATGGAAGAGGTTTTACCAAAAAAAGAAGTCACACTAAATATATTCTTATGTATATTTTTTATAGGATACAGTATAAACATCTTCCTTCGTCAGTACAGAGAAATTTACATCATTCCTTTTAGTGGCTGCATAGCAATCCATGGTGTAAGAACCAGAATTTAATCATCCCCTGTTGTCATACATTAACACTGCCTCCAATACTTTTTAGTATTACAAATAATGATGCAATAAATACTTACACACCCCTTCATGGGTCACAGCCTTGTCATGGCAAAGAGGCTTACATAATTCATGCTACGCAGGGCTACCCCAGATGGATGGGTCATGGTGAAGAGTTCGGACAAAATGTGATACAAAATGAGAAGGAAATGGCAACCCACTCCAGTATTCTTGCCACGAGAACCCGATAAACAGTATAAAAAGACACCAGAAGATGAGCTTCCCCCCACCCCTGCATGGGTTGGAAGGTGTCCAGTATGTAACTGGGGAAGTGGGTGGTGGTGGTTTACTTGCTAAGTCATGTCCAACTCTTGGGACCCCATGGACTGTAGTCAGCTAGGCTCTGCTGTCCATGGATTTCCTAGGCAAGGATACTAGAGTGGGTTGCCATTTCCTTCTCCAGAGGATCTTCTTGACCCAGGGATCAAACCCAGTCTCCTGCATTATAGGCAGATTCTTTACCAACTGAGCCACCAGGGAAGCCCCTACTCAGGAAAAGCAGAGGGCAAACACTAATAGCTCCAGAAAGAATGAAGCGTTTGGGCAAAGTAGAAACAACACATCAGCTGTGGATGTGTCTGGTGGTGAAAGGAAAATCGGATGCTGTAAAGAACAATATTGCATAGGAACCTGTAACTTTAGGTCCATGAGTTGGACGTGGTTAAACAGGAGAAGGCAAGATTGAACACTGACATCTTAGGAATTGGTGAACTAAAATGGACAGGATGGTCGAACTTAATTCAGATGACCATCATACCTACTACTGTGGGCAAGAATCCCTTAGAAGAAATGAAGTAGCCTTCACAGTTAACAAGAGTCCAAAATACAGTACTTCGGTGCAACCTCAAAAATAACAGGATGATCTCATTTCTAAGGCAAACCATTCAACATCACAGTAATCCAAGTCTATGCCCCAACCAGGCACACCAAAAAAGCTGAAGTTGACCAGTTCTATGAAGATCTACACAAACTTGTAGAACTAACACCAAAAAAAAGATGTCCTTTTCATTATACGGGATTGGAATGCAAAAGTAGGAAGTCATAAAGAGATACCCAGGTAAGTGTGATGCTGGAGTACAGAAAAATGAAGCAGAGCAA